>NW_025336668.1:4881-57118 GCF_004798865.1 Varanus komodoensis | reverse complement strand
GGGGGGGGGAAGAGATGGTGTGAACGTGGGTGCATGGGTGGGGGAGATAGGCATGAACACAGGTGCGCTGGGTGGGGAGAGACAGGTGCAAATGCGGGTGTGCTCGGAGGGGGGGAGATGGGCACAATTGTGCTGTGGGGGAGACGGCCGAGATCGCAGTTGTGCTTGTGCAGGAAAGACGGGCGCAATCATGGGCACGCTCCTGCAGGAAAGACAGGTGTGATCTTGGCCATCTCCCCCCTGCCCCCAGCACGATCACGGCCATCTCCCCACTTGGGGGGAGGGGAGATGGCCACAATCGCGGCCACCACCCAATGCAGAGTTCACGACCTAAGTCAAAATTTTTATGAAATTTTTGTTCGCGACCCAATTTGGTCATGAACTGAGGCATTCATGAGCTGAGGTACCACTGTAGTTCTTACTTCCAGTGACTCAGTCTTAGGAAAGTCATTTCGACATTGGGGAAAAAACCTGCACAGATGCCACGAAAGGGAAATGGTTGAAGGAAAAAGGGACCTTCTGGGGGACCCTGGGGGAACTCCTGGAGGTTTGGATTTGGCCTTCAGCTTGGAGGGTTGGCATACCTGTTGTCGGGTGTGATAAAAAGACAAGCCAGGCCTCCTTCACTCTTGTTTTGCAGAAGTCTGGCAAAGTGCTTTTGCGTATGAAATGTCATTGTCTCGTGTGGTCATGAACCCTTTAAGCCCACTCTGTCTGCCCCGGTTCTCCATTCAGGGTGGCCTGTCAGCAGCTAATCGCACTGTGTTTGGACAATACAGATTTTATCTCCTGTGTCAACTTTTAGTATTGTATTGTATTCCTGATTAGAACAGTTAGAGGAAACAGTTCTTCATATGCTTTAGAAAACTTGGCACACAGACGATGTTTACTTCAGTCCCAGTCCAAGACCCAGAGAATTCATGACAGCCTCTTCATTTGCCTCCCTGCCAAGGCCTCGCTTTGACAGAGGTTGAACCAGAGTCCTCTGCCACTGTGGAGGGCTCTCAGGTCTGGCCCTCCCCTGAGCCCCACACCTCAGCAGCTGAGGGTAGTGCCAGTGAACAAAATCGGGGGGGGGGGGCACTGCTACCGCCGCTACTCTGGGGAGCCCTTCCTGCTCTCCTCTTGCTGAGGCAACTGGCCACCTGACTCTCCAAAGCAGCTGCCCTTCTGGTGCCTTGCTCAGAGGACTCCTCAGAGGTGGGCACTGGCCAACGCTTGCTGTGACAGTCCACAGCAGACGGCCAGCATGGCTCTCCAGAGTACCATGGGGGAATCTCTGTGGCTGCCCCACCAACACTGCTCTTAAGGAAATGTCCCTCTGAATGGGGCATAGCTGGGAGAGCGGCAGAGGGGAGCGGGGAGAGCAGAGGGGCGCATGTCCTTGCGCCTTAGGTGGTGGGCCATCTTGCCCCCCCCCCCAGTACAGTATTGCTTTCCCCTAAATGATGCTTTCTCTAGACCACCTTTGTGTGAGTGACTATGGACCACACAGGCTAGTTCCTGATTTTAGGCCTCCGCTTGCAGTACATGTATACAGTGGTACCTCAGCTCATGAACGCATCAGTTCATGACCGAATCAGGTTGCAAACAGAAATTTCAGAAAATTTTTGCCTCAAGTCGCGAACTCTGCATCGGGTGACGACCACAATCACAGCCATCCCACCCCCTCCAGCACGATTGCGATTGCTGGCATCTTCCCTACTCGTGTTCGCAGACAGACCTGTGGTCACTTGTTGTGAAGCTTATTGAATAATGGCTCCAAAGAAGTGCAGAGCAAGCATGGTGGTAAACAGAACATGTGGAACGGTAATGAAGGTGATCAGAACATGCAGATTTTTTGCCAAAATTGACCCTGCAGCTAAGAAACGAAGAAGAGAGGAAACCCCTGAAGGATATCCCCCCGATGTCCTTATGAAGGGGGACTTTCCCACCAAACAATAACCTCCCCAGGTTAGTGTTCTCTACTGTACTGTACTTTGTTACTTTGTTGTTCTTTGTTACTTTGTTTCAAATTTTTGTGATTAAAAAATATTTATGGAACGGATTAACCTTATTTACATTGAACTTTATGGGGAAATTTGACCTGGCTTGTGACCAATTCGAGTTGCGCCCAGAGTCGTGGAACGGATTACGTTCATGAGCCGAAGTACCACTGTACTTTGTGCTAGTGAATGGACAACCCATGGAAATGCTCAGGGCTCATGTCCTCTTGAAAATCCACAATGGCACCTTCTCCCCATCCTGACATTACCAGCTACCCTGTCCCCCATCTAACCTCTATGGAGATGGCTGGGGTATTTTTTAATTCCCCCCTTTTTTGGTTTTTGGTATTCTGTACTGCTTCTTACTTGACAAAAAAAATTTAATTCTCTCTTATCAATGGAAACATATGTTTGGCAATACAGTACACATGGAAAACTGTGAAGAATCCAATAGCTCTGAAAGTGTAATCATTTTAGACCTGAATTCGTTAGTTGCCATTTTTTACATTATTAACAAGATGCAAGGCAAAGTAGCTTGAAATAAAATTATGTTCTGAAGAACCTGATCTATTTATAATTTCCAGGTATTTGTCCAATAGAAAACTGTAACACCAGGAAATTGTTTGAAAGGCAGAATATAAATCCCACAATAAAGACAAATAGCTGGAAATTTCTCCACCAGAAGCACTCTGTAACATGAAGCCCCTCCTTCAGTAGGCTTGACACTTGGAAAAGGGTGAGGTTTTGCCATGTCATGATGCAATATGACATAAAGACAAACAAGGGGACTCTTGCTCATTATCACTCTTTTGTAAACTACTGCAAGGATGGCCAATACAAATTCTTCTTTCTCCACCAACATGAGGCTCAAATTCCCTGCGCTTGCTGTTTTTCTGGAGGTGGTCATCATAATTCTATTTGGGATATTTGTAAGATACGGCAAAGAGGAATTCCAGTTATACCCACGTAAGTGTGTTGTGTATTTCTTAATAAGGCTTTCTGTTAGAGTTCGTGGCACTTTGGGTTGTGCTCACACTGTGCGGCACTGTAGATGCATCTGCTTCAGTTAGAGAGCTTGCTGTCATCTGTTCCAAAGTGTACTATTTGCACCATAAACTGATAGCACATCAAAATTCCATCGAAGTGTCAAAGGTGTCCTCTAATGGGTTTATGTTTCTAAATAACAGGCTCGTACACCAAAAAAAAAAAAAAAGAAAGAAAGAAAGAAAAGTAGACCACGTCAGAGTTTTGCAGGGAACATTCTCACTTTAAACAAGTCACTTGAAGTTTTGTTTCAGGTCAGCACTTACTCTATTTCTTTGAGATTTTGCTGAAGTTTACTGCTCCCTCCTTCATGCATCTGAATTTTTCTTGCTTCACAGAGGATTCTTATTTACTGTTTGCAATTCTTAACTTGTTTCTTGGTTGTTCATGGGCAGCAGCAAACTGTCAGATTAAAACAGCAAATATATTTTATAACTGGATGTCTTACAACTTGCTGGTATTAACGAGGACCATTTTTTCTCTTGAAATTTCAAAGTCAGGAGTTTTGTTAGGCATGTTTTTAAAAGGTTCTGTGTAAAACTGTAATAGGAAATTTAAAAAAAATCAGAGACTTTTCCAAAAGACTAACAATGAATGCTAGCTTTTTTCTATTCAAATGTAAGACCTCATAATTATTTCAGTATCTCAAAAGATAACTAGTAATATGCAAACTTGTTTAATACATTCATTAAGAGTAATTATTTCTTTAGTTTAAAAACTTTAGCAAGAGGATTTCCTTATGTTTCTGGAGGCAAAGGGGACTGACATGATTAAGCTTGGCCTCTTTGCCTCGTGCAGATGTTCCAGTACTGTTGGAACACTTGTACATATTTCTGCCACCAAGAGCGATAGAAAACATATTTGTTAGGCTATCTCTGTTGTTGTTTTAAAAATGCAAGCTTTAATTAGGGATGAATAATGGATATTAATAGTCAAGGATGCTATCAGGGAGAAGAAAGCTTCCTTCAAAAAATGGAAGTCTTGCCCAAATGGGAAAAACAGAAGGGACTACAAGGTAGATCAAAGAAACAAGAAAGCAGTTTGAAGAGCATATTGCTAATAACATGAAGGCCGACAATAAGGGATTCTTCAGATATATTGAAAGAGAGCAGCTAAAGAAGCAATTGGACTATTGCACAATAATGGGATTAAAGGGGCATTAAGTGGGGGGGGGGGAGTCAAGAGATTGCAGAGAAGCTAAATTAATTCTTTTCATCAGTCTTCACAGCAGAAGGTAATCCTAACCCTGTCCCTGAGTTTCTGTATTTTGGAAGGGAGTCTGAGGAATTAAGGCAGATGGTGGTGACAAAAGATGAAATTCTCAACCTTATTGACAAATTGAAATTCAGCAAGTCACCTAGTCCAGATGGTCTCCATCCAAGAGCTGTCAAAAAACTCAAATATGAAATCACTGAACTCCTTAACAAAATATTTAATATGTTCCAATGGCCAATAACATTTAAAAAAAAAGAAACTGGGAAATTACAGGGCAGTTAGCTTAACATTTGTTCTGGGTAAGGTGCTTGAAAGCATGATTAAAGCTAGATATAGAGGGACATAGATGATAGATGTCACCTAGAGGGACAAGCCTGCTGAAAATAAATCAGCATTGCTTCCACAAGGGGAAGTTTTGTCTCATTTTGGAGTTCTTTGAGAGTATCAGTAAGCATGTGGACAGGGACGATCCAGTAAGCACTGTTTACTTGGACTCCCAAAAGGCTCCCACAGGGTTGTGTACTGGGACCCATGCTTTTCAACCTGTTCATAAATGATCTGGAATTAGGAGTAAGTAGTGAAGAGGCCAAGTTTGCTGATGCCACCATTTAGATGGTTAAAATAGGATTGAGAGGAATAGCAAAATGACTAAGGCAGTTCAATATAAGCAAGAATAAAGTAATGCATGTTGGTACAAAAAATCCCAAATTCAAGTATACATTGATGGAATCAGAGCTAGCAGTGACTGAGCAAGAAAGGGATCCTGGGGTAGTGGTGGGCAGCTCAATGAAAAGGCCAGCCCAGTGTGCAGTTGCTGTGGAAAAAGGTAAACCATCTTTTGGTGTGACTGCACTTAGAATATTGTGTTCGCTGCCGGTTGCTTTCCCTGAAAAAGGACAATATTGAGTTGGAAAAGGTACAGAGAAGGGCAACAGAACAGATCCCCTGTGAGGAGCAGCTACAACAACTGGACTGTTCAGCTTAGAAAAAATGCGAGAAAGTGGGGACATGATAGTGGAGTTTAAAATCATGCATGGTGTGGAGAAAGGACAATTCAGGATCATCTCATGAAGTTGATTGGTGGGAGATTTAGGACAGATTAAAGGAAGAACTTCTTCACACAGCATACAGTTAAACTGTGGAGTTTGCTGTCATGGAAGGTGGTGCTGGCCACCAGTCTGGATGTCTTTAAAAGGGGATTGGACAGATTCATGAGGGAGGAGGCTGCCAGTGGCTACCAGTCTAGCTGGCTACATGCTACCTCCTTTACCAGAGGTGGCCTGCCTGCATATGTAGAAACAAAGAAAAATAGAAACAGAGCAAGTCCAAAGGGACCTCCTGGCCCAACTAGTCTGACCCCCCAGCTCTAGCCAGCTTTGCTCATGACATGCCTATCCTGTGCATGTCTGGCCTTGAACACGCTCACCGATGGGGCCTTAACCACCTCCCATGGAAGCCTGTTCCTTACCCTCGGGGTCCTAATGGTCAGGAAGTACTTCCTGGCATCCAAACACCAGTTCCTGAGGAGCTTTGGCAAGAATTGGTCTTGCACCCTCCTGCTTGAGGGATCCTCTGGGCAGCCGGTTTGCCACTGTGTGTACAGAGTGCTTACCCTAAATTTTCTTTTCTTTAGCTTTCACTTCCTGCACCTGTGTATGTAGAAGTAAAAAGTCTGTTGGAGTGGCGATACACTTTCCCTACAGGCCGTATGTGTCATGAGCTGGCCTTCCCTCTTTTCCTTCTGTTTTCCAAATTCAAGATCTGAAGTGCAATTCTTTTATGGAAGTTTAACATTTTGCAGAAGAGTGTAAACTCTAAATAAGATGCGAGAACTTGTGGGAGCAACATCTGCCTCTGTAAAGAGTTGAATCCAAACTGGAAAATTCACCTCTGTCACCTCTTTCAGTAACACTTCTGATTCCATTCTCAGGGTGGCTCTTGCTGTGTGAGGGCTGTGTAAGCAGGCTGTGATGAGCATGAGACGGGCCCACACTCTGTTGTGTATTTCTAAACAGAGGTGCCTAACCTGTGCCCCAGGAGCTGCATGCCCCCCACCTGGCTTTTACTGAATCTCCCCAGGGGTGCTCTGAACTTCCCACCACCACTTCCTACCAGACCCTCCCCCTTCACTTCCTCTTCCAGTGATTGTGTCCTTCACGGGCACAGTCTGTATCCAGATGCACTTCCAGGAGGCGTATCAGTTCAGCCTAAGCCTTTCTGTTCTGTGTGTTGTAATAGAAAAATGAAAAGAAAGCTTTAGTTGTGATCTCAAAAAGCGTCTCCACCTTCTCTTCTCGCACCCACACCTAGAGGGCCAAAACAGGCTAAGAGTCTGGCATTGCAGGAGGGGGCAGAAGCAGCCCTCACTTCACTTCTCCCCTTCTGAAGATGACCTCAGTCCTCGGGGTTCAGACAGTTGCAAACATCTCTGTATGACTGCATCCTAATTATGATTAATTAGTCTGCAAGCTTTAGCAAGAGGATTTCCCCATACTTTTGGAGGCAAAGGGGCCTGACCTGATTAACCTTGGCCTCCCTGTCTCACACAGGATGTGGCAGGACCTCTTGTGATACTCACCCATATTTCTGTCACAAAGAATGATAGAGAGCATACTTGTGGGGCTGTTTCTGCTGTTTTTGTACTTTAATAATGGGAGGGTGTTAACACAAAGGCAAATGATAATTTACAAATATGTCTGTGAATCACCCTTGCTAAAATGTATTGGTTGCTTTGTCTTCCCAAAAGCACACATGGTTATTTGGAGCAGCTTCTGTGCTGAGGCAGTCTGCTCATTTGTAGGGCCTGCAGCAAAATGTTGCAGCATGGCATGTCCCTGCCCGTAGCGCCAGTGGTCCAATCCTGCTGCAGCCTGCTCCCCTCCTCCTCTTTGTCTTCTGCATTCTATGGCAAGCCACTTTTCATTTTTAAATATGGATAGCTGTGTGTAATTCGATTTAATAACCATAACCATAATCATAAATAGTGCTCAGTTCTTATTGGACTATTTTTGCTTGCCCCTTTGAGGGCGTACTCCCTTGAAATTTTTTTATGTTGATACTTTTAGAAACTTTGGACCTGCTGATATTCCCTTTTTGTGTGGGGGCAGTCTCAGTTTGGCTCCATAAGCAACAAAACACATGCCTCAGCATAGGAAGTAGAGGAAATGTGATTATTGATTATCTGATTAAAAATTTCTCGCTGAGAAAAAACGGTTCCTTCTGATAGGTAATTGCAGGAATTACCTTGTGACAGGTATGTAGAATTGAAGTTCTGCAGTTGATTCAGCCAGTCATAAGCCCTTTACATGGTCTTCCTTCTTCTTCCAGTCTTTCAGGATGTTCATGTGATGATCTTTGTTGGATTTGGTTTTCTGATGACCTTCCTGAAGAAATATGGCTTCAGCAGCGTTGGTAATACTTTCCTCATTGCCGCCTTGGGACTCCAGTGGGGCATCCTAGTCCAAGGCTTTTGGCACATGAAATTAAATAGAATCCTGATTGGCATTAGAAGGTAAGGAATCAGACACTGAAGGCCTTTTTCACTGGCAACCCAACCACAATTCATAAGAAGCACTGTGGGTGCTCAAAAGCTAAGAATATTACTGCAGTCTATGTTTTTGCAAGTAAATGGCCACCAGCACAGGTGGAGTAGATGCTCAGATTCTAAGGTGCTGGGTAAATATGTCTCCAAGAAGCTGCCCTGCCACCGCTTCCTTTGCTGAGGCCCTTCTGTGCCCCCTGATTAGACCTGGTCTGGGAACCAGGTATGGGAAGCCTGGGGATTATTTCTGCCCACTGGATCCTCCCAAGGAGCCACTCCTCCCAGGCAGGGAAGAGAGTAAAGAAAAATCGTTTTTAGGGGAAGGGAGTGCCAAAAGGGTCAGACTGCACTTATTTGCTAGCACATTTCGACCCTTTGGAGCTTCACAGCAGCTGCAAAGACCTGAAGCCTGAAAGCAGACTGGGCACTCTCCAGGAAAGATGCCAGTGATTGTTTTGTTTGTTTTGTTTTGTTTTGTTTTTAATCCTCTTACCAGCCCCTTCCCTTGGCTGTTGTTTGCTGTTGCTGGATTAGGGACCTATCGTGAGGGAAGCTCCCATAAACAGCAGGAACTGAAAGCTGACTGATGGCCAACATTTGCCAGCTGATGTTTGGCCCTCAGAAAGCCTTCTCTGTCAGCCTGAAGGGGGCAGCAAGGACCGCGAAGGGGACAACAACAAAGGGGGGAACAAGGGAAAAGGCCACCCCCCTCATGTTTTTGTCTGTCTGATTTGCTCTGTGCCTTTGGTGGAGGGGGTGGGAACTGGCTTTTCCCTTCCCAGGGCCTGAGGAAGTGCTTTGGAGGGAAGATGTGGGCTCAAGTGGGGGAATCTAGAGGGCCCAGAGGGAGGTATGGCATTGGGCTGGCTCTAGCCAGGAAGGAGAACATGACCAAGGCAGTCACTGGCTCTCCCTGCACCTGCAGGTAAGGCGGCTGCCCTCTCAGCCTGCCCCCAGGCCTCCAGATGCTCCTGTGCAGTGCCAGGTTGGTCCAGATTAAGGCCTTCCCTATCCAAAACTGAATAGTGATTGAGCTGGCCGATCAGTTATGCATGACCAGACCTGGGTGAGTGGACAGGGAGGAGGTAGTCTCTCCCTGTTCTTCCCACAGGGGTGTTGTGCCAGCATCAGTGGACTCAAAGGCCAGGCGAGGGGGGGTTGCTGTGGCCTGCAGAATTCTGCCTTGCTCGAGCCGGGTGGTGGACACAATCACTCCTGAGTGCCTCTGTGTGCCTCTCAGATAGCTCCATGGTCTATCCCAGAGCTGAGAGCGATGAATCTACACAGGAGGTGAGTGCAGCTGGAGAAAAACCTCCCAGTTGGTGCAATTGCACTCTGGTATGTGCAGGAATGTTTAGGTGTAGTGAAGGCAGCAGAAAACCTCCTCTTCGCCTCTAAGAAGCCTCTCTCCCCCTATATGCCCTCACGCCCCTTAGGATCAGCAGGGAGGTACGGAGGGTATCCACGTGGAGGAGGGCCTTCTCTGTGGTGGCACCCAGGCTATGGAACATGGCCCCCAGAGAGGTCCACCTGGCTCCACCCCTCTATTCCTTTTGGCGCCAGGTAAACTCCTTTTCATTTAATCTCCATTTTAACAACTAATATTATTTTATTAATATTGCTAATTTATATACAGTTGCATTTTATTTTTATTACTTTTATTAATTAAGAGATGACATATTGTGGATTGTTTTATGCTATTTATGTATTGTTATTTATTGTGGAATTTTATTCGTGTAAGTCGTCCTGAGGCTTTTGCAAAGGACGGCCTACAAATGTCCTAAATAAATAAATATTCAATCTTCTATTTGCTGTCCAGAGGACTATGGTCAGTGTCCTCTGGGACCTATTATATGCCAGTCCCAAGGGCATTGTAGACCTGCCTGAGACACTCTAGGTGCTTCCCAGACAAAATCTGTTGCATCTGCCAAGACTTGAAGTCCAGTGTCCTAGCCCTTGAATCACCTGAGGCACCAGAGAACAGCCTGGTCAGGTTCTGTTGGATGAGATTCAGTTGATAAAGCTTGAGTAGGTTGACGAGGTGCTTGGAAAGGTCCGTGCAACCACCTCTGACCCACAATCATGCCCCTTGAGGCTAGTAAAGGACAGCAAGAAAGGCTCAATCAGCTGGGCCAGGAAGACGATCAATGCCTCTGCAAGAAGGAGGGTCCCCATGCTGCTGAAACAGGCATTGGTGAGGCCATTCCTGAAGAAACTACCTCTGGGCAAGGTCCTTGAATGGGTGGTGGCCCACTGATGAGACTGGCTCCTTTGGCTGTCAGCTGGCCATAGGACTGTGCTCTTCACTGATTTTTGTAAGGTGGGCTCTTTCCTTTGGCAATATTGTGATGTAGCTCCCCAAGGAATGTAGTTCCCGCTTTTGACAGGAGGGAGATGAAACAGACGGCATTCTGATCAAGGGATTCCTGTGTCTTTGTCCATGAAATAACCACTGAAAAGGACTTGCAAGAGGATTGCACCCCATTAAATTGTTGTGGCTGGACCACGGTTCCTGGGCAAACGATTAATGTCCCATTTGTGCTGACTGTTCTAAAGTACGTTGTGCATTGCTTCTCTTCCTTCAAGGCGCTCAGAATGAGACTAGACATTACATTCTCGGCTGCCAGCACATACAGCATGTGACCTCGCAGTTAACCTGCCATTGTTGTGTTTTTCTCCCGTTCAAACGGAAAGTATGATCAATGCAGACTTCAGTACAGCAACTGTCCTCATCTCCTTGGGAGCTGTCCTGGGGAAAACAAGTCCTGTCCAGATGCTGATCATGGCCATTTTTGAGATCACCATCTTTGCATGCAATGAATACCTTGTTGTGGAAATACTACAGGTAGGGATTTTCTCTGACATTCATATTAAGGGGGGAAATGCTGTTGGGTTCTATTCAACCCACATCAAAATGGTATTGCTATATTCTATAAACATGCTATACGCTATCGCTTGCGCTTACTGCAGAACAATTTGGCTTCAGGTTATTTGGCAGTTTTTCTTTAAGGAAGACTCGCAGTGAGGAAGTTCTGTGAAAGAATGGCAAGGGGGTATTCAGTCAGCCATTTGCCTTGCTCCACCGGCATGTATGCACTTCTGAGGCTTATTTTGGGGCGTGAGTGTGTTTAATGGAGGAGGAAACATGTGATGCTTTGCCATGTGTCATTTGAACTTCAGCCATGCGCTTGGTGGAGAGATGGCATCCGAGCCCCAGACACCGAATCAGTGATGGTGCAATTTCCCCTATACTTGCTATAGTGCCACAGCAAACGGTTCATTGCTGAGCCTCACAACTCCCCAGGTTTGCAGAAACAATAGCAGAAGACAATGCTTTCTTTGCACAACCTTTATCTACTTTTAGGGATTCACTGTCAGAAGGTGTGGATCTAAAAATAAAGACACACGTATGAGGACAGGCCTCAAATCAGATCCTGACCAGGATGTCTTGATACCTTGGGGCCATCTGAGGCCAGGGAGGAGATTACTGCCTCTTTACGAGAAGGAGTGGTCCCTTGCCGCCTGAAACAAGCAGTGGCAAAGCCACGCCTGAAGAAACCCTCCTTGGACCCAGATCTTTACTTTTTCTTTGCAAATCTTTTTTATTTGTTTTCCATAAATACAGTAGAGGGGAAAAAGGAGTATATCATAATAAGAAAAAAGTAGATGAAAAGAAGTCAAGGGTTGTTCTAAGGATTTTACAAGCAACTCCTCATTTAAGCACATTTATAATAAAGGTTTCTTTCATCTACTCTCCTGTCCCACCCATTCAATTATCAGTTATATATTTATCTAGCCTATAAAGTTAGTTATAGTTCTCAGCATTGGAGGGGATTCAACGTCTTCTAGATAATGCTGCACTCCCCTTAAAGGAGCAGGTTCATAGCCTGAGGTTGCTGCCTGAGCCACCTTTGTCACTTGAGGCAACTTTGTCACTTTGAAGTGGCTTCAATGGCTCAGAGTGCCTTCTACCAGCTTTGGCTTGTGGCTCAGCTATGGCCCTACCTGGACAGAGACAACCTGCTCTCCGTGATCCACGCTCTGGTAATCTCTAACTTGACTACTGCAATGCACTCTGTGTGGGACTGTCCTTCAAGACTGTGCAAAGTTGTGCTATTATTCAGATTTATCAAGACTGAAATTTAGAAAAACAGTTTCTCGACATGATTGGCCCCAACCTGATGCTGTTATTCTCCCTGGAAATGCATCAGCACAGAGCAGAGGCAGCAGGCAGGAAGAAGCGCTGTTGTGCTTCCTGCCGAGGAGAGCAAAGTGCTCCAAAAAGAGCTGAAGTCGTCCCCCTATACTGGAAGCCCCTGAGTTATGGACAAGTTCTGCTTCTGCGTACATCCTTAAGTCAAATTTGTATGCAAGTCAGATCACTTGAGTAGGCCAAATGTTTGTCTTAATATACATATATTTCGTTTTCTATGCATATAGAACATTTAAGAAAAACTTCCATAATCACCAAAACATTGTAAACACAATGCAGCATTGAAACAATGATAATAATACAGTAGTAATAAAGTAACTACAGGTGTTGAAGAGAAAGAGGGTGGGAGAGAATCAGTATGTATGTGTGTAGGTATACAGCACTGTAAAAAACAAACAAGAAATAAATAGTTCTTAAAACAATTTAGAACATCTGTTAAAGTCTTATAGAGTTAAGCTAGCTCACTATCATTTTTGCATCCATTATAATAAGATGATAAATATGAAGCATCTGAAGCACTTTAAAGTACTTTATGATGTTTGTTCATTTTCTGAATATATCTCTGAATTGCTCTGCTAATTTGCAATAGACCACAATAAAATGCCACACTTCCATACAAAACCAAACCTAAAACAAAACAGAGAAAATAACCAGAATGGATTCCTAAGTCCATAACACGGGGAGTACCTGTATTTGGAAGAGGTGTTGGAGGCCGGGGCCAGAGATTCACCCTGAATCTAACTGGTACCTTGGCCACCTCCTCTTCCTATTCCCAGCAGTTCAAGCAGTTGTGGGTGCAGATGCGGTGGCAGCAAAGAATGCTGCTGACACACTTTCCACCATGCCTTGAATGAATCTCAGCCTCTGAGCAGAGAGGCTTCTATGCATGGGGGTGGGGGCAGTGCTGGATCACACCCTGAATATCCATCTACGTGCCACCCACTCAGATGTTGAGAGCATTGGAAGTTGCCTGTCTGTTGCATTTTTGGAGGTGAGTGTTGACCCTTCCAGTCTTTTCACTGCCAGAAGCACACAGGTCAGTAAACGCTGAGCAATGTTGCAAAACGAAACTTATCTCTAGAATGTCCCCCTCCCCAACAGAGGACCTGCCAGGCATTGCTAAAACAAGTGCTTAAGTGAAGCATTTGCTGTGTTGCAACCATTACCCAACCTTGACAGACCCCTATAAAGGAGAAATGCGCCACCCCACACACCTGAAGCAAATGGTTTTGCTAACTAAGACCATCTGTGGGAGTTGCAGGTGCATCAGATGCACCGGAGACCATTGTGCAAGGTGGGAGAATCCAGTTTCTGATAACAGTCCCAGATATCATAATTATTCACCAGTCATAAGTATTTATATACATGGCTCATAGGTTGGTTTGCCTGTTTGCCCTCAGGAAGTGCTTGCAAAAGCAGGGCCTTCACTGAGGCTGTAACAGTAGCTGGCTGTACCACGATCGCTCTGGGGAAAGCCACTCACCCCTTTCTAAGGTGTCTATATAGACATTGCTGGGGAGAGGTCTGTGAAAGACTCAATAGTTTGGGTGCCAAAATCGGATGTTTTGTTGTTTTATTTTAAAATATGATTACATTTATATTCCAAGTGAATGAAGAGATAACACCTTAAGATGTTTGCTTATTTATTAAAAGTTTTTATATGCCACTCTGTAGTAGACACTCTCAGAATGGTGTACAATTATATAAAACCATATCAAGCATAAAACCGATAACATATCCACAATACTCAAAACATTTAAGTAACAGGAGCAACATCATCATCGCCATCTAGTGCGATCAGTGCCCAGTGGGAGGGGAGCATGCCAACCACTTAGCCTGAGCCTCTGTGCAGTGCATGTGCCTCTCCCCTGTGCAGCCCCATGCAGGCATCATCCTGGAGGAAGTGGGAGGGAGCAAGCCCTTTGCCCGCCTGCACAGGGGCAGTGGCACTATAGCCTTGGAACAGAGGCAGAGCACTATAACTCCCAGAATCACTGAGCATTGGCTCTGCTGTTGAGGATTTTGGTAGCTGAAGTCCAAAATATCCGGAGGGCACCAGAACTTACCCTCACCTTACAACCATTCAAGATAATTTAGTGAGACGAGTCCCAATTACTCATTGTCATTTTCAATGATTCCGCCCCCC
Source organism: Varanus komodoensis (assembly GCF_004798865.1). Lineage (NCBI taxonomy): Eukaryota > Metazoa > Chordata > Lepidosauria > Squamata > Varanidae > Varanus > Varanus komodoensis. The sequence continues at coordinate 42,974 of NW_025336668.1, read as the reverse complement.
CACCCCACCCCTAAGATGGTAATTATACGTTTTACTGGTCTGTGTATGTGGCTTGGAGGGGGTTTAAGATGTTGACCAAACGCACTATACACTTTATATAAGAATTTGCAATCCTCCATTTTTGTTCATTCTGTCATTTTGTAGGCAACTGATACTGGAGCATCCATGACGATTCATGCTTTTGGAGCCTATTTTGGTCTGGCTGTTGCTCGAATGTTATACCGGCCTGGTCTGAAAAATGGTCATGAAAATGAAGGCTCTTCTTACCACTCAGACTTACTTGCTATGATTGGTGAGTAAGGAGCTTGTGTCTATTATGAGTTGATTTTCATGGCACTGTTTTGGAAGCAACATCATGCTAAGCTTTGTCTTTTTTTTCTGTATGCCATTGTTCTGAACCGATTATATCATGAAGTTCAGGTAATTTGGCCAGGAGAAATGAACTGTTCAGGCTCAAGCTATGTACTTTTAAGTCCCACTGATTTGGGTAGGAGGAATTCATCCATGCTCTTATACAACATTAGTGGGACCTTAGAATATTTTACACATGCTGCATGGTGCCCTAAATGAAACATTAGCAAACTAAATCATCACTTCAGTGCCCCACATGTACTGAAAATATGCATTCCCTAAATGCTCACTTCCACTACATTCATTTCATTCAGATTCCCCATAAAACTAGTTTTTAATTCTGTTCTGCCCCTTATTTCTTACTATAATTTGGTAATGTATTTTGGTTTATCAGCAGTTAATAAGTAATTTCAGAGTATTTTTTCTGATTTTTATTCTTTTACATGTTGATGATGTGTTAAAGATTAAAACAGTGGTTTATAATCCAAAGAGCTTGCTACTTTTCAACTTTTCACAAGTAGTTCTAAAATTAAGAGTACCCAGTGCTTTAATATTTATAGCAATAGCCCCTGTTCCCTCATTTCTCTATCCAAATTAGAGTTCCAAATTCCAGGAGGCCATGTGGCAAGGTATGCGGTAGTGCCAACAGGTGTTTGAGATTAAGCGTAAGTGCTTCATGGATAAAAGTTACCCAATATGAGGTGACAACAGTTTTGTCTTGTTGGTACAATGGAATCTCAAAGTGTTATGTTGGCATCAATGCTTAAGATTGGGTCAACAGAGGCTTCCTAAGAGCCACGTGGTGGAAGAACGAGATATGTGGTATTTGGAGCTGGAAGAAAAGTATGGGAAGGGACCACAGCCTGGTGGCATGCATGTTTTCCATGCAGAGGGTCCCTAGTCCCAGCTCTTATGTCTCTAGTCAGAAGGATCGGGTAGCAGATGATGTGAAGAGTTTCTCCCTAGGGGTCTGGACAGTCCCTACCAGTCAGAGTAGATTATATGGAAATCTTGCCACCCAGATTTAAGACAGGTTCCTATACTGCTATGTTGTTTTAAAACCACAAGGGGAAGTTGAGAGCATTTGCTTGCTGATCTTTTACAATGTATTTCTACAGGTACCCTTTTTCTTTGGCTGTTCTGGCCCAGCTTTAACTCAGCAATTGCACATGCAGGAGAAGCCCAGCAGACAGCGATAATCAATACCTACTGCTCTTTGGCGGCATGCACACTCACAGCATTTGCCACCTCTGTCCTGGTCGAACACAGAGGCAAACTGGACATGGTAAGCTTCACCTTGAACTCCAGAGGGCCCCAGAAGATACACAGCAACCACAGTGATTAGATTTAGGAGCTATCAGTACAAACTGCTTCTGGGATGGTAGATGGCCATGTGTGAGGAGTCTGGTTTTGGGGTGGGAATTCATCAGGTTTTCTCAGCTTGACTTCTCAGACCCCAGGCTGCTTTCTCTCTTCCCTAAGCCTGATTTGCGCCTGGCATGTGCACAGGTGTCCAGCAGGAAGGGATTCTACCTGTTGCACAGGTATAACTAGTGAGGTCCTTTGGCACACATGCAGCCTGCCACCTGTGCGCCCCCTGCAGAACTGGATTTCTGCTTCTTCATCCTTGACTTGCAGGCTTTACATAATTTGTGAGAGAATAATTTGGCATATAGAAGGGGTCCACTAGTGTTCCCAAGCAATCACAAACTTGGTCCCGTCTCAGTTCACTTCCTAGGAAAGGACCAAGCATGGGAAAGAAGTCTGCCAAACACAAGAGAGCCAGTTTCTGGGAGGCTCTTCACATCACTAGATGCAGCACTACAATTCCAGCCCAGACTGGAGAACTGTGTGGAGAAGTGGCATTCAGGATGAAATTCTGCAATACTGACTGCATAGAATTGCCTCTAAAAATAGTTTGGGAAACCAGGCTGGTTCAATGCTGGTAGGAGTAAAGTGTTCACCTTATCCCAATCCTACAGTGACTGTCAGTTTGTTTCCATGTTCAGTTCAGAATGCTGCTATTAGCCTTTAGGCCACAAAGGACTGAGTCCAGCAGGGCTGCCTGAAACCTCCAAATTCAGAGAATTATGGTCCTCTGGGCAGAGGAGGAACACAGAGGGCAAGGCTGCCTCCGTGCTCCTCTTCCTCTGCAGAGCAGCTATGTAGTCGATTTGCGGTGCTTACAAGCAGGAGGGGAGGAGGTCGAAGAAGCACTACCAAGATGCGTTGAGTCTTGGCAGCAGCTGTCTCCTCCCTTCCTGCCCTCCTTGAGTTCACCCAGGTTGTTCCAATGACCTCAGGGAAGCAGCTGGGGAGGGGAAGCTGATCACGGAGGCTCAAGTCCAAAGGAAGAGCTTTGACTTCCACAGGCAGTCCTGCTTTGGACAGTGCCTTGGTCAGTTCAAGGAAAGGCAAATCATCTCTCACTTTTACTGGTCTTACCTTCCAGCGGATGCTCTATTTATTTCTTTAGCCTCCATGTGCACACTGTGGCTGGGGGACGGAGGGTGGGGGGAGGTTGAGGAAGCAAGCAGCTAGGAGGGGAAGTTTTAAACCTCCTCTCTGCATGCAAGGCCACCCTGATCTAGACCAAGCTCAAAAGAAAAGATAGGCTGCATGCTGCAGATCTGACGTACTGGGTAGTTCAGCCTTTTCTTGTCAATGTTGTTTTCCTCTCACAGGTGCACATTCAAAATGCCACCCTAGCAGGAGGCGTCGCTGTGGGTTCCTGCGCTGACTTAAGTATCCTGCCCTTTGGGGCCATGTTAATTGGCAGCCTAGCTGGAATAATCTCAGTTATTGGCTTCAAATACTTGACTGTGAGTATAGTTTTTGGAAGGCAAGTCCATCCAGTGAAGGCCAGCTTGCAGTACTGCTCGCTGCGTAGGGTACACTAACTCTGTGAGAAGGCTTTCTTAATGTTACGTTAGGACACCTAAGACCAGAGCCAGGCACCTCAGTTGACTGGATTATTCTTGCAGCTCGTGGCAGCTGGGTTCCTCTTTATAGCAGGCAGAGATGGCTTGCATAAGAACACAAATAAAATGCTGTTGTTCTGACTACTTCGCCTCGCTCGTGAAGGGTTTCCTTGCACTTCCTTCAGAGCATTTCCTTTCCAGATGTCTTTGATAAGTTTTGTGGGATTGTGCTCCCACTTAGAAATCACTCAGAACGATTTCCGTACTTGCAGCGGAGAAGGAAATGTTCTCCCCCAGACCATGCCAGGTGTTTGCCTTGATGCAAACGCACAGAGACTCGTGCTTCTAACCAGGATGAGGCACAAGGGCCGCCTCAGGCCATAGCCTGGCAAGCAAGACTGCTTGGGAGAATCAGCCTGTCCCTCTCACACATTACAGACTGTTGGGATGGATGTGTCTGAGTCTGAGGAGATGGAGGAGCAAAAGGGGGCACAGGGGTTCACTGATTCGAGGAGAGCCAGTGTGGTGTAGTGGTTAAGAGCATGGGACTGGGACTCAGAGGATCTGGGTTCTAGTCCCCGCTCAGCCATGGAACCAACTGGGTGACTCTGGGCCAGTCACAGACTCTCAGCCCAACCTACCTCACAGGGTTGTTGTTGTGGGGATAAGATGGAGGAGGAGAATGATGTAAGCTGCCTTGAGCCCTTTGTAGGAAAAAGGCAGGATATTAATCGCAATTGCAATATTTCTCAGGCCAAGGATGGGAGCCACCTGGTTTGAAAGGGGCAAAGGGTTTTGAGGATGGGAGGGGGAACAGATGCAAGACCCGAATCTTGATCCAGTGAAGAGGTGACTGGAGAAGCACATGGCCCAGTTAGAGAGTCTGTGGCTTTCCCGCCATCTAGCCCTCAAGCGGCAAGAGCCACCCTTTCAGAAGCTTTACCAAATGGGAGAGACAGGAGGACATGTTTTATGTTTAGATACAACTTTTTACATGGGCAGATGCTTCTCCCTCAGCTTTGGCAGAAAACTGTTTCTAGTTCACACCGTTCTGTAAACTGTTAAGTAGTGATGAAAGAGGAGTCTGTCTTGAGTTTGGTAAGCTGAAGGAAAAGAGGGAAGGGGCCAGCTCACAAGAGCTGTGTTGGTTTCTGATAACTTCAGGCCATTCCACTGATAATCCTGGGCATGAGCTCAGCACAAATGAGTGTTTAATACATGCGGCACTGTATACAATGCATTTACAAATTGTATAAGATAGGCCTGTTTTCTAGTAACAAGGATATAGAAAAGAAGGAAGCACCATCCTTATTTTCTTTCCAGATCCCTCAGAAAAAAAATAATCTTCCCTTTCCTCATAGCCATTCTTTGCCTCAGCACTGAAGATTCAAGACACGTGTGGTGTTCATAACTTGCACGGCTTGCCTGGTATTTTGGGGGGCATTGCAAGCATTATTGCAGCTGCTGTGCAGGTCAACTCAAAGTGAGTTTGCAATTTATTACGTTTCAAACCCTTTCAAAATGGACTGCAATGATAAAACAACAGATATATTAATGTCTCATGGAAAGGAGGCATATATTAATGCCTTATGTGCTGGTAAAACAATGTTATAAACTGGGTTGTAATCAAAAGACAAAAGCAACCATTTCACCTGGAGCGCATGGAATGCTTTCTGGCTCCGGTTGCCTGTGCATTTGGGAGGCTGGCCCTTTGGTGTGTCACATAGCAGTAGTGGCAGCCTTGGATCTGGGATCTGGCCCTCGGCCTGTAAAACTGCTCGCTCCCGTTGCTGCAGTGGCTCGTTGCCAGCAGTCATCCATGCTTTGGATAGGAGAGTGTCTGAGAAAGCTCTCCTAGGCACCTTGGCAACACACAGGAGGGCTTGCAGGAGCAGGTGAACAGAAATGCAACTGAGTCACGTGTGGCTGCTTGCACCGAGGCAGCCGTGCCCATTCGGCATGAAGTTGCACAAGTGAAATATTGCAGGTGGATCAGTGGAAGGAAAGTAGCCGTGTTGCACTGGACAGGCTGCCCCTTAGCCTGTGATCCAGGAGAGTATCTCTTTGGAATCCTTGACACAAAGGGAAAGAATCACACATAAGTGTCTGCCATTCATTCATTCATTCATTCATTCATTCATTCATTCATTCATTCATTGCATTTCTATATCACCCCCTATACGAAACTCTCCAGGCAGTTCACACACAAAAAGTTAAAACCATTTAAAAACTAGCAGACTGAGCTGACATGCTGTTTTGAAGGGAAATTGTGTGTATCTATACATTTAGGAAAGTAAATTACAGTCCGTTGGTTTTCTTGGTGCACCCTTTGACAAAAGAGGACCTCTCACAAATCATGCAGGCAATGAAGGGTTTCTACTGGTTGGAGGTTTCCCTCTCCCACCTTTTGCCCCATCAAGCACTTATCAGAAAGACAAGAGGTGCCGATTATCACAGTGGGCTTTATTCTTTCCTGTCAAGGCCCAAGGAATGGGGGAACCAGTGAAGTCATGAAGGCAGGGAGAATGGCCTAGAGCACTGACAAAGGCCTTGGAGGAAGCCTAGAACTATGGGCAAGCCATCGTTCTGGAGAGGGGTATTGTCAACGTGCAAGTTGCTCTCCCACTATGAAATATTCCCTGCCTGTTGTAATGAAAGGAGTTCCCATATGTGACCTTGCTTCCATTTCATTGTACGTGCAAAAGAATGCACTTAACAAACTCCATCCCGCAATTTGTATTTTATTTCCCCATCTCACAGCATATCCATTGGGATGCAGGCTGCTGCTCTAGGATGCTCGCTTGCAATTGCTTTGGTAGGAGGCGCATTCACAGGTCAGTAAAATAAAACCCCTTTTCAATGTCACCTTAAAGCATTGTGCAAGATGAAAAACCCCTCATGGAAAAGTATATTTTAAATGCACCAGGCAGAAAAAGGAAGTATCTTCATCCCCCTTTTTAAAAGAGAGTACATAAGAATATACAAAGCTCCCATGTAAATTAATGTTAAGCTGATGTTTTACTTATTCTGTGCTAATTAAATCAGGGTTCTGGGTTCCTGTAGCATTTCATTTTTAACTCAAAATCTTTCAATAAGGGTACGTTAGCTTTTCATGAATGGAAAGTTACCATAGCTTCTCATCCTGCAGTATCTGATCATATTATTTTATGTAGCATCTGTTACAAGAAGTTTACCCAGTGATGACCTATTATTGTATTCCCCCATTGTTATGTTGCAGGATTAATTCTATGGTTGCCTTTCTTGGGACAGCCACCTGATCAGAAATGCTATGATGATTCAGTGTACTGGGAGGTAAGACATAATCACAGTGCAGGTGGGGTACACACTGTGTTTTATTTCACGTTCTTGGAGTTGACTGGTGGTCACTTACGATTCCTGGGTCTAGTCCATCACTCCAGTCCAATAGCTTCCGATTTCTTACCAGATTTCTTTGCTCAAAGAAAGAGTCTGGAGCATAGAAGGATGCATTGCGGCCTGCTCTGTGCCTCCTTCTGCTTGGAATTCTATAGATCCATGTGGCTGTTAAGCCGTGGTAGGAAGCAGGGGATATTTCTGAAAGTCACTTGCATTTTGTACTTCTCTGTAGTTATGTTAACAGTAGAAATGGATTTTTCCTACAGTGTTCGTGGTGTTAAGTGAGTGATTATTGGGGCCAGACAAACCTTGCTCCTTGGATCTCCCAAGTATAAGGGGCACCTTCTTTCTCAACACGTTGTATTCCTTTTCTGGTTCTGGATTAATTCCTTGAAGTCAACAGAGCTGTCCCTATAAATCCAATAGACAAAGAACAGGCGATGGAGACAGTATCGTCCCAAATCTGTTCTTATGAGACAAAGTAATTCTTTAGGATAGTCTTTGTAAATTCTGCATGGGACATCCCAGGAAGTCAGATGTACTCTTGCATCTTGGGGCACTGTGATCTGCAATCATCAGCCAGTGAGACAGGAATAGCACACGTGGGCCCTGCAATAGCCTTGATGAGCCCTCCCGGAGAGCTCCTGTTCAGGGTTCCAGCCCGGTTCTCGCCCAGAATACTGCTAGTGGCTCAGACAGGGACTCTGCTCCCCCACCTGCCAGCCCAGGGTTTCTTTCCCAGCTGGCAGTGCTGTGTGGCTACTGTGCATGCTCAGTTCTCCTTGGCATATTTCTTGCATGGCTGCCCCCTGCTCGTTTGTTTGTTGTTGTCCCAGTGCATCGCTCAGGGCTTCTGCATGCTCAGCATATGCTCTTTGTGTCCCATTCTGCCAGTACCTGTGCCCTGAATTTGCTGCAAGAGGGAACATTTCAGTTGGCACAAATAACTGGCCAAGCTCAGAAATGCTGACTAACTCCATGAAGTTTTGTTCTGTTACCAATTAATTAAAGGGCCAACTTTTCTGTGATGCTGCACACAAAACGTTTATGGGGGGAGGGGGGAGGGAAAGCCACCATATGGCATCCACTCAAGTTACTGTCTCATTTTTTTCTTCTCCTAGGTTCCAACTAAAGAAATGTCACTAGAATGTAATCTTCACTTCCAGGAGGATCATGACAAACTCACTGCTGAAGTATAGAAGAGATTTTTCACAAGTTACTTTTATCCCTGGGATGCTTTAGATTTCTGATATTTTGTTTAATTTTTGTATCCTTATTAGTGTTGACTTACTGCAAAAAATAAAGCCACAACAAAATGTAATCTAGATATTTTTCTCAACAAGTGTTTGGAATGATGTCAAGGGACATGATACATATCCAGCTTGAAGCATGTCCTTCTAGTGCACTTATCACCCTTTGAAAGAAGGTTTATTGGTGAGAAACATGCTGAAGCACCAAGAACTTCAAACCTGGCTGAGAACCTACTGGAATAGATCAGACAGAACCTCAAAGGAAGCCAGACAGTGCAACTAACTGTCCTTGTTTGACAGAGAGATTTAATTTAATTTAATTAATTTCTCTCTATCACTTGTCACAAAAACTATTGACAATAAGAGAAAATGGAAATATATTGTGTTAATCACAGTGGCTGCATCAGCAGAAGCACTACCTGAATCTGTGTAAGGCATTTTAATCATGAAAGAGGCAATGTGAGACAGGCTTCTGCTTAAGTCCCTGCCCAGAGGATTGCTTAGGTGGCATATTCACAAGTCCCCATATTTTTGCTTATTTTCTCTTTCAGCAACTTCCCTTATAGAACCTGCACATGCTAAGCGAGTAAGTCAATTAGGGACTCAGACAAAAAAGCTGTTTCAAAGGTAATTGCCATCTGTGTGCACAGGGAAAGTGGCTTTCAAATACTGCAACTCCCATGTATAATTCCTGCCTCATGGAAGTGTTTCTAGCAGCCTCCTTTCTGTGTCACAAATATGGTTGGTGTTAGCCAATTTTTAGGGTTAGGAGAGCCATCTCCTATGAAGCTTAGACCTGACAATCTGGAAATTACAACCAGAGCATTTTTTTATTGTCAGTGTCTCATATTCTGAAGCATCCAGTATTGTATATCACAAGACAAACTGGCAAATGCTGTGCATTTATCTTTTTTACATGCAAGCTAAGTTCTGAAAATGTATTTGTACATCCTTTGAATAAATTGGTTTTCCAGCTCAGTTATTATTGGCTCTATCTAACAGTGGATCACTGCAGTCTTGGGCAGAGATATTTCCCACCTCCTGGTACATGGCACTACAAGGCAAAAGCGTGTCACACAGTAGAGGATCGTGACTTGTTCTCCCCTGTGGTGCAGGACAGGACACTGTTCAATAGGACAAAACTCAAGGAACCAGGTTTCAGCTTGGACGTCAGGAAGTCCTTCCTGACAGTTAGGATCCCTTGGATATGGAATGGGCTTCCAAGGGAGATGGTTGCAGCCTCATCCGTGAGGGTATTCAAGGAAAGTTTGGACAACCACGTGTTGGGCATTACATGAGCGGAGCCGGCTGGAGCCAGGGATTCACCTATCTTGACAATAGGAGGGTGCTGCGTGCGCTTTTACATCTGTGTATCTTTTCCTCCCTTCTCCTTTCATAATCATTCCATCTCCCACCTGATTTTCTGATTTTTTCCAGTAGTCAGCATTCCACTCAGTATGTCTACTGAGTATATTCCGTTTTCATTGAATGGTATGAGATTTTCCTCTCAAGATTTTTTCTTCTTAAAGATTGTTTCACAAGGAGCAGATTTCTTGCAATGCTTTCTTCCTGTGCTTGGATGCTGCCAGTTTGGCTACAGAAATGGGGGCTTCTTATGTTCATTTGATGCAATCAAGTTATTTTCATTTTTTTTATTTATTAGATCTATGGCCCACCTTTTTCTTTTTAAAGACCTCAAAGTGGCTTACATCATTCTCCTCCTGCTGCTCTCAAGCTTATCCCCACAACGACAAGCCTGCGAGGTAGGTTGGGCTGAGAGCCAGTGCCTGGCCCAAAGCCACCCACTTGACTCCAGGGCTGAGCAGGGGCCAGAACCCAGATCACCCAAGTCCTAGTCCTGATCCCGCACTCTTATACACTACACCTCACTGACTCTCAAAGATAGAATAGGATCTTACACTTGGAAGGGGACAAGAAAGCCATTGGTTCTAACTCCCTGCTCAATGCAGAACTCAAGTCTTCCATCTCCATTAACTGGAACTCAAGCAACTGGCAACAAAAATTGAAAAATGATACATTAAATGAAGTATAAAATAAAATCAATTTCTAGCAGAAATGTGATGTGAAGCAGGGGCAAATCTTGTGGTTGGTGCACAGCCCTAGTAATAATTTAAAAGGTTTCAACCATGGGTCCGCAGGCAGGTGCCAGTCCATGGGAAATTTCCTGCCAGTCCTTGGGGGGGGGAGGGGGGCTGCATCCCACTCACCATGGACCAGTGTGGGGGATGGCTGTGCTCCACCAAGTCTTTCCTGGTTGGCATCACATTTCCAAGGGGGTATGCCGGGACTTCTGGGGGGTGGGCAGGGAGGGGAGAGATGGCTTGGTAAGAGCTGGCTGGGAGCCAGATCCACCCCAGGCTAATTTTTTTCAAAGCGTCTAATGCTTCAGCTGTTACTCATGCGTTTTGTAACTCTATGTGTCTTTCCTGACTGGGCAGCCTGAGTCTGAGTTAAAGTGGGAGAAAGAAACAAACCTGCTTCCTATAGTATGCGCTCCTTCCCATTTGGACATCAGAAGAGCCTGCTGGACCAGACTGGAGGGCTCCCTCACCCTGCCTTCCCTTCAACCCGCAGCCAACCTAGATGCCTTCGGAAAGTTTAGAGCAGGCAGAGAGGCATGTTTCCCCTGATAGTAGCCACTGATATCCATATAACCCATGAATGTGAGATTCAAAAAATACAAATGTGTGAGAAAGCCAAAGCGATGGGTTCGTCCATCTCTCTATTTCACTGGCATGCAAAGATCGCTTTGGGAGTTGTGTTACTTGCAAGCTGGCATCTGGCTTCAAAGGAGTTAACTCACGAGCAGATCAGTACAGGTGGGGAGACGGCCTGCATTTGCTCTCAGGAGGGAATGCTCAGCCAACTGACTTTGCCCATGGGAAGTGAGGGCAGGAGCAGAGGTGTTGCTTCGCGCTCCATGCTCCACAGGTTGCTCCTAATGCTACGTTCTCAGCAGCTCATGGGCCTCCCCGCCAGACTGCGGGGAGGCTCTAAATCTGTTTTGCAAAGTTTTCATCTGAAGGAAAAAAGTGAGGAGTAAAATATCATGTATGTATTTGGATAGCAGAGGAGGAAACCAAACTGGATTAGTGGGGAATAAAACATGTTCTATTAAACGGGATAGCTCAAAGAGTCATTAGATCTTAATCCTAATGCAAATGTATTGTTTGTCCAGGTGGCTGACACAGTCCTTAAAGAAATGGCATTCAACCTCCATTTTAATCACCAATAAAGGCTGCTTACAGTAAGGAAATGGACTGCAATCCTCCTGTTACATTTACTCTGATGCTTATGCTCTTTTGGAAAATGTCCTGTTTCTGGCAAAAAATACTGCTAAGGTCTCCCACTTATTGGAAATGCTACAGAAGTAGAGCAATGTTCAAGGTAGGGTTCAGTAAACCCTTCTGCTATCCATCTCTCCAAGATGTGCCAGCTTGCTCTTGTGCTCAGCAGGGTCCTGCAAAGCCCAGACATCATCCCCGGAAGCTCATGGACTCCCCAGTTGCACAAGCGGCAACCTTCCCTGTCCGGTGCAGCTGGCCAGACAGCAGTCACTGGTGCATAGCACCTTGGACTGGATTCCTGCCGAGTGCTCCATTGTCGTCCGCAGCGCCTGCCCGGCACTCAGGGCCCAAGTAAACACGATTCATTCTGTGCAATCTGGCATGATTTTATTCTTCACATGAATAGGGCAGACAAGCAATATACTATCCCCTCACAAGACAACACACTCTTTATACTAGAAAGAACTCCAGAAAGAACAATGACTGTATCACAGATAATATTAAGCATTTTAGGCTCAGATAAAGACCTTTACAACCTTGTACACAATGCTTATCTAAGATACTTTTTATTTTCTTTCTGTTGTTATATTTATAATTGATGCAATACTGATAGAATATTTGTGTTCTTTTATATTGTTTATTTTTGTCCGTCTGCTTTTATCATTTGGTCAGTACATTTTTTAAAAAATTAAAAGCCAGTGGCCCATCCAGTACAGCATTCTCTTGACCCAGTGGCCAGCCCACTGCCCACAGAGTTCCAGAAGCAGGATATGAACCTCCTCCTGCCCAGCTTCCACAGCAACTGGTGCCCACAAGGCATATGGCCTCTGCTATTGGTGGCAGCACATGCCCATCAGGACTGGGAGTCCTTGACAACCCTCTGCATTTGCCTAATCTAAATGCCATCTAAATGTTTGGCCATCACTACATCTCATGGAAGTGAATTCCGTAGTTTAACTGTGAGCAGAGGTACTTTAGGAAAATGTCCTTAATCTCCTACCAGTCCATTTCATGGGATGTCCCAAGGTGCTATGGGGGAGAGAGAGAAATGTCCCCTTATCAACTTCCTCCACTCATGATTCTGGACATCTTCATCATGTCTCCCCTCATACACCTTTTTTTCTAAACTAAATCATCCCCGCTGTTAACCTTTCCTCATAGAGAAGTTGCTCCAGCCCCCTTCTCTGCACTTTTTCCAACCCTGCAATGTCCTTTCTCTGATGTGGTAAATGGTAAATGTTATGCACAACATTCTAAGTGTGGTCACACTTGTGTAAGGCAGGTTTCTGTAAGAACAGATTCGTATACATGCAGCTTTATTTTCAGTGCCTTTCCCAAACATAGAGTTTCCCCTTTCACAACAGCTGCATACTGGGGCTATGTTTTCATCAAGCTGTCCATGCAACCCCAAGATCCCTTTTCTGATCAGTCACTGCCAGTTCTGGTCCTATCAGCTAGCTTCAAGGCTGGGATTTTTGCCCCAGTGTACATCATTCTGCATTTGTGTATACTGAGCCAAATTTACATTTTGATGCTGATTTTTTCATGTAGAGAAATTGCATCGGAGCGCCTCGCAATCCTCTTGGTGGGGGAACATCAGAGAAGAAAACTTGTCACTTGTGTCTACCAACTTCAGAACAAAAAAGCTCTTGGTCAGTGAGGTGGGGAGACTGGAACAGAGGACAGGGTTGGCCATCACCGCACCAGTGCCCAAAAATGTAACGTATGGCCACTCCCAATAGGGCTGAGTGGTAACCATTCATGTCACTGGGATGAGGGCTAAATCGCCCGGTGCTTGCCTCAGTTCTGCCCAGTTCTTAGCATGGGTGGCCCATTTGGGTGACTGAAGCTGTCTCAGTTGCAAAAGAGGCCTGAAGCTGGTTGAAAAGTGTTTAGAGATGATGCATTTCATCCAAGAATTCTGAAAACTGAGCTGTCGCCGACACTGTGGGGGAGAGCATGACGGTTAAAGTATTATAAAATGAAGTGTTCACTGAGTAGCTTTTCCCTACATTTCATCTTATTTGCCCTGCTAAGCATATTTGTTCTTGGGCTGCCGTATGTATGTTATCAAGCAATCAAATCAATGCTATAAAGAAAGTGCGTGAGAGAAAAAGAGACAGTACAGTCTCTGCTGCAAGGTAGGACCATTCACCATCTGACACCATACTTCCTGCTATCCCATACTCCATACAGATTGACCCACATTGTGGGGGAGGGCTTATACCTTAAACCCAGAGAGCCGGCCTAGCCAACCCGGGCATGAAGACGCCTGGCCCCTGCTGTGCCTGACTAAGAATCCAGCATGGAGTTGTCTGAGCACTGCCTCCTCCCCTCCTCCTGACAGCCTCCAGGCTGCTCTTCTGGCATCAACAAGCCTGCAGGGCAGGGGAGATGGGGGAGGAGCACAAGCTGGGGGATCGCCTTCTCCTCAGCCTCCCCCAGTGAGATGGGGGAAAGCCCTTTTCCATTGCTGTGCATGGCTGCTTCCCAGAAGCCATACAGAGCGGGCAATCCAGCTCCCCCAGCCTTGCCAGGGGCATGAGGGGAAACCGATGCCAGCTGTGCCAAGAGCCACTTGGGCACTTTGCTGGCTTTCACTGACTAGAGCCCCTTGGCCAGAGTGGGAATGCTTTTTGGCTGCTCTCACCAAGGGGCTCCCCAGCCTTTAGCATGTTTTCTAGGTTCAGACAACACTCTAAGCCACAGTGAGGTTACTAAACCCAACCACAAGGCTTTGCCACTTGAGTTGGCTTATTAGCCACCCCTGGGAAACAGGGCGGTTCAGATAACTGGCTAACTCACAGATAACTTGTATCATCTGCCCTGCAAACCCAGTCACTATGTCATAAGCAAAGAGGAAACCCGCAATGTAAGGATCAGGATCAGGGTTGGGGTTGGATTGGTTTACCAGGCTTTGATTGGTTCACCACTGACAGCTATTGCTGGACAAGGATAGTCTGGTCACAGTGATTCAAGTCCTGGCAACCTCAAGTCCAGGCCTTTGCAGTGTGCTTTACATCGCCTGCCATTTGCCCATAAACTACCCATTAACTACTAGCCTGTGGTATAAGTGCTTGTGACTTTATACAGCTTAAAGCCTGAATTCCTGATGGAGCACCTTATGGGCCTGCCTGGATTTTACGGTCTGGTAGGGTTGCCCTCTTGATGGTATGACATTAACCTGCGTGATAGGTGCAACGTGAGATGGTGTATTCTTGACACAGGCATGCGGTTGTGCAACGCCCTCCCTTCTCTGGCACAGTCAGTGCCACTAAACTTGTATTGCTCTATATCCTAAATTGCCATTTATCTGGGTCACCCTGTTCTCTCCATGGACGTTTTCACTGTGTTTTATCAGTGTCATTCCTCACTTAGAGATTACTTTGTGATGAAAATTCCACAATCAGGTTCAATAAACATTAATTAATTAATCCCGAAACATGTTTGGCTCACAGAGGAGGACCAAGCCATAAATAAATAAAATTGCAAATATGTCTCCTCCACTTCCTATCCAAATCATGAGAAAGATAGGAGTGTCCAAGTATCATTCAATACTCACTCAAGAAGAGTATAAAATGTATCGAACTAACAGAATGTACAAAATTAACTAGTACAGAATGTACAAAATTAACTATAAGCTCTGAACTCCTTATGTGAATACCATTATATTTAAGAGGTACAACAGAAGAATTCAAGATTTTCCTGACTCTTTCAAAAATCTTTCACTAACTTCAGTTCAATAATTACCCAGAAGGATTTCACAGTACTGCTTTTTATTCCCAATTACATTGATTTTTTTAATAATTGGATTTTGCAGCTAGTCCTGCAAGCATTAAAGAGTTTAGACCTGTTTTGCAAAACTTTTGCTTGAGGAAAATGCCACATGCAGCCAAGAAATTGAGTGTAAAGTATCAAGGATGAACCTGAATAACTGGGGAAGGGATAGAAAACCAGGGGAAAAGTGGGATACACTCTGTTAAACTTGATAGTTTAATGAGTCACTCATGACAAAACCTCAACCATGTCTAAAGGAACTGTATGAAAGGTGCACATAGCTCATTTCTGAAGGCAGGCCATGTCTTTCAACATACTATTTTACAATCTTGCCCTAAGGTTGCTACATAAAATTGCTTGAGGGGAAAAAATGGGTTGGATTGATCCTGTTTTGATATTCTTACTTTTTATCTTTATGATTATGTTTGCTTGGAAAATGGGTGGTTTCTGTTCCCAAACCCATCCACCAGACCCAGGCCTTTCCCAGTCATTGGAAATCTCCATGTAGACCTGAAGACACCCCAAAGAACAATGTGAAAGGTAACATTTTCTGTTCTTTCTGTGTCAAGGCAAAGAAGACTCTACTAAGTGGACCTATACAAGCTTGCCCTGACCCAAATGCCAGGTAACAGACCTATGAGACATAGCACTGCACTTGTGCTCATTTAATCCTTTGTGATTGCTGTGTTCCTGTGGGGGGGGGGGGATGCAGTGGGGAAAGTGCTACTGAGGTGCCATTTTTGGTTTTTTACATTTTACTACTCTGTTTGTTTTTGTACTCATTCCTTTTGTGTTCATCATGAAAAATCACCTTTGCTTTGCATTCATTTGCTAACCTCATACCTGATTACTTACAATTTTCCATCATTCTGTGGCACTGATGTGTGGGGGAATGATTCACATCGAAGGCGTTCTTGCAAAATAAACTTGCGACCAAGAGGAATCAATTCAGAAACCATCTCTGATTGTGACCCCGGAAAAAGCCTCTTGCTTCCTTTATGCCAATTTCCAGCTTCCTTCTTTTATCTCCCTTCTCTTATCACCAGCTCAAAATAAAATAAAGTAATAAAACAAAGTAAAAGATTAGCCTCGCTCGCCAAGCGCCTCTTATTTGCACACCTGCTAGTGAGTGAGTGTGGTGTAGGCCAAGAGGCACTGGGCAGCGTGTGCTCTCCTGAGAGAGCCCGGGGGGGGGGGTCTTCCTGGCCCACAGTTTGAGAAACACTTGGGGGCGTGTGCAATGGAATCTCAAAGGGACCCCAGCTTAGTTTAAGGGTGGAATTGTCATTTTCTATTTCTGCAAGGACGGGCACTGTTTCCAAGCAGCCTTCGCCAGCCACAGGAGAAGAAATGCCTTGCATATCTCTGGTTCTGGAAACCACTGTCTTGAAACAAGGCAGACCCTCACTGAAATTTGAAATCTCAGTTCTTCTGTAGAACAGTGATATCTTCATCCATCCATCCCCATCCATCCTATCTCCCCCATCCCCAGAGTGTCTTGGACAAAAACAGGACCAACACATCTTTTAGGGAAGAGTTAGATTTGCAGTATAGAAATAACTAAAGGAAATCTTAATTGGTTTATTGCAGGAGGTTCCTCAATGTGGATGATTCTCCTTTTTACAGCGTAGGGGGAATGCTGTCCCCAACTGGGCACTGCTGCCCAGCTGATTCTCCAGAGCCCTGCCCACTTGCGTGCATGTGAGAGGCTTCCCCAGGCACATGGGCAGGCGGAGGAGGAATCCATTAGGTTTTGTAGCCTCCCACTGAGTGCGCAGCTGGTTCTCACCTTTCCTGCTCACGCAAGTGAGGAACTTCCCTCAGGTGGGATTCAAAGCCCCATCTGAAATGTTATGAGTGGCCCCTTCTAAATTCCCCAGCAGCACATTGGAGGGGCTGCCCATGGTTGCCCAACAATTTTTGAAATTTCTTTTACTTCCCCCAAATGTTGCAAGTTTCCTCAAGTGAGCGATGTGCGGGGGGTACTTGCTGACACACAGGGACCTTGCTGCAAGGGGGATGAATGAGGCTCCCTTTCTGTGAGCAAAAATCACTTGCACCCTTGGCTACATCTGTCGACTCACAGTTTGACCGCTGGCAGATGTAACCAAATGGAGGGGGGACGTTAACCTGCTGCAGCTGAGGAACAATGCCAGGGTGGTTTTGCCTGCAGGCATCACCTCTGAACATTGCCCACTGCTGGCACCACAACCCTGCACCTGTTGGGTTGCATTCATAGCCCTTCTGGGTCAGATGGGGTCCCTGGGCTGTGAGTTGGACACCCCTGCTTTAGAAGGATTCCTCAGAAATATTGTCCTTTATCAGCATCCAATCCTGACAAATTTTCCAGAGAGATGTTTATCAAAAGAAAGCTGCCTCTCTTATTATTTTTTAATGCCAGCAGGGATTCTGCAGTGATGCTCATGGCCAAACTGTGGGGTTCCTGGAAAGCCCAGGCACAAGTCTCAAATGGGAAAATGCACCAGCAGCACTTGATTAAGAAACAGGCCAGTCAAGACAAGCAGAGTATCTCTGTATATAGGCACTATGCAAAAAGGAACTCTGCCTAGCATAACCAAACACAAATATTTGTACAAATATTTGTAACATAACCAAACACAAATATTTCATCTTCACTTAATAATTGTATTGTTAATCAACTCAGGTGCCTCTTCAGGACAGGTAAACATTAAGCATATCTCAGAATGCATCTCTAAGGAAGACCTCATAACAGGGATTCCCAATCAGATAATGGAGACTCCCAAATGTCAGTTCGAATCACTCTAACTGAGCCCGAAAATTACCCAAGGTACAAGAAACTGTTGTCCAAAGTAATTGATAGTTCTTATTTAATAAGGAAACTAGCAGTGCCTTTCTTCTTCTATTTTTTTGGGGAAAAAAACCCTTACTAAATGTAACCCCAAATCATGTATTCCTCACATTGATGGTGTGGATGGTAGCTACCAGGAGCTGTTGAAAAGCATCTCCCACCAAGACTAACCAGCAAAGCCAATGGTGATGGAGGATGGGAGAGGTAGTCCACCAACATCTGGAGGGTCACATATTCCCTATGACTGTCTCAAATAAATAAATAAATAAATAAATAACAGCACTTTCAAAATTATCTTGCTACTCACTGTTCAATTATTACCCAGGGGGTTGTATAATGAAAAGTTTGAACCCTATCCTGCATTTTGTATACGGTTCAAAAAACTCAAACCTGTTTGACTATATAGTTTACTGATTCACTGCAGACAATTTTGAGGCAGTATCTGAGGCAACCACGTGAAATAGCTGTGCCGTTCATTCCAGTGAGCAGAGAGTGTCCTTGATCAGATGGTACAGAGAACTTCATTACGTTCACTGCGGAAAACCACTTACTGAAAGGAGATGGATTGGACGGAGCCCTTCCCAGTGGTGCTCCTGCTCGCCCTCACACTTACACTCCTCTTGAAATGGGCTGGTTTCTGGAGCAGCAGCTCCCGAGCCCTTCCACCAGGACCCAGGCCTTTACCATTAGTCTTTTACATACCCTTGCAGTTCTGGAATAGTCACATAACGTCTTTACAATGTGCACATATATGAAATTCCCACAGCTGGCAGCAAACCTTGAGAAAAGATAAATACAACATCCCACAGCAGTTCTTCGTCGTGGCCTCTGTGCATCACACGTATGGGTACTGCGCCTGCGCAGTGCCTGCGGCCGGAAGATTGAAAGCTAACGGTTTTTGACGGGAAGCTCCGCTCCCCCTCCCCCTTGTGGCCTATAAAGAGTTTGTTTTATCTTGTTATTTCTTCTTCGATCTATCAAACAAACAAACAAAAAAAAAACCAAAAATATATATTTACCCTCTGCACTATCTCTCTTTTTCTTCTTTCTTCTGCGATGGCGCAGCGAGCGGCTTTCTGCAAATGTGCGGACTGCAGGTCAAAAATGGCACCTACTGATCCGCACAACCTATGCCTCCTCTGCCTTGGGGAGGGGCATAGGATGGATAAGTGCGTTCATTGCCTAGCCTTCTCTAAGCAGGCTAGGAAGAACCGCGAGAACCGGCTTCGGAGGCTCCTTTGGGATAGGGCCCTGATGCAATCAGACCCGCTCGTCTCTATCCCAAAACCTGGCTCCGCCTCTGTGGTTCCACCCTCACGCCCTTCGAATGAAGGTGCGTCCGCTTCGGTGGCCCCCTCTGCCTCACCAAAAAAGAGGCATGAGAAGCGGAAACATGCCGAAGAGAAGCTGGCAGGCCATAAGAAGGCCAGAAAGGATAAGGCCTCTAAGCCTCCAAAGAAGGCTAAGTCCACGGACCGTTCCCGACATCGGGACTCAGAGCCGACGGGACCCTTGGTACCGGTGGCGGTTATGATATCAACCCCGCCTGAACCAATCCTTCAAGAGGCCATGCGGGTCACCCCTCAGGGGTCTCCCCGATGTGCGGTCGACCTCCCGCCTGCACCCCTTCCAACTCTATGAGGGTCTATCTTGGATGGGGAAATCCAGGACTCCCCTCCTAGAGAGAGGTCACTGACAGCGATGCCCACGGTGACATTGGAGACAGAAGCTGGCCTGTCCCCACCAGGGAATCCGAGGAGCCGCTCGGTAGAGCAATGCCCGGAGAGTTGGCGTCGTCCCTACTACCAACCTTGGGGAGACCCGCTCTCTGTGGGGTACTACCCTACTCCCAGGGTGCGATCCTCACCTCCGGCCCGCACCCAACTGCGGTCTGTGGATTCGAGGAGGGTGCCACCTCGATCCCCGCAAAGCAGAAGCAGCCGCTCCTTCTCACCAGCGGAGTCATCATCTTCTGCCCCACCATACTATGGTGCTGATTCGGATGACTCTGATGTAGACTCAACCTCCCTGGACATTGTGGTGACATCCCAGGATCCTGCGTCACCCGATGAGTCACACGTCTCCTTCGCGGAGCTGATGTCGAGGCTTGTCCAGTCCCTGGACATCGACGCTGCCCAGCACCCGGGACCGTCAACGGATAAGTTTTACGACGTCGTCCGCGGGGAGCAATCGACCTCTATCATTCTGCCACTTATAACTACCCTGCAGCAGGCGATGACGCAGCCCTGGGACCTACCTTCACATCCTCAGCCGACGTCCAGGAGATATGAATCTATGTACAGGGTCAGGGAAGAATACATCCCCTTCCTGCTAAAGCACCCGAAACCAAACTTGGCGGTCGTCGAATCCTCGCAAAAAATAACAAGAGAGTTTGTTGGTGCAATCACCCTCAGGGGACATGCGTGGCTCTGAGCTGGCAATCCCCCCCAGGAGACTAAGCAGAGGGTGGAAAACATGCTGTTTGATGGCACCAGTCTCTTCCACTCAGCTTCAGATGAGAAGCTGGACTCAATCCACAAAACGTGCCTTTACTGCTCACAAAATGGGATGGGGACCCTCTCATAAGTGAACTTGTAAGAGGCCATGAAATGGGCAGAGTCAATACCACCCCTTCCAACCTTACCACCAGGAGTACTTCATGGGTCACTAACCGTTCAACGAACGACCTACCCATCCCTACGAACGAACGATCCCAACAACCTGCAAAGTGCCTCAACATTGACAGATGCCACCCCTAAATGGGTCACACGAACTTCCCCTGCAAACCCTCTCCCATTCCAGGATAGACTGCAACATCATCTCCCCACAGGGGAGCCCATCACATCTGATTGACAGGATCTCCTAACTAGAGCACAGATACAAATCAAGTGTGAGACTGTGTTGTCTTTGCCAGTCCAGCCTGCATGCACGGGTTCTACTCAGACTCTTTCACGGTACCAAAGAGAGATGGGTGCCCTCGCTCAATCTGAGACCTTTCTCCAACCAGTGGGTCTATACCAGTATGCTCAACACCACTGATGCCGCAAACCTTCCCTAACAATCTTGGCCTCACCTCCCTCATTTGGGGATAGACTGTGATACCATCCCCCCACATGGGAGGCCAGCAGGCCTGACCCATAGGTCTTCTTAACTGTATACCACGTACACAGAGGTTAGAGACTGCACCGTTCTCACCAGTCTGGCCTGCGTGCACGGTATCTACTCCAACTATATCATGGTACGAGACATGGATGAGGATGTTCACCCCATTCTAAAGTTACCGTACCGAATAAATATAGTGATGTTTGCCCCATCCTACACCAACATGGAGTCATCCGACTCATCAAACTACCGACCTCAGAAGGACCATGCTCCAAAATATTCTTCTGTTGCTCAAAGACAATTGCTTCACATCTTGGGGCTAAAACAAACCGACATCTTCTTTTCTTTTTTTTCCAAATTTTATTATTTTCTCTACAAATCTAAACTAAAACAGCAATTACTCCTGAGTCATCAAACACACTGGGTTGAAATCTTACTTTTTTTTTTTTACAATCAATAATCATATTCAATTCTGCATATAGTTCCATTTCTCTAACCAATACTAGAAGGAATTCCAAGGTTGATAGAAGTATGTATCTTCCTTCTCCTTCAAAGACAGAATCAATCTATCCATTTCTGTGCAATCCAAAATCTTTTTTAAGATCAGCTCTTCAGTAGGTGGCTCTTCATTCCTCCGGTGTTGGGCAAATACAATCCTTGCTGCAGTAATTACATGTAAGATCAAATATATACATTGTTTATCAAAATCATCAGGAATGATGTCTAATAGAAATACTTCAGGTTAAAAATTAAAGGTTTTTGTAGCATTTCCTCAAGCCATTTATGTATTTTAACCCAGTACTTTTTTGCCTTAACACAAGTCCACCACATATGATAGAAAGTACCAGGTTTTTGCTTACATTTCCAACATCTATTTGACATATTTGGGAACATTTTTGCTAGTCTATTTGGTGATAAATACCATCTATAAAACATTTTATACAGATTTTCTTTATATGAAGTTGCTAAGGTTGTCTTAATATTTCTTTCCCACAGCTTTTGCCATTTCTGTAACTCAATATTATATCCAAAATTTTCTGCCCATGTTATCATAGTTTCCTTAACTTGTCCATCTTCCATTTTCATGTCCAAAAGAAAATTCTATGATCTTTTGATAATTTTTTCATCTGATTTTAAAATTATTTGATCAAATGTTGTTTGTTCCTTATGGAAACCATGCATTCTATAATCTTTAGTATATCTCAATTGTATTTGTACCTTATGCCACCAAGAAAGATCAATACCCCATTCCTGTAGTTCTTGATTGGATTTCAATTTTCCATCATTATCCAAAATATCATCATATCTCACATTCATATTAAAGTTCAATGCATTTGGATATACAAGAGCTTCCATAGGAGAAAGCCATCTCGGCAACTTTGTATAAAGTTTAGTCTTTAGTTTTTCCCAGACCGACATCAATGAATTTCTAATATAATGATTTAGGAAATAACCATGTGTCTTACATTTCTCATAGCACATAAAAGCATGCCATCCCATTTGTAAATCATGTCCTTCAAGATATAAAATTCTTTTGTTTCTTAAAGTTATCCATTCTTTTACTTCCTGGACTTCCGGTTGGCGTCGGGACGAGACGGCTGTGAAGAGTGGAGGCTCCCGTTATCATGCCGGTATCTGTTCTGCAGTGAGCCGTGGGAGGCTCATCCAAGCCCTGCCGGGGCGAAGATTAGATTGTCCGAGCATTCTTCTGCTTGGTGTGGGGCAGCAGCTCCGCATTTACTGGGAGAAATTCAGGCTTTTCTCAACCGAACAGTACAGGGGAGAGATAAACAGCTCCCTGCAAATCATTGAAAACTGGAGAATAGCATAGAAGATTAGCTAGAAGTTCATCAGACCTGCTGGGTGAGCATTTTTATCTTTTTTTCTTCAATACTACCCGTGAAAAAGCTGCAGATAAAGAAAAACATGGTAGATAAAGAAACACAATTAATTAAGCAAACAAACAAGTCACTATGGGATTCGCTTGTCATACTAGAGATGGAGAAGGCATCTAACTACTTAAGATTTCAGAATATACCCGAAGGAAAGAATGAAGATTTGCAAGAGTTAATGATTGGCATCCTGGCAGAGCTTTTAGAAATAGAAAATGAAGAAACTGGAGCTGGGATTGATCTTATTTACAGAGTTAACTCGACCTATGCCAGAAAAAACAAACTTCCGAGGGAAGTTCGTGTCAAATTTGCTCTAAGGTCTATAAGAGACAATGTTTTGAGGGCCATACATGAGAAACCTTTAAAGGAGGATGATCGCCATGAGGTGATGGCGATCTGGCAAATACCATGGAGGATTAGAGAAAGACGAAAGAAATACTTACTCCTTACTACAAAGTTGATTAAGAAAAAGATTATGTTTAGGTGGCTAACGCCAGAAGAAATATTCTCCACTTGGAACTCCACAAGATATAAATTGGACTCGATTTTTAAGGCACAAGAGTTCTATGAAAAATTCAGAAGTGTGCTTCAAGAGGAAGAACCGGGTGCTTCAAAAGAAGAAGGGGAAGGTGCCAAATCAATGGAATTAACAATGTATCACTCTGAGGAAGGAGAAATAGTGAATACTGACTCACAACAAGAAGTACAGACACTGGAGCCAAAGGAAAAGAAAAATGGTAGAAGTGTAAAGGCGAAGAATAAGTAGATAAGTATATACTCTTTAAACATGGCCTTTAAAAGGGAAGGAAAAAATGAATTGCTCTCTTTAAATGTTAATGGACTAAATGGACCCTCTAAGAGAAGAAGGACTCCTGCTCAACTTCAAAAACAAAAATTAGATATAATTTGTTTACAAGAAACACATATTAAGAAACAACATGTTAAATTCTTGGAATGTGCAAAGCTTGGAAAATTGTTTGTATCTTCTACTTCCCAAAAGAAGAGAGGTTTAGCATTATATATTAAGGAAAAACTAGACCCTAAATATATACTAGCTGATGAGGACGGCAGGATCCTGATGGTTGAAATCACAATGAAACTTAAAAAGGTGCTTTTAGTGGCAATATACGCCCCAAACGAACATCAGGAAATATTTTACCAAAAATTACATACTTTACTCTTACAAGTGGGCTACCAGACTGTGTGTGTAATGGGAGATTTCAATGCAATTGTGGACAAGAAAATGAACCATAAGAGTGAGATTAAGGGGAAAAATGGCAGGAGGATACTCCCAAAGTCTTGTTCTAACACGATTGAAGAACTCAGATTGATAGATGCTTGGAGGCATAAAAATCCAACCTCTGCCAAATATTCTTTCTACTCAAATAGACATAGGTCATGGTCTAGAATTGATTTGGTTTGGATAACCCCAGACTTAGTACCAGACTTGGTAGAAGCTGAAATAGAGGCAAAAGTTTGGGTGGATTACAACCCTGTAGCAATATCACTGAAAGGAACTGCAAGGATGTCCAGATGGAGCTTAAATAAAGCATTATTACAGGATAAAAGATTTATAGAAGAGATAAATAAGGAAGTGGAAGTATTCTTTCAAATCAATAAAGCTGAAGAAACTTCTTTACAAAATGTCTGGGATACAGCTAAAGCCTATGTTACCCGATAGAATATTTTCATGACAGGAGGGTTCCGTTCCGGCTGTGGGACATCAGGTGGAGGCTGTATCATCAGGTGTATGACCTGCAAGGGACCAGACCCTGGCTTCCCGAGTGGGCACAGGCCTGCCCCAGACTGCAGTGTAAGATCGGGGCTGTCGTGAGCGGGACTGCACAAAAGGAGACGGTGAGGCACTTTGTCAGCAATTGCCCCGCGGCACGTGCCACCTGGAAGGCAGTGTCTGAAGCGCTGGACTGGCCGGACCTGGGCTCCCAGAACTGGGAATCGGTCGTGTCTGGCACAGAACCCACTCCTCCATTGAAGGGACCCAGGAGGAGGGTGCCCAGGAAGCGGCGGTGGAGAGAGACCACGGCTCCCAAGACATACTGGACTGTACCGTGGTCCACGATTAGGCTGATTAATCTGTACGTTCTGTTGGCGCTGTCGCTCCAACGCCACAGAGAGATAAAGACGCGAAAGGTGGCTGACGTGGCTGGCTCGGTCAAATTTGTCCAAGAGAAGATCTTTTGGTTGAGCCGTGAGGAAAAAGGGAGGATGGCGCCCAGTCGGTGGAGGAACTTGTGGCCGTGGTTGAGTGGGACTCATGCCCCGATCATGTAATGTACGTATACCGCTCATACATGGAAAATGTTGGTGAGACGCATGGCATGAACCTATCAAGGAGAAGTCTGTAGAACGTTCTTTTTGTAAATTTGATTTGTAAAGTTTGGGAATCCTGTAAATGTGTGTACATTTGGCATTTTGATACCTTGTAAATATTGGATGGTGTATTTTTCTAATTTTGTAACGTTGCACTTTTTGTGCCTTTTGTAACTTTTGTAGTATGTTTTTATTTAAATAAAAAATTTCAACCTAAAAAAAGTTCAACCTATGTCAGGGGATTGATTATAACATATTCAGCAAAAATAAACAAAAAGAAAAAGCAAGAATGAGCAAAAATAGTAGAGGAATTAATGAAACGAGAACAAGAACTGCAGGAAGATCCATCCAAAAAAAAATCTCAAGGTCCAAATGAATACTTTAAAGCATAAATTGAATCTCTTGGACACAAATGAACTTACTAAGCAAATGAAATTGGCCAAACAGAATTTCTTTAAAAATGCTAATAAACCAGGGAGATGGTTAGCCTATAAAGTAAAGAGAGAGAGAGAAAAGAGATGATTTTGAAATTGAAGGATGGAGAAGCAAGACTACAAGTTCAAAGTATACAAATTAAGAAAATGGCAGAAGATTTCTTTACAAAGCTATATCAGAAAGATGAGATTTCAACTGAGAAAGTAAAAGAATACATCTGAAATGGAGACTTACCAAAACTACTGGAGAAATATCAAAAAGTATTGAATCAAGAAGTAACAACTATGGAAGTAATAGAGGCAATTATTGTGACAAAAGAATGATAAAGCTCCTGGCCCGGATGGGCTGCCAGCTGAATTTTATAAATCCTTTGAGGGAGTCTTTGCTACGTTTCTTAAAGTTATATGTAATGCAACACTGTTAAATGCTAAAATACCAAATACTTGGACAGAGGCAAATATTACATTAATACTGAAAGAAGATACGGATTTAACACAGATTCAAAATTATAGACCTATATCATTATTAAATGTGGATTACAAAATTTTTGCCTCCATAATGGCAGAAAGGTTAAAGAAGTTTTTAATAGATTTTATTCATTCAGACCAAAATGGCTTTTTGCCTAAAAGACAAATGAGGAATAATCTGAGAACTATCTTGGATATCCTAGAGTATTATGTGATACATACGGAAAAACCAATGGCTTTATTATTTATGGATGCTCAGAAAGCCTTTGATAATGTCAACTGGCAATTTATGAAGCAACAGATGGCCCAAATGGAGTTTGGTGAAAAGTTTATTAATGCGATATCAAGCATTTATCAAAAGCAGTCGGCTAGGATTATAATTAATGGAGAATTCACAAAGATTATAGAGATACAAAAGGGTACAAGACAAGGATGCCCATTATCACCTCTGTTGTTTATACTGATTTTAGAAGTGTTGAATAGAAATATCAGGGATGATGTGGACATTAAAGGTACTAGAATTAGAGATGAAAGTTACAAATTGCAAGCATTTGCTGATGACCTGGTTTTCATAACGGAGGAACCCTTTGTAACAATGCTTAAACTCCTACAAAGGATTGAAGAATATGGTGAGGTTATGGGGATGAAAATAAATAGAGAAAAGACGAAACTGTTCGTTAAAAATTTTACACAAGACCAGAGAAAAACTTAATCCTTGATTTTTTCTTTTGCCATATAAATCTCAAAACTTGAGTATTTAAATCATCAAAAAACTTTTTATCAATTTTTATAGGAATTGTTTGGAATAAGAACAAAAGCTTAGGTAATGTATTCATTTTAACTATTGCTATTCTTCCCAACAGTGATAATTGCAAATTAGCCCATTTTTCTAGATCACTCTTAATCTCCTTAAATATTTTAACATAGTTGTCTTCTTTCAATCTAGCGTATCTGGCTGTAAGAAAAATTCTCAGATATTTGACCTTTTTAACTATTTGAAAATCTATTTGCTCCATAAAAGTTGTTTTTTGCTCCAATGAGAGGTTTTTAACTAACAGTTTAGTCTTTTCTCTATTTATTTTCATCCCAGTCACTTCACCATAGTCTTCTAATTTTTTTTAAGAGTTTCGGTATTGTTACCAAAGGATCTTCTAAGATAAACACTAAGTTGTCTGTGAATGCTTGAAGTTTATAGCTTTCATTTCTGATTCTGGCACCTTTAATATCCGTATCTTCTCTAACATTTCTGTTTAAAACTTCTAGAATCAATATAAATAACAATGGTGATAAGGGGCCTCCTTATCTTGTGCCCTTTTGAATATCTATAGTGTCTGTAAATTCTCCATTGATTATTATCCTGGCAGTCTGTTTTTGGTAAATACTTGATATTGCATTAATAAATTTTCCACCAAATTCCATTTGTTCTAATTGCTGTTTCATACATTGCCAGTTAACATTGTCAAAGGCCTTCTGTGCATCTAGAAACAATAGTGCCATTGATTTTTCAGAATGCATTTCATAGTGTTCTACGATATCAAGGATAGTCCTCACATTGTTTCTAATTTGTCTCTTAGGTAGAAAGCCGTTTTGATCTGCATGTATAAAGTCTATTAGGTATTTCTTCAGTCTTTCTGCCATTACAGAAGCAAAGATTTTATAATCCACATTTAAGAGTGATATAGGTCTGTAGTTTTGAACCTGTGTCAAGTCCATATCTTCTTTTGGAATTAAAGTAATACTTGCCGCAATCCAAGTATTTCGTATTTTGGCATCTAACAATACAGCACTATTATTATCCTTCAGAAGTGTACATAAAATTCCTTCAAAACATTTATAATACTCCTCTGGTAGTCCATCCAGGCCAGGGGTTTTATCATTCTTTTGTCTCTTAATCGCTTCAATTACTTTTGTCATTGTTATTTCCTCATTTAATATTTTTGGTATTTCTCCGGCAGTTTTGGGAGATTTTCCTTTTGTATGTATTCATAAATCCTCTCAGTTGATATTTCTTTAGCTTGGTATAGCTTTGTAAATAAGTCTTCCACTATTTTCTTTATTGGCACACTTTGTACCTGTAGTTGTCCTTCTCCATCTTTCAACTTAAATATTAATCTCTTTTCTCTTTCTTTCTTTAATTTGTAGGCTAGCCATCTCCCTGGTTTGTTAGCATTTTTTTAAAAAAAATCTGTTTGGTCAATTTCATTTGTTTAGCTAACTCATTTGTATCTAAAAGATTCAATTTGTGTTTTAGAGTATTCATCTGTATCTTGAGATCCTTTTTTTGACAGGTCTTCCTGTAACTCCTTTCAAGCTTCGTCAGCTCATCTGTTAATTTAGGTCATTCTTGTTTTCTCTTTTTATTTATTTTTGCTGAATAAGTTATAATCAAGCCTCTGACATATGCTTTAGCGGTGTCCCAGATATTTTCTAGGGAGATTTCTTCAACTTTATTTTCTTGAAAGAAAAATTTTAATTCCTTTGTTATTTCTTCTTTAAAGTTTTTATCTTTTAATACAGATTTATTAAGTGTCCATCTAGGTGTTTTTATTCTTCCTTTCAAGGTCATGGTTATAGGATTCTGATCGGCCCAGACATTTGTGTCTATTTCAGCTTCTAACAGATCTGGAATTAAATCTGAGGTTATCCAAATCATATCAATTCTAGACCAGGACCTGTGTCTATTCGAGTAAAAAGTATACTTGGCTGAAGTTGCATTTTTGTGTCTCCAGACATCTGTTAGTCTAAATTCCTCTAGTATATTGAAGAAGGACTTTGGAAGTATTCTCCTTCCTCTCTTCCCATTAATGTCACACTTATAATCTATTTTTTGGTCAACAATTGCATTAAAGTCTCCCATTAGGCAAAAAGTTTGATATTCAGTTTGTAAAAGTAGAGTATGTAGTTTTTGGTAAAAAGCTTCTTGGTGGTCATTAGGTGCATAGATTGCTACCAGAAGCACCTTCTTTTGATTTATTGTCACTTCAACCAATAGAATTCTACCATCTTCATCTGAAAAGATATATTTAGGATCCAGTTTTTCTTTAATATATAAAGCCAAACCTCTTTTCTTTTGATGGGCAGAAGATATAAATAATTTGCCAAGTTTTGGACAGTCCAAAGGTTTGTGGTGTTGTCTTTTTATATGTGCTTCTTGTAAACAAATTACATCTAATTTCAATTTTGGAAGTTGAGAGAAAGTCCTTTTCTGCTTAGAAGGTGAATTTAATCCATTTACGTTCAGAGAAAATAATTCAATTCTTCCTTCCATTTTGAGAACAGTATTTATAAAATATATCTATTTAGATTTAGATTTCATGCTTCTACCTTTTCTCTTTTCTTTTGGCTCTAGTAACTGTTCGGCCCCTTGTTGGTCTAAAGTTGCTATTTCTCCTTCTTCTGGGTGGTAAGGTGTTGTAGCCATTGCCTCTCCATTTTCCTTCTTTCCTTTTCTTCAGTCCACTCTTCATCTTCAAATGAACTTCTACATTTTTCATAGAATTCTTGGGCCTTGAAGATTGAATCCAGTCTGAATCTTGTAGAATTCTAAGAAAAAATTTTTCCTTCTGGTATTATCCATCTGAACATAATTCCTTTCGTCATCAACTTGGAAGTGAGAAATTGATCCTTCTTCTGTCCTTCTCTGATTCTCCATGGTATTTGTTTCAAAACTGTTACATCATGTTCATCATCAAATTTTAATGGTTTATCATGTGAAATTCTAAGGATATGATCTCTTATAGATCTTTTTGTAAATTTAACATGAACTTCCCTTGGAAGTTTATGCCTTCTTACATAACTTGAATTCACTCTATAAACCAGGTCAATCTCTTTATCAATCTCTTCCTTTTCCAAACCAAGAGCATCTGCCAGCATGGTGTTTATTAAGTCACTTAGGTTTTCATTTTTTGTCTCTGGTATATTCTGAAATCTTAGATAGTTAGATGCTTTCTCCATCTCCAGTATAGCAACTGAATCCCATAGTGACTTATTTGTTTTATGTTAATTGTTGCATCTCTTTATCCATCTTACCAGTTTTCTTGTCAATATTGTCAGTCTTCTTTTCCATTTCTTGTATTTTTGTTCATTTTGTACTGTTTTGAGTCGACTATCTGTAAGTTGATTATTCATGCCCAAAACAAGACTGCCCAGTTTATCCAATCTTTCATTTTGTTCCGAGGCCAATTTTTGAATGGCATTTTGAATAGACTCTTAGACACTTGCATTGCCAAGAGTGTTATCTGTAGATCTTTTTGATATTTTTCCTGTTGCATCCCATCAAATCCTAAGTTTTTGATTGGTGTGTTGGACTTTGAGTCACGGATGTGGGTGCCAATGATGTATGAATTTTTTTCATGATGAAAATAAAGAATTTATTAGAACAATTTATTAGAACAGCCTGTTATAAAGCAAAATGGCCACAAGGTGGGAGCAATGAGTCACAAAAAATTAAATAGTCAAGGTACCTGTTGTAAGGTAAAATAGCCACAGGATGGCAGCAGTTATTTGTTGTTATAACAAAAGAAATAGTTTCACTTTCATGCATAAACTTTGGAAGTGATCAGATCGCCATGTTGTCTCTGAAAGAGGTATACAAAAACAAAACAAAATAAATCTTTTTCTACCAATTGATATACAGTAAGTTCAAATTTGATTTTTCGCCCTTGGGGAGATTAAACAGAAAAAGTCTCTTTTTTCCAAATCTCAAATTTCCCCAGTTTCACTTAATCTCCCCTAGATCTGTCGCCACTTAGACTCCATGGTGGAGAGGGGGGGGGGAGCTTCTCATAGACTTTGACCTGACACATGGACACTTCCTAAGGTGCATAGTCAGTATCAAAGTATGAGATACAATGTCCTCTCCCCGCAGCCCCGTTACACCACCGAAAGCTTTGACCAATCATATAACAGATCTATCTATTTATTATAGAACACAGATCTGGAATCAGGGTTGAGACTACACCCTCTTCACGAATCCGGCTGCCATGCTAGATTTCTCCTTGAGCTACCAGACTGTACCAAATAGAGATGGGGCACTCGCCCCTCCCTAGACCTACCTAGAATTTACCGATCCTGAGAATGTCCATTTATATGAATCCAAGCTGCGGATCAGACCATGACAGCTATGGTTCAACCACATTACAGCTATGGTTCAACCCCCATGCTATCGTCAACACACACAATCCTGGTTGATGGTTGAAACCAACCTGACCTAAGGGATACCATGCCAACTATCATACTCAACTGCCACACTAGTTACCGACGCATCCCCAACCGGAGGTGCAACCCATTGTATATTGCTCCCAACTTAAGATATCTCACATACTCATGAAATAGTGGAACATATTGACTGTCTAGAGTTGGTAACGGTGTCCACAGCTCTCCATGCCTTCCAAAGTAACCTGGAGCTACAGACCATTCAGATAGCGATGGACAATCTGCCGAGCAATGTTCTATGTGAACAAATAAAGGGAGGCAACATCGATCCCGTTAGCACGTCTCCTTCTTCCATCAATGCCATTAAGTTTCAGCTTTTCAACCATACCCCAATTAGCCAAACAACCACAGGATTGGTACACGAGCAGCCATCTCGCTGGTACCAAGAAGGAAGAAGCTGTCTCCCCCAACAGAACCATGACTACTTACAATAGTACTGACTAAATTGGACATAAGCGAAGAGTGGACCGATCAACACTTCTGTCACCCTGATTCCCTCATCACCTTTTCTGAATGATACACTCTGAAATTGACAGCGTACCTTACACGCTGACTTTGGGACTGACAACTTCCTCAGTACCAACAGCTTCCCCAGTACCAACAATAACGCTGGCACTGACAACAACCTCAAAACTGACAACAGGTTTAACTTCCTCAGTACCGACGACCTTTCTAGTACCGACAACCACCTCGCATTGACAAACAACCTCGATACTGACAAGAGCTTCACTATCAACAACTACCTTGGCACCAACACATTTACATTTACATATACAATTCATCCTGCAGCCCACGTTCAGGCCAACCACAAGTCATCCTACAGTTCAAAATGGGAACATCTTACATACATTACAGCCATTAACAACCTTACCTCATTACATTAAGGAAGCTTAAATCTTCTACCATCATGCTGTATGCTCCAAGCTAAGCTGGAACAGGTTTGTGTGTTGAGCCAAATTAAGTCACAAGCTACACTCCTGCTGCACCACTTCCGTCAGTCCCATTAAGTTTCAGCTTCTCCAAACAGTCTTCCACCACACCACCCCCCGCCACTCGGAACCCAAAGACTTTGGTTCCCCAGAGGCTGCCCAGCAACTCTTGGGAATAATGCTGCCGGATCGTTCGCCAGCACCATTTAGGATTGGAACTGCGGCACTACATGATCATCTCCGAACCTCCTCCTGTTTCGTCCTTCATTACTGAAAAAATTCCTGGCAAATGCTTTGCTCGGGTTCACCTAGCGCTGGTTCAAGAACCCCACCTGTACCTCCACAATACAAACATCCCTGACTGTCCCTCTTAATCATGGCTCCAGTTCCAAAAACCAACAAAATAGAACCAAAGTCCTATTCCATTATTCCTAGCTGAAGTATTCCGGCAACTGGCCTGCTGCGAACACTCTAATTTTTCAGAGTAAATGCACCTGAGAGAACCAGCTCGGTCCCAAACAAAGTCATTTAGAAAAACCAAGCCTCTGTCCATTGAGTACTCTGAACACAACAAAGCAACACCTATCGATGGGGATCGTTTCAGTCATCTAATTCTCCTACCAACTGGCAAACTTTTCTTACTCATCCCTCGAAGAGACACTCCATCAGAACTGTAACTACCTCCTATGCTACTCACTTAAGCAAAACTAATGCACGATAGGCTTTATGAACTTCCATAAAGCAGTTCCGACCAACGTAAAGCTGGTTTCACCTGGACTGCTTCCTGGCTGTGCCGTCCACTCTACTGTTCCTAAATGGGGGTAGGGGGAGCAGAGTTCCCGCCAAAAACCATTAGAGTTGAGAGAATCTTTCCGAGAATAGGCACAGTGCAGGAATGGCACCCATATATGTGAATGTACAAATGACTGTTCAAAGAAGACAGTTACCGGTAAGCAACCAGGCTTTCTATCCTGCTGTTTTGCCTGAGAATGTGTTTCCAGGATAGCACAGAAAGGAGAATGAATACACAACAAAACAAATTGTGTTTTTGAAAGGTTCTGAGCACCAGTGTGATATAGTGGTTAGCCTGGGACTTGGGAGATCCAGGTTCCAGCAGCCACTCAGCCATGGAACTCACTGGGTGGACTTTGGACAGTCACTCCTGCTCAGCTAACTTCCTTCAGAGGGTTGTTACTGTGAGGATAGAACGGAGAGGACAAGGACCCGGCAAGTGGCCTGGGTCTCCTTTCAAGGAGAAGAAGGGTGAGCTACAAATGCAGATCCATAATATTATCAGAGTTGTACAAAAGTTCTCAGGAGATGCTGTTGGAAAATGCCCACTTCTCATTCCTTTAGGTGCTGCTGCTAAAGGAGCGGCTATTCCAGCGTTTAAAAGCACCCCAATCTCCTTCGTGCCTCTGCAGGCTCTTTAATGGGCCATTCTAAGCACTGCTTTGGGAATGAGATGGAAGAACTTGCATGCTACACACACAGAGTCAAGGGAACTAGAAGGGAGAAGAAAGTTTGGCCGATCCATCAGGGCTTTTCTTATCTTCATCAATTCCTCAAGGCACTTCATTTTTAGCACAGGACTAGTGGTTCTTGGTAGCAATGTATAAATCATTCATGTTTTGGATCATTCCAATGTATCATTAGCCCCTACCTGACTGTTGCATTCTAGTCTATTTTCACGTATTTGATGGTTCACTGTTTTTAAGGTAACCTAACTGCCTTCCTGCAGTGGGCAGGAGACAACAGGATGGCGTTCAGTGTGGATAAGTGCAAGGTCTTGCACTTGGGCATAGGAATAGGTGTCATACGTACAGGTTAGGGGACAAGTGGCTGGAGAGCAGCACCTGTGAAAGGGACCTCGGGGTGCTGGTTGGCTGCAGGCTGAACATGAGTCAGCAGTGGGATGCAGTGGTCAAGAGGGCGAACACCACCCTTGGTTGCATAGCCGGAAATGTGGTTTCTAGATCGAGAGAGGTATTACTACCACTCTATACGACTCTGGTGCGCCCACAGCTGGAGTATTGTGCTCGGTTTTGGGCCCCTCATTACAGAAAGGATATAGCCAGGTTAGAATCAGTGCAGCGTAGGGCCACAAGGTTGGTGGCCGGTTTGCAGGGGATGGGGTATGAGGCGAGAATGAGGGAACTGGGTCTCTTCAAGCTACCGAAGAGGAGACTCAGAGGGAATATGTTGGCGACATACAGGTATGTGAGGGGATGTCACATGGAGACAGGTAGAGACCTGTTCTCCCCTGCAGAGGAAGGCAGGACCTGCTTCAACGGAGCCAAGCTCAGGGAGCCAAGGTTCCATTTGGATGCCAGGAAGCACTTCCTGACAGTCAGGACCCTGAGGGTGTGGAATGTGCCTCCATGGGGGGTCGTTGAGGCCCCATCGGTGAGGGTGTTCAAAGATAGGCTGGAATTGCACATGGTGGGCAGGTCGTGAGTGAAGCCAGCTGGAGCCAGCTGGAGCCGGGGGTCAGACCAGATGGCCTGGGAGGCCCCTTCTGACTCGCCTTGTTTCTACGTTTCCTGTAGGTCACAGAATANGGGAGGTCGTTGAGGCCCCATTGGTGAGGGTGTTCAAAGATAGGCTGCACATGCACATGGTGGGCAGGTCGTGAGTGGAGCCAGCTGGCACCAGGGGTGAGACTAGATGGCCTGGGGGGTCCCTTCTGACTCGCCTTGTTTCTACGTTTCCTGTAGGTCACAGAGTATGTGTAGGTGAGACCCTTGCCAAAATGGAGCTCTTCCTGTTCTTCACAAGCCTCCTGCAGAGGTTCACCTTCCAGCCACCCCCCGGGACAGCTCAAGAAGACCTGGACCTTACCCCTGCAGTTGGCTTTACCACACCCCCCATGGCGTACAAAGTGTGTGCTCTGCCACGCCTGTAAGACTCAAACTGCTGCTTGGCTTAGTCTCTGTACATTTATCTGTGAGCATTTCTTTATAATTTGGACAGCGCCAAGAAGGAAAAGTAGTCTGGAACTTCTTGGCCCTGTGGATATGAGCCTCTGAGAAAGTAGCCTGTGCCTATATTCCACAATCGTAGCTTTTATCCACATTGTGCCCCTGCTGCTTGAGTTCAGCGCTTAAAGAGCGTCAACAGAATGTTAAGACCGATTTGATATAGAATTTCTACACACCCAGCAGTATTGGACTTGTTGGTTGCATTCAGCATTGCGATATATAAAAACAGCTGATTCTAGCTTCTACAACACAAAACACAGCATGGCATATTGTCCCAGTTATAAAAATTACAAACACCAACAATTAAATCCTAGGTCTTTCAACTCCGAAGGGGGCAAGCATTCCCCACTCCCCACTATCTGTTTTTGATCAGTTTCATTGTGTTGTGATTGCAGCTTTTACTGAGTTGGAAAAGATCATTGATGAATAAATATGGAAGCTTTTACCATGCATGGTGGACGTGAACTAAATAAAACAAATTGGAAAGAAATATACGCTTAAATTCAGAGTATTCTGAAAATTCAACTTCTTAGGAATGTTAAGAATATGCTAGTGAGTATTGTGCCAGAAGCAAATACAATGCACACAGACAGGATCTCTCAGAATGACTGCCGTATATCAGCATAAAATCCTGACAAATTTTCCAGAGAGAGGTTTACTAAAAGAATGGTCCTTCTCTTAACATTTTTCACACCAGCACAGATTCCGTGGAGATTACCGTATTTTTCGCTCTATAAGATGTACCTGATCATAAGATGTACCTAGTTTTTAGAGGAGGGATCCATGAAAACCTTCCTGATAATCACAGGCACATTCCCCATAACTTCCCCATGGGCTTCATTAAAAGACGGGTTGCCATTTGAAAACAAACACCGACCTGTGATTAACAGCTCTCACCTGCGCCGGAGGAGGGGGGCGGAGCAGGGCGCGCCAAGCGCATGCCGGCCAGGTGGCGCCACGCGGAGCAGTCGGGCCGGCAGCGTCCCGGGCATCAGGCACACACACATTCGCTCCATAAGACACACAGACATTTCCCCTTACTTTTGAGGGGGGGAAAGTGCGTCTTATAGAGCGAAAAATACGGTAGGTGAATCAAGGAGCACCAAGTAACCCAGCCTCATGGCCTAACTGTGGGGTTCCTGGAAAGCACATGCGAACATCCCAAATGGAAAAATAAACCAGCAGCGCTTCATTAAGAAACAGGCCAGTCAAGACAAGCAGAGTAACTCAGTATATAGGCACTACACAAAAAGGAACGGCACCAAACACAAACACCCAAGGTGTAAGAAACTGTTCTCCAAAATAATTGAGAATTACTATTTAATAAGGAAACTAGGAGCGCCTTTCTTATTAAATGTAACTCCAAATCGTGTATTCCTAACATTGATGGTGTCGGACGGTAGCTTCCAGGAGCTGTTGGAAAGCATCTCCCACCAAGACTAACCAGCAAAGCCAATGTGGAGGGATGATAGGACAGGTAGTCCACCAACAACTGGAGGGCCACACNGGTGCCCCAGCGGGCCGGCGGTACCACACTGCATCCAGGCAGCCCCAGAGTGGCAAGCTGGACAGTCCTGGAGCAGGCATGAAATATTGCCCCTTGGGGTGTCTGTGCCATTACATCGCCACCTCCTTTCTCGTTACAGGAAGGATATAGCCAGGTTAGAGTCAGTGCAGCATAGGGCCACAAGGCTGAATTTCTCTCTCTTCCCCTCTAAGCTAACCAGCTAACCATGAAGCAAGGTATGGACATACCAGCCCCTCTCCTTCAAGCAAGTCACATATGGACCAACTCGATTTTTTGCCTAGAAGTACCAGAGGCCCCTCTTAAGAAAAGGGGCTGGTTTTCCTGTCTTTTTTCTTTTTCTTTTAGAAGGCTCTCTCAGAATGACTGCCCTTTATCAGCATCAAATCCTGACAAAGAGAGGCTTATTAAAAGAATGGTCCTTCTCTTAACATTTTTTACGCCAGCACAGATGCCGCGGAGATTACCATATTTTTCGCTCTATAAGACACACCTGACCATAAGATGCACCTAGTTTTTAGAGGAGGGATCCATGAAAACCTTCCTGATAATCACAGGCACATTCCCCATCACTTCCCCATGGGCTTCATTACAAGACGGGTTGCCATTTGAAAACACACACCGACCTGTGATTAACAGCTCTCACCTGCACCGGAGGGGGTGGCAGAGCAGGGCACGCCCAGCGCATGCCGGCCAGGTGGCGCCACGTGGAGCAGCTGGGCCGGCAGCGTCCCGGGCGTCAGGCACACACACATTCGCTCCATAAGACACACAGACATTTCCCCTTACTTTTGTGGGGGGGGGAGTGCGTCTTATAGAACGAAAAATACGGTAGGTGAATCAAGGAGCACCAAGTAACCCAGCCTCATGGCCTGACTGTGGGGTACCTGGAAAGCACATGCAAACATCCCAAATGGAAAAATAAACCAGCAGCGCTTCATTAAGAAACAGGCCAGTCAAGACAAGCAGAGTAACTCAGTATATATAGGCACTACACCAAAAGGAACTGCACCAAACACAAACACCCAAGGCGTAAGAAACTGCTGTCCAAAATAATTGCGAATTACTATTTAATAAGGAAACTAGCAGCGCCTTTCTTATTAAATGTAACTCCAAATTGCGTATTCCTAAAATTGATGGTGTAGGATGGTAGCTTCCAGGAGCTATTGGAAAGCATCTCCCACCAAGACTAACCAGCAAAGCCAATGGGGAGGGATGATAGGACAGGTAGTCCACCAACAACTGGAGGGCCACACATTCCGTATGACTGCCTTAAATAAATAATCCTTTCAAAATTATCCTGCTACTTGTGGTATGAGAAATGTAAAATCATGGATAATTTCAAAATCACTGTATTAGGAATGCAATGATTTCAGTTTGGGAAAAATTAAAGATAAAACTTTAT
>NW_025336668.1:0-3843 GCF_004798865.1 Varanus komodoensis | reverse complement strand
GGAATTTTAATTAGGGCTGAAATACATGTGGTAACCCCCCCATAATCAAACATGCAGCCAGGGCATGGCTCGTCACGGGTAAAAGAAAGCATGATCAGGGTGTCCTGTTCGCGTGAACAAGAACAGGAACCCCAACGAATGTGCACGCTATGCAAGGAGGAAAACAAAGTAGGCTACGCTCAAGCATAACTGCCAGCGTCACGCCCTTGTAACCTCGCTTGCTTGCCTTAGCATGGGAAAGGTGCAAAATGTGCAAATGTAACTCAGTGGGGTTCCCCATTGTCCGCTCTCATTCAAGCACCTGCATAGCTGTAAAAGAGTATAAAAATAGCTGCATTTGTCTGCTCGGCACCACACTCCTGGAGTGCTTGGTCCCCGCAGGTTAATAAATCTCTCTCCAAAAATTCCAACCAGTCTCTGGTCTCGTCCGTAAAATCGCGGCTTACAACATTTGGAGGCCCCAGCGAGATCCCGAGACTTATTGTGTTCCCCCGACACGTTTTGCGTTCCCCCGACACCAGGAACGGGCCCATAGGCATTTTTTTGCCTCTACCCCGGGTCGGTGGGACGTCTGACTGGCCGAGAGAGAAATTACCGGTAAGTGCGCACGGCGGTTACCCGCCATCTGTTCTGAATATCTGCAGATCCGGTATTGGAAAGAAAAGCCTGCTGGACGCAGCGCAAGGGCTACTTTCCGGTCTGGGGCGAGACGTCGCTTCCGGCCTCAGTTCCTGTTTAGGTTGTGCATCTGTTTAGATCGTCCGTCTTGTCTGTCTTGTTGCCGTCTATCGTCTGTCTTGTTGATGTTTTGTCGTCTGTTTTATTGATCTGACACTTGAGTAATCTTTTTCAGGACTGGAAAATGGGGCAGGGCCAGTCCATCCCGACCACCCCTTTGCAATGTCTTCTGAATAACTTTTCTGATTTCTTTAAAAGGGCTTCAGGATTCGGGGTCTCCGTCAAGCCAGGAACCCTCCGGACCCTTTGTGAATTAGAATGGACCACTTTTGACATGGGATGGCCCTCAGTGGGCTCTTTTGATTTGATCTTGATTAGGAACGTCGAGGCTGTGATCCTTGGGAGTCCCGGACACCCAGATCAGATTCCATATATAGAGACATGGCTGGATATCGCCAAGGCAAGACCCGGTTACATTAAACAGTGTCAACGGAAACTCCCAGGATCCACATGCCCTTCTCTCCTTATGGTTAAAAAGGGAGGAGAACCCCGCGTCAGAGTGCCCCTCACCCCATGCACGAAACCCTGCATCCTCACGGATGATCAGACGGGGCCGGAAGACGCCCTGGACACATGGACACAACCACCTCCCTATGCCCCGAATTCCCAGGCTTCCGGGAGCCCGCCCCACACTTCCCCCAGTCCGTCCCGAACGCGGAGCAGGCTTCCGTATGGCCTCCGCCCATCTGTCCCTCCGAAGTCTACTCTGCCCTTGCCATCCTCTGGCCACGGGGACAGACGGGTGTCGTCGGCCTCCCCCGATCCCGGCCCTGAGCCCGCCACTCTATTGCCCCTCCGGGAGCTTGCCCCCGCACAGGGGACGGGCCGCCCGTTTATGGTCTATGTCCCTTTCTCCACAAGTGACCTGTATAACTGGAAGCTACAGAATCCTCCTTTCTCTGAAAAACCACAAGGTTTAATCTCGTTGTTGGAAACGATCTTTCACACCCACCGCCCTACTTGGGACGACTGCCAGCAACTCTTGCAGGTTCTTTTTACTTCCGAGGAGCGCGATCGGATTCACCTCGAGGCTCGGAAGCAGATTTTTGGCACAGGTGGTCAACCCACCACTGACCCGGTTATTCTGGAAACGAGCATCCCAGCCCAACGACCCAATTGGGATCCAAATACGGTTGCTGGGGAAGGATCTCTGACCCGGTACTTCCAACTTCTCCTCCAGGGTCTCCGCGGCGCGGCGCAGAAACCTACTAATTTGTCTAAAGTAAGTGAGATAGTTCAGAGCCCCCGGGAATCCCCCACCGCTTTCTTGGAACGCCTACTTGAGGCATATAGGCAATACACACCTATAGACCCACGAGCACCCGAAAACGGGTGGGCAATTAACATAGCCTTTGTTACACAATTGGCACCAGACATTAGGAAAAAGATTCAAAAGCTAGACGGGTTTGAAGGGAAAAACCTCAGTGAACTAGTTGAGGTAGCTCAGAAGGTTTTTAATAATCATGAGGATCCAGAAGTTGCAGGCACAAAGAAATTAACCAGAGTCGTCTTGGCAACCATGCAGGAAGCTAGCGATAGGAATCAAGGGGCTCCACGGAGGAATGGGGGTCGCCCCCACCTAGAAAAAGATCAATGCACCTACTGCAAGGAGAGGGGCCACTGGAAAAGTGAGTGTCCCCGCAAGAAGAAAGTGAACCAAAAAGAAAAGTCTCCTCACCCTTGAGGAAGACTGAAGGGGCCAGGGCTCTGTCAATTTAGGCCCCCAAGAGCCCTTGGTAACCTTAACTGTGGGGGGCCGCCCGACTACCTTCCTGGTAGATACCGGGGCAGCCCACTCAGTTCTCCGGGAGGGGGTCGGCCGTCTTACTGAAGAAAAGACTCAGATCATAGGGGCAACGGGGCGACCCAGGGCATACCCTTGGACTTCAGCTCGCGTGACTGATCTGGGAAAAGGGACTATAACTCATTCCTTCTTGGTAATCCCCAAATGCCCCTTCCCCCTCCTGGGGCGAGACCTCTTAAGGAAACTGCGAGCCTCGGTGTCGTTCCAAGAGGACGGCACCCACCTCAGCCTAGGGTCTCCGCAGCCTGCTGCCCTTCTGCTCACTGTACCCTTGCAAAACGAGTATCTCTTCTTCGAAAGTCAGGCGCCAGAAAGCCCCTCTGAGGCTTTAAAAGAGCTCCAAAAAGAAATTCCAGGAGTAGGGGCCGAAAACAACCCTCCTGGTCTGTCGGCTCATCAGCCACCCGTCGTGGTACAGGTCAGTAGCTCGGCTACCCCATTCTGGAAACCCCAATACCCCATTCCAGCCAGGGCAAAGACAGGAATACGTAAGCATATACAGAGGCTGTTGGAAGCAGGGATTTTAGTACCCTGCAGGTCGCCATGGAACACCCCGCTGTTACCGGTCAAAAAGCCCGGCACTGAGGACTACCGGCCAGTTCAGGACTTGCGTGAGGTAAACGCCCGGGTAGAGACTGTCCACCCAACTGTCCCAAACCCTTACACCCTACTCAGCCAGCTGCCACCAGACCGGGAATGGTACTCAGTCTTGGACTTAAAAGACGCTTTCTTTTGCATACCGCTGGCCCCGGTGAGCCAGCCTCTTTTTGCCTTTGAGTGGATGGATCTGGACCAGGGATTCTTGGGTCAAATTACGTGGACCCGGCTGCCGCAGGGGTTTAAGAACTCCCCTACCCTCTTTGATGAAGCTCTGAGTAGAGACCTTTCCCCTTTCCGGGAAACCCATTCCGAGGCTACCCTTTTGCTATATGTGGATGACTTGCTCTTGGCGGCGGGGTCCGCGCCTGCGTGCCTGCAGGCGACTAGAGACCTCCTGGCCGCCCTGGGCTCCATGGGATATCGGGTTTCAATAAAGAAGGCACAAATCTGTAGTCACAGGGTGACCTATTTGGGATACGATCTGAGCGGGGGAAAATGGACACTGTCAGCCAGCCGAGTCCGAGCAATCCAGAATATTCCCACGCCTACGACTAAACGACAAGTCAGAGAATTCCTGGGCACGGTAGGGTACTGCTGGCTGTGGATCCCCGGCTTTGCCGAGATAGCGAAACCCCTCTACACCAGCACGGGAGGAAAAGGTGACTCCCCCATGTGGACTGAGATTGAGCAATCGGCGTTTC
>NW_025336667.1:26360-27554 GCF_004798865.1 Varanus komodoensis | reverse complement strand
CTATCCATAATGTTGGTATATTTGTACACTATTCAAGTATAACACCTCAGTGGTTGCTTTGCTGGGGAATCTCTCATTGCATGTGCATGATGAAATTAATAAGCCAGATGGCATTTACAACACAAAGATTGTCAGAGGCATTGTTGCTGCCAAGCCAAAACTTGCATTGCCCTGAACGCGTGCTGAATGGAGTCTGCTGAATAGAGAGAATAGCCCAGGGGGGCTAGTAGGATGGTCACCGACTTGGATAATGCTTCAGGGGGATTTGGATGAATTCATGGAAAATCAGGCCAAAGCAATAAAGCTCCAAGTGATGGCAAGCATATATTTCCCCCAGTGGCAGTGGTGGTGAGGTGGAGAATCCAACCAGGGACATACCTGGTGCACCTGTGGGCTTCTTTAGGCATTGGACTGGCTGCTGGGAGAAAAGAACGCTGGCCTAGATGGGCCTTTGGTCTGACCCAGCAGTGCTCCCCTTCTGCTCTTAAGGCAGGAGACTTGGTTTTCTTTTTCCCTGGGAGCTGCAGTGAACGCCATAGCATAGGGCATTGTGTAAAGACCAAAAGTAACAGACAGATGCATACTGCACTGAAAAACAGAACTTCCCCTTTCTGACAATGCCTTACATTGACTTCCCACACATTTCACAGAACCATACTATTGCAAAGGCAAGTGGACTAAATGAGGGAACCCAGTTTGGTTAATCATTATCTTAAAATTCAGCACCATTCATCCATGTCTTT
This sequence comes from Varanus komodoensis, assembly GCF_004798865.1. Lineage (NCBI taxonomy): Eukaryota > Metazoa > Chordata > Lepidosauria > Squamata > Varanidae > Varanus > Varanus komodoensis. Next base: position 26,811 of record NW_025336667.1, on the reverse strand, counting down.
CTTGTGATTGTTCCTAGGTATGGTACCAAGGATGGCTCCCATTGTGTAGTGGCTGTAAGACTGGATATGTGATACTGCACGGACCCTAATTGACATAATTGGAGGCTGCTTTGCCAAGGCAGCAGATGCAGGCAATGAGTGATGCTATCAATGTGCCAGGAGGTATCTACAATCCAGACAATATAGGCGATATTGTTGCAGCCAAGCCAAAAGTTTCAAGACATCATGCTGAATGGCGTTTGCTGAATTGGGACAAGAAGACCCCTGACCAGAAGAGCCCAACAGAAAGGATGCTAACCAATAAGGACCAGAATAGTTGCTTGATCTTCTACAGCAATTTATCTCCTTGTGTAGACCACTGCCTCAATCCAGAAGAGGCGAAAAACATTGTTGATACCGCCAAGCCCCTTTTCAACAGGTTCAGTGAAGACTCCAGGGCATTTGTCTTTGA
>NW_025336667.1:23820-25141 GCF_004798865.1 Varanus komodoensis | reverse complement strand
TATGAAAGTTTTGCAGCCCCCTTCACTTTTTTCTGTATTTGAATTTCCTACAATTAGTTATTATGAGCACCACAAGGGCAGGCCTACTGGGGCTGCGGGGAAGCTGGTGGAGTAGGCCTGGTCCTTCAGACAGTGGCTTCTGACACAGGACACCCAACTGGTGAGGCTGCAGCAAATCCTGAAAGTAAAAGTTCAATACTTTCAGTCTTCCGAAATCATATAGCTCATGACAATTAGCTTTATGCTGTATACGAAATTCCTCAGTAATCTAAAGCTAATCATGACAGCTGCTTTCTCTGTTGCAATCTTTCTGGCTCAGGATGCAGTGCAAGGGCTTTAATGCATCCCCAGGTCAGCCTTAGCAGACAATCAAAGTCAAGAACTGTCGTAAAAGACCTGGATGAATCCACACCTGGAAAGGCTTACTCCAACCTTGGCAGACAGGAGACATCACCTCTGCTTCTTCTGCACTTGAGACAGAATGGAGATGTGAAGAAGTCATCCCACAAGAGGGCCAGAGTACAGAGCAGCGTGTGGGTGGGCAGAAAAGGCCTTGAGAAGTGGCCCCCTCCACCTTTCTTGTACATACTGTTAGAGCAATTTCCACAGCAGTAGAAGCATGAAGGATCTGAGAGGGTAGGCTGGGGTAGGGCTGGGCAGCACTGGCTCAGGCCTTGTCCTTTAGGACACTCTGCAATGTTTTCTTACTGGTCTCACGAAAGTAGGCGGTCCACGTGTCCTCTGTTCCATAGAACAGTCCACCATTCAAAGCCAGCCTGTTTGATGGCCTACCCAGTCCAATTTGGTTAAAAGATAAAGGGCCACAAGAATTACAGTTCCACATCAACAGTGATCAGCTGAGCAGTGGACTGAGCCTAAAGGCACATAGGTCACCTGGACATTCCTTTGCATGCTTTGGGGAGATATGGGTTTGTCTATTTCTATATTGCTCTTTAATTTTACATAATTATGCCTAATTTTGCGTCAATATAGTGGTTGAAACTGCTGTGCTGATTGATTGAAAGGTCACCAGTTCGAACCTGCACGATGGGGTGAGTTCCCATTGCTACATCCTAGCTCCTGCCAACCTTGCAGTTCGAAAGCAAGCAAATGCGTGTAGATAAAAAGGCACCACTTCGGTGGGCAGGTAACAGCGTTCTGTGCACTTCGGTGTTTAGCCATGCCGGCCACATGACCAGGGAGACTGTCTGTGGACAAACGCTGGCTCCCTCGGCCAGGAAACAGAGATGAGCATCACCCCGTAGTGTCAGACTTGACTGGACTTTAATGTCAAGGGGAAACCTGCACCTTTAGGTTTATA
>NW_025336667.1:17631-19565 GCF_004798865.1 Varanus komodoensis | reverse complement strand
GGCAAGCAATTCTTTATAATTTTCTACATGTTAGGAAATACTGTAAGTGTTGAATTTTGCTAGTGGAAATGGAGGAACATTTCAGTTCAATTCATTTTTTTATTTTAAAAAATTGTCCAAAATTCAGCAAATTTGTTGTGGCTAGGAGATACAGAATTGGAAATTCTAAAAGTATGAATGTGGGAGAAACTGAAATTGACAGATTCACTGATTCCTACATCTGAAGTGTTAGTGAACTGGCATGGGGCTCTGTGCTTATTCCGGATCAGCAGAATGTTATCAGGTAGGTCATCTTTCAACTTCTCCAAGGGATGTTTGAGAACTTCAGTCTTTGTGAATACTGGTACAGAATAACGTGACCCAGAGCTCTTGAACGAATGCAATTTTCAGGCGTTTGATTTTGCGCATCATGTTGTGATCGTCATTGTTTATCAAAATTTGTATTCTAAGGTACAGGTTGCAATAATTATTTTAAAAAAATGTTTTCTTGATGTAGGAAAGGAATCAAGTGGACTTATGAGGACAAACATGCAAAAGTGACAGAGCCCTGATGCAGAGAGATTTATTCCAATTATTATTTATTCCAATTATTCATTCCAATTTTTCCAGCATAATTGAAGCACTCTTTATTCCACTGCTTATGCTAATCTTCATTAGGTGCAGGACAGAATCTATAGGTAGTGATCAGAATAGGGAAGGAAACAGTACTGGGCAAATCAAATAATACTTGGGAGCAGCTGAATGAAGCATGGTGTAGGCAGAAATTGTGCATCTTTGATATATTGTAAGGCACTTTACTCGCTGTGTCAGCCAAATTAGTATATTTCACAGACAGACATATGGAAGATGACAGCACATAGGTTACCACTTGCTTTCCCCCCCCATCTAGCTCCATCATTTTCTGAGAAGCATCTCTTTTAACAACACTGTGGGGGACAATGTTTTATTCAGTAAGAACAGAGAATTAATATCTGGATTTGACATTATAAACTGGATCACCTTCCCAAACCAATCCTTCCAGAGAGTGAAGGTTGGAAGGCTGGATCCACTGGCCTCTCCAGGCAAAAGCTTCACCATTCATGAGAAGATGATCACATGGCACAGCAAATTCAATCAGGTCAGAGCTTAGTGTCACTTTCATAGCCTAAGTTGAATGTTATCTTCCACTTCCAGCTAGAAATTTAGAGGAGCAGCAGTGTCAATTGTCTCACACAGAAAAAAATGTGCAAGTGTGTAAGTATGTTTCTAGTTTACAGTATCCCACTCTTCAGTAATGTAAAACCCTCTCAAGATGGCTTATATACTGAATGTTAATCAAACAGATTAAAAATGAAGCATGCACCAACATAAAACAATTCCTTCCTCAGCAAAAACGATCCAAGCAACACAAGCCAAGTTTTCAGAGGCCATTTTTACAGCCAAGTACACTTCCCACAGAACGGGCTTCCATAACCAAAGCAGTAGTAGTTGTTTATTTTGTTAAAACAAGGGGACATGTCAGCTTTCAGAACGAAGTTGACTGTCCCAGTGCCCTGTTTTGGAAGCTCAATTTCTCCCATGCTTGTGTGTGGGCATATGATTGTGTTGTGGATTGACCTGTTCCTCAGTTTGTTAACAGACACCACTGCCCTGCCCTATTTGATGTGTCTCCCTCGCCAATGTTCACACTTTTTCTTTCTCTTAAGATGGTACCCCATTCTGTGTGTTCAGACTACTGCAGTCCTGGTTTCAGCAGAAAAGTGCAAGAGGGGAAGCCCTATTGTTGCTATGACTGTGCTCCATGCCCAGAAGGGAAGATTTCAGGCCAGAAAGGTAGGATAATAAATGCTCAGTTCTGGGTACCACCAGAACTGTTGTCAAAGATGGGTTGAAATGGCAAACACGATCATCCAAACGATGGTATTGTGATGAAGACAAGGTGATAAGGCATGTCA
>NW_025336667.1:12851-13907 GCF_004798865.1 Varanus komodoensis | reverse complement strand
TCATCAGATTCAATGGGTGCCCAAATACCTTATAAAAGGGAAAGTTATTTCATAACAGTCCAGTACTCATTCTTTCCAAATAAACTGCAATTGCACAGTTTGAGCACCAGTTGGAGTGGTGATATACTACTTGAAATGCTGCAAGTCTCAAGGTGATTTTAAAAACTTGGGCTCTAGGTGGTGAACTTTGCCTACAAAGGGTGCAAGCATAGAGGAAGGTGGGGTTTATTTCTGAGCAGCTGTGGCTAGAATATGGGGATGATCATCCAGACGTTATTCTGGGGAATGAACACCTATCACCGGCAGTGTGTTTTTTCACTGATTCTGTAAATTTGATTGCTCAGCCCTTACAGCAATGTGGGGATTGTGCCATCTGCCAGATGTTGTTGGAGTGTAAATCCCTTCAGCTGACATAGCAATGATATGCAACAATGGGAACAATATCTGGAGGGCCATGCATTTTTCATCCATGGTTTAGAGTGAGATTTTTTCCTGAAAGAATAGTGTCTTTGCACATATATTTGAATGCAGGCCTTCTCATACTTAGACCTGTGGAAATCCATGAGATTTAAATTAATTCCATGCAATCCCATTGATTCTATATGACTGACTATGCATACAGTGCTTACTGTAAATCTACATCATCAGATAAATGAAACATTATCCTCAATTAGCAGATATATACACAAATGGGGATTAGAAATTTTTGCTTACTTTTCCCATTTGATCATACATACTAATAGGGAATTAGTGGGAGTATCAATATGCTTGAGGAAACTTCAAAATCTGCAAAATAGAAAACTTGGTGAAACAAACATGAATGTCAATGAGAACTGCATGCATGTTGCTTTTCAGGGTCTACAGTTTTGTTGTTTAGATTCTTTTCTTTATACAAATATTTGTTGAATTCTGGGCCTAAACCAGACAGTCCCTATGGTGTTCTTTGTGTTAATTGTTCAAACTGTTTTTGGGCATCTCTTTCTCTCTCTCTCTGTCCTGTATGTTTATACATTTGCATGTATACATTTCTATACTGTATTTTAAAGGTTGAAAATT
>NW_025336667.1:9539-11493 GCF_004798865.1 Varanus komodoensis | reverse complement strand
TGCTCTGTTGGAATGGCAGGGCCTTTGCCTCCATGGATAAACATAACATATCTGCAATCATTGACTACATCAAATGGTAACCTTTTACCTATTCTGTTGCTTTCCGCTGTAAAAGTTTTCCATGTTTGGGGAAACCTCATCAACAGAGAGAGATGGTTAGGAAAGGCCATACCTATTCATGACTGGCTTGTATTGTCTTATTGGCAATTCCCTGTAGAGGGAAAATATGGGATTTCTTGTGTATGTGTGCTTTGTTTTTAACCAATGGAAAGTGTCTGGGGAAATTCTCCATCCACTGCTCTGGGCAGAAGAGTTTTGGGTCAGGCTCAGAAGAACTATGGCCCTTGTGAGCCCTTGCACATTGACCTGCTGTCTGCTAATTAGTGTGCTCAGATAGCAGAGAATGGAGGGAGGGGAAGATGAATGAATAGGACCTTGTAGCATTGCTTCTGCTGTGTGTACTACTTCACACATCTGCTTCTCAAGCTAAGGTGAAGGGGAGAGCATGTTTTGAGTGGGGAGGGCCAATAGGCACAGAAAGCAGCGATGGAGGTGAGGCAGCAAGGTGGTGCGTGTGTCTGCATGCATGCATATGGAGCCATTACAGGTACTTCTCTAGAGTAGGCATTTTCATTTTCAATATAATCTTGTATGCAACACCTTTGTACACAGCGCTGTTGTAAATAGCATTCACCCTTTCCACTCCCATCCTTTATAGGAGTGTAATGCTGTTGCTGTTGCTGTTAGTTGCGAAGTCGTGTCCGACCGATCACGACCCCATGGACAACATTCGTCCAGGCCTTCCTGTCCTGCACCATCCCCCAGAGTCCAGTCAAACTCACACCAACTGCCCCAGTGACTCCATCTAGCCACCTCATCCTCTGCCGTCCCCTTCTTCTTTTGCCATCTATTGTTCCCAGCATTAGGCTCTTCTCCAGGGAGTCCTTCCTTCTCATTAGGTGGCCAAAGTATTTGAGTTTCATCTTCAGGATCTGGCCTTCTAAAGAGCAGTCAGGGTTGATCTCCTCTAGGACTGACCAGTTTGATCACCTTGCGGTCCAAGGGACTCGCAGGAGTCTTTGCCGGCACCACAATTCAAAGGCCTCAGTTCTTCGGCGCTCAGTCTTCCTTATGCTCCAGCTTTCACAGCCATACATTGCAACTGGGAAAATGATAGCCTTGACTATACGCACTTTTGTTGGCAGGATGATGTCTCTGCTTTTTAGTATGCTATCTAGATTTGCCATAGCTTTCCTCCCCAGGAGCAAGCATCTTTTAATTTCTTGGCTGCAGTCCCAATCTGCGGTGATCTTGGAGCTCAGGAAAATAAAATCTGTCACTACCTCCATTTCTTCCCTATCTATTTGCCAGGAAGTGAGAGGACTGAATGCCATGATGTTAGTTTTTTTAATGTTGAGTTTAAAGCCAACTTTTGTGCTCTCCTCCTTCACCTGCACCAAGAGGCTCTTTAGTTCCTCTTCACTTTCTGCCATGAGAGTGATATAATCTGCATATCTGAGGTTGTTGATATTTCTCCCAGCAATCTTAATTCCAACTGGTGATTCATCTAGCTCCACCTTTCTCATTATGTGCTCTGCATATAAGTTAAATAGGCAGGGTGACAGTATACACCCTTGCTGAACTCCTTTCTCAATTTTGAACCAGTCAGTGGTTCTGTGTCCAGTTCTCACTGTTGCTTCTTGACCCACATATAGGTTTCTCAAGAGACAAATAAGATGATCGGGTACTCCCATCTTTTTAAGAACTTGCCACAATTTGTAGTGATCCACACAATCAAAGACTTTAGCATAGTCAATGAAGCAGAAGTAGATTTTTTCTGGAACTCCCTAGCTTTCTCCATGATCCAGCGTATGTTGGCAATTTGATCTCTAGTTCCTCTCCCTGTTCAAAACCCTGCCTGTACTTCTGGTAGTTCTTGGTCCACATACTGCTG
>NW_025336667.1:1677-9439 GCF_004798865.1 Varanus komodoensis | reverse complement strand
TCCGGTAGTTCTTGGTCCACATACTGCTGGAGCCTAGCTTGTAGGATTTTGAGCATCATTTTGCTAGCCTGTGAAATGAGTGCAATGGTGCAGTAGTTTGAACATTCTTTGGCATTGCCCTTCTTTGGGATCGGAATGTAAACTGACCTTTTCCAATCCTGTGGCCACTGTTGAGTTTTCCAAATTTGCTGGCATATTGAGTGTAGCACTTTTTCCGCATTGTCTTTTAAGATTTTGAATAGCTCAGCTGGAACACTGTCATCTCCAGTAGCTTTGTTGTTGCTCAGACTTCCTAAGGCCCATTTGACTTCACATTCCAGGATGTCTGGCTCGAGCTCAGTAACCACCCCATCGTGGTTATCAGGGATGTTAAGCGCTTTCTTATATAGTTCTTCTGTGTAATCTTGCCATCTCTTCTTAATCTCTTCTGCCTCTGTTAGGTCCCTGCCATTTTGGTCCTTTATCATGCCCATCTTTGCATGAAACATTCCCTTCATATCTCTAATTTTCCTGAAGAGATCTCTGGTCCTCCCTATTCTATTTTTTTCTTCTACTGCTTTCTATTTTGCACTGTTCATTTAAGAAGGCATTCTTATCTCTTCTAGCTGTTCTCTGGAATTCTGCATTCAATTGTTTGTATCTTTCTCTTTCTCCCTTGCCTTTCGCTTCCCTTCTTTCCTCAGCTATTTGTAAAGCTTCCTCAGACAGCCATTTTGCTTTCTTGCATTTCTTTTTCTTTGGGATGGCTTTAGATGCTACCTCTTGTACAATGTTGCGAACCTCCATCCATAGTTCTTCAGGCACTCTGTCTATCAGATCTAATTCCTCAAATCTATTTGTCACCTCTACTATATATTCATCAGGGATATGATTTAGGTCATACCTGAGTGGCCTAGTGCTTTTCCCTACTTTCTTCAATTTAAGCCTAAATTTTGCAACAAGAAGCTCATGATCTGAGCCACAGTCAGCTCCTGGTCTAGTTTTTACTGACTCTATAGAGCTTCTCCATCTTTGGGTGCAAAGCACATAGTCTATCTGATTTCTGTGTTGACCGTCTGGTGATGTCCATGTGTAGAGTCGTCTCTTGGGTTGTTGGAAAAGAGTGTTTGCTATGACCATCATATTCTCTTGACAAAATTTTATCAGCCTGTGCCCTGGTTCATTTTGTACTCCAAGGCCAAACTTGCCTCTTATTCCAGTTATCTTTTGACTTCCTACTTTAGCATTCCAATCCCCCATGATGATAAGGACATCATTTTTTGGTGTTAGTTCTAGAAGGTGTTGTAAGTCTTCATAGAACTGGTCAAGTTCAGCCTCTTCAGCACCAGTGGTTGGGGCATAGACTTGGACTACTGTGATGTTGAATGGTTTGCCTTGGATTCGAACTGAGATCATTCTGTCATTTTGGAGCTTGTATCCCAGTACTGCTTTTCCTACTCTTTTATTGACTATGAAGGCTATTCCATTTCTTCTGAAGGATTCTTGCCTGTAGTAGTATACCTGATGGTCATCTGAATTAAATGCACCCATTCCTGTCCATTTTAGTTCACTGATTCCTAAGATGTCGATGTTCAGTCTTGTCATCTCTTGTTTGACCACATACAGCTTGCCTTGATTCATGGATCTTACATTCCAGGTTCCTATGGAGTATAGATCTTTACAGCATCAGACTCTCCTTTCACCACCAGATACATCTGCAACTGAGTGTCCTTTCGGCTTTGACCCAGTTGCTTCATTCTTTCTGGAGCTACTAGTACTAGCCTTCCGCTCTTCCCCAGTAGCATATTGGACACCTTCCGACCTGAGGGGCTCATCTCCGGCAACATATCTTTTTGACTTTTGGTTGTGTCCATGGGGTTTTCATGGCAAAGATACTGGAGTGGGTTGCCATTTCCTTCTCCAGTGGATCAAGTTTTGTCTGAGCTCTCTGCTATGACCTGTCCGTCTTGGGTGGCCCTGCATGGCATAGCTCATAGTTCATTGAGCTACGCAAGCCTCTTTGCCACAACAAGGCAGTGATCCATGAAGGACATAGGAGTGTAATATTGGTACACTAATCAAGTGTTCAATCCATATGGATCATCAAGAAAGAAGAAAGGAAGGAAGGCACAATTGTGAGCATGGTATTAGCCCACTCAGCAACATAAGTTGTTCCCATTTATCTCCCCTCCCCCTCCTGATGGCATGGGTTTCCATCAAGCTGAGCTGGAAAAATGAATAAAAAACACTGCAAGCTTCCTGCATGTAATACCTCAGTGGTTGCTTCACCTGAGACTCTCTCATTGCATGTCTCATTGCAAGAAGCAGGATGGTATTTACACCTTAAAAATTAGAAGCATTGCTGTTGCCAGGCCAAAATGTGCCTTGCCCTGAAGGCATGCTGAATGGTGTCCACAGAACCGAGCGAATAGCCCAGGAGGGCTAGTGCGGTGGTCACCAACTTGGATAATGCTTAAGGGGGTTTGGATAAATTCATGGAAAATCAGGCCAAAGCAATAAAGTCCCAAATGATGACAACCATATATTTCCTCCAGTGGCAGTGGTGGTGAGGTAGGGAATCCGACCAGGGAAATGTCCTGTTGCGCTTTTGGGCTTCTATAGGCAGTGGACTGGCTTCTGGGAGAAAAAACACTAATCTAGATGGGCTCTTCATCTGACCCAACAGAGCTCTTCTGCTCTTAAGGCAGGACACCTGGTTTCCTTTTCTCTGGGAGCTGCAGTGAACACTGTCTTATCGGGAACTGTATAAAAATCAAAAGGGCTGACAGACTGATATTACAGTGCTAAACAGAAATTTCTCTTTGTCTGACAATGTGTTACATTGACTTGCCATTCAGTAACTAGAACCATAATATTGCAAAGGCAAGTAGAGCAAATGGGGCAGCCCATTTTGGAATGCTATTTTCCCCCTCCAATTCACCATGATTCATTCCTGCATTTCTCGTGATTGTTCATAGGTATGGTCCTGAGTATGGCCAGTATGCAGTGGCCGTAAGACTGGATAACCAAATCTGCAGAAACCCTGTACGGGCTAACTTGGAGATGGCTTTGCCTGAGGCCCAGATGAAGGAATTGAGAGATGCTCTTGGTAGGGAAGGTGGTATATACAATCCACCCCAGATAGGAGATATTGTTGCAGCCAGGCCGATACAAATGGAAGGCAAGCATTCTGAATGGCATTTGCTGACTGGGGACAGCAGAACAGGGAGCCCAGTAAAAAGGATGCTAACCAATAAGGATGGAAACACAGGTTGCCTGATCTTCTTCAGCAAATTATCCCCTTGTGTAAAATCCTGTCTCAATAAAACAAACAAGAAAAACATTCTTGATTCCCTCAAGGACACTTTTAGCAAGTTTGATTCAGACTCCAAGGCATTTGTCTTTGAGGCCATATATAAAAACGATCAAAACAAGCGGGATGAAACTGTGAATGCCTGGAGACAATTAGATTATGTCCCTCTCTTCCGGTACAGCAAACGTGTCTTTGAATGTTTTGACGACAACAAAACTTCTAACAGCACACCCTGCTTCAGATAATATGGAGAATCAGAAAATTAGTGGTGCAGTTCTATGGAAAGTCAGTGTGACATCCAAGTTTGCTAATAGATTTCCTGAGCTGGATTGCCCTTGAAATTGAGGCAACCCCGCACTAAGTTGACCGAGCTAGCACAGTGCTGATGTGTCCTCTGCTTTTCTGCTGAACCAATAAATATCCAGAGCATTTCACAAAAGCCTCCTGTCTTGTTTCTGCTTCTGGTGTTTGGCACAAGGGGGTCCCTGGAAGCTATGGGAGAGTTTGCAGAATGCACTCATGAGTTTTGCAGTGCCCTCATTTGTCCACATCTGGCCTGCACAATTGGTGCTTCTAATACACATCCATGCACATGTCTGTTTTTGGATCAGGGGACTGCAATATAATGTATAATGGAGATAAGCCTGAGGGCAACATTTCTGGAACGTGGAGAAGTGTCCCAAGTCAGGGTGAATTGGTAGCAGCATCTTATCTTGAAAGACTAATTTGATGTACATCTTTACAGAGCTAAAGTGGGAGAACTTGCCCGTAGAAGAGGTGCTCAGCTCGTGTCACTGTTTCTGTGCAGAGGGGAAGAGTGGCATAGCAGAGGCAGCAATATGACTGGCTGAACACAGATAACTGTGTGAGCTATAGTCATTTACCTGAGCACAAGGAGACCACTGGTCAGCCTGCAATTATTCTGCCAAATAGTAAGAAACCTGGTCCCACCCGCCTGTCCTCCCCCAGTCCTATCTAGCCATGGAAGTCTGGTGGAATGGCTCCTCGTCTTGGGCAGCACTGAGTCAGGGGTAGTGGACTCAAGCACAGTGTGGCGATGGAGATCTCTGCTCACAAACTGTGGCCTGGAAGGGGCTAGAGGGCTGGCCAGGGAAAGTCATAGGCCACAGATGGGCAAATGGGACCCAGGAGAACCAAAGGCACTCCTTGCTTGGGCAGCTTCTGGTGTTTCCTGCAGGAGGGTGTCCCTGGCACTGTGGCCAATTCTGCTACGAGGCTCTATATGTTTGGAATAGGGAGATGTGACTATAGAATGAGGTATATAGGAAAGCTCAGCTACTTCAGTTAGATAGGTTCACTCAGGCTCTCAGGCACACTGGAGCAACCGAATGAGATGTCCAATGAGGTGCTAAGATGGGAGGCAGGAAATGAACTGCAGGCAGGTTCCCCTTGGTGTTAAGTCTTCCTCCACGTTATGCTGATTTGTGGTATCTAAAACACTCTTCCCTCCCATGTCTTGGCACAATGAGGAAAAACATGCCTGTCAGCTCTGTGTTTTAGCTGACCATTAACCATCATTTTCTGCCTAAATTTCTAAATTTATTTTCTTTCCCTTTTTAGCTTCCTTTACTGTTTCCCCTAATTTTAGAGAAGTTTTCTCTTTAAAAGAGAAATGTGATTGCATTATGTTTGGCCAACGGGAGTGTCTACTGTGGAAGTGAAGGGAAGTGAAAATGGAAAATATGCTTGTATAAGCAATCATGGATGATCTGTTAGCTTCCTTCGGTAAATAGTGGTGTGACAATTCACAGCTGATAGTTTGATCTTTCTTTATTGGAAAGAATAAAGGCAACACCCCAATTTAAAAAATAAGGATCATGTAGGATGCTTACTTTGTTTCAGATCCATGTTTCATGTTGCATGTCCATGCTCCTATGGCAAATAACAACCCTGTTTAATAATAGCCCTGAACACAATTCAAATTGCCACTTATGGCCTTGATTGGATTCATTTCTGGGTACAGGCAAAGTATAGTTGCCAACTTTCCCATTGTCCTTTTGTTTTGTTTTTTTAAAGAATAATTAAAGCAGAAATAGAATGGTATGCATTTAGGAGTAAACAGGTGTGATAGCGACATGAGCAGGAACTGATCTTGCAACCTGATTGACATGCATGAGAAATTCTTTTAGCACTTGGGTGAATTATATAAATCACAGGATCCTTCAGTTAATCCCTGAAAAGTAAGGTCCACAGTCAACTGTTGCACCTGCAGGGATCTGCATTAGGACCAATGCATTTCAACTTTTTCATAGGTGGTCTAGAATTAGGAGTAACCAGTGTAATGGCCAGACATGCTGATGACTCCAAGCCATGGTGGGTGATCAAAACCAAAAGGGATTGTGAGGAGTCCCAGAATTCAAATTGGGGGAATGGGCATCAAGATTGCAAATGCAGTTTGATATAAGCAAATAAAAAGCGATTCACCCAGCCAAGGTGACCTGGCCTGCTGCCTCGACAAACATCTGTGCCACTTTTACCCAGGGAAGCAGCACAAAATCCATAAGGTCATCTACAATATCTCTACCCTGCTTTCGGTTCAAGGACCCTCAGCAGCCAGAAGAATGCCCAGTGGCAATTTGCCAGCCAGTGCCACTCACGCTCACCCTCCAGGTTTCTACTGAATGCCAGAAACAGAGGCAGAAAAGCATGATCAGTTTAGCCATCTCAAGGGGCCCTCAAGCTAGTCCAGATTTCAAAGGAAAGTGAGATGTTCCGTAGCCCTTGCAAAACTGGAAATATGAGACAAAGCTTTCAGCCACCCTTTAGTTAGGAGAAACAGGTCAGTCCCTCCTCCTCCAGTTTGCTTAGCTCCTTCTGCCTCTTCCAAAGAATCAGGGAGGAGAAGAGGGGAGGACCTTGTGGCTCCTGCTGCCTGCTGTGGTCCTCCCACAGGGCAAAGAGGCAGGATCCCTGCTCCCAGTGGGCCATCCGAGAGCAAGCAGGTGTAGCCCTTCTCCTGAGTTGAGTGTAGTGGAAGTGAGCTGCAGGGAAGTCAGTGTGACTGGCTTGTGTGTAAGGGCCCTGGAAGGAATCTGCTTTACTTCTGAGCAGGCATGGTGCTCAGCTGGGTGTTTCTTGAGCAAGAGGAAAAAGGGACAACCCCATAGGGTGGAAAAGGCAGCACACAGTTGAGTTCTCAGAGGAGGGGGACTTGAGAGTCAGAGAAGGAGAGAGAAGGCCAGGGAGGGGGACTGAGGGAGGTAGGAAAGCAAGCAAAGGACCTCAGAGTTGCTGCCAAAACCCCTGCTAAGAATATCTCGCCACCCTCCTGAGCCCACCAGCCAACAGAAGTCATTCCTCCTGGTCCCATAAGAGCCTTGGAAGCTGATTACACACTGTATGCTGGCAGAAAACTATACAGGTAAAGAAGGTCTGAAGAAATGAGGGAGAAATTGGAGCAAAAGGTGGAAGAAGGAGGGCTCGAATGAAAAACTGATGGGAATGCCAAGTGGAATTTTTTCTCTGGAGGGCACGGAGGTGCTGCAAGAATGAGTGGTATGCCTGCCCGGCCCCCTGAAGCTAGCCTGCTTCCTCTCCTCTCCTCTCCTCTCCCCAGTTGCAGGGTCATGTCAAGGAGGAATGTGGAATTGAGCCAGAGAGAGATTTTGCAGCTGGGGAGAGAGTCACTGCTCATTTAAGTGAAGCAAAACCATTTGCAAAGGAGAGAGATTCGCTTCCATGGGACTGCTTGGTTTGCTTTGTGGAGGGCATATGGATGAGAAGGGGAGCAGGGAAGAGGGTGGCGGATCCAGTGCTTGAGGTTATGGAGTACTAGTCAGCGTATTCCTGTAACAGTGGCTGTTTGAGTGCACACACAGAGGCATGAATACATCAAGTTAACAAGAACCAAAACCCAGCACCTTGGGTTTGGCATGTTCCATTAAGGGTTTTCCACATTCACTTGCGCATCAAAATGCTTCAAGCTGTCAAGGTCCACACCTGCCAAACCCTAATAAATAGTGGTGCAGTGGCAAATTGTGATGTGCCGGTGCTCACCATGACAGTCCTCAGGGCAACTCCCACCCCTAACAGGGTCCAAAACCACTGGCAGGATGACCTGTAGCCCCATCTAGGTGACCTCAAGCTTTTTCTGGTTGCCCCCAAGATGACCTGAGTAAGGCTAGTTTGGCCCACATGCTCATAATGAATGGCACCGAGAGCATGACGCTTCGCATGCTTCATGCAGTGGAGCCGTGGTCACTGGTTTCTGAAACGGAAAGCAGCCTTCCTGTGCTGCGTCATCACAACATCAGTATTCTCTGGAAAGACATTTGCTTGTATAAGCAGATGTAGCCCCTCCTTCCACTCAGTGATTGGTAGGTAGGGTTCTGAGCCATCTCCATGGGTTTACTTAAGATGGGGCTGTGACCTCCCCACCAGTGGGTGAAACAGCATCTTTTGACTCATTTTCTTCCTTAGCACAGAGGACATGGTGAGTAGACGCTGCCC
>NW_025336667.1:0-1549 GCF_004798865.1 Varanus komodoensis | reverse complement strand
GTGCAGATTGCTGGGTGGGAGCATGGGGAAGCAAGGATCTCCCTGCCATGGGGAAGCAAAGAGCTACCCTTTCTGCATAGGATGCTCTGAAACCATCTAACTGGGTGGCTTACAATCAATTAGGGCTTTGCCTCAAGAAATTCTGGGTCTCTCTGATATTTGCTTCTCATCCTTTCTTCAAGGGATGAATATGTCATTCCAAAATGGCATCAGTCTGAGGGCAAACAGAAATGACACATGGCACTGGGTCTAAGACAAGTACTCAGTGACACTTGTGAGCATGCTTCCTATTCGGGGTGGTTGGCTTCCTTTCAGTGCAGCCTCCTTTCTCCATTTCAATGCTTTACTCTCTCAGAGAACATTGACCTGGCCTGCATGTCACAAGAACCCGGGTTGTGTCAAGTCCTGGGTTGCTATGATGTAGCGGGTTTTGGAGATGGGGTTTTGGCAGCTCTGCTTGGGGAAGCCAGCAACCAAGTGTAAGACCTTTGGGCTGCAACCTTGCTTTCCTTTGGCTCTTCCAAGTCCCTGAGCTCTCAGTGATTCATGCTGACCCAAACAATGTACAGCCAAAACATTTCCAAATTATGAACAATGTGTATTTTGGGGTAGGGGGATCATTTGTAGAATTGTACAGTCTACAGTGGTGGTGTGGTGACACGTTCCTGAAATGGAAAGGAGCCTTTCAATCCTGTGTTATCACAGAAAAATTCTTAAAGAGGTTCTCTGGAAATACCCTTTTTTTACATGTAGATTTAGCCCCTCCTTCCACTTGGTGATAAGTAATTTTATACAAGGAAGTGTTCAGAGCCATTTCCAAGCATTTTCAAATGAAGACACAGTGGCTTCTACCCACCAGCGGATGAAACGGCATCTTTTGGTGAGAAGACAGGCCGATTTTCCTTCTTAGCATAGAGGGCACGATGAGTAGACGCTGCCTTGCACTTCAGGTGTGATTTGCATTTCTGCCCACTTCCTTTTGCCTGCATCTGCAGCTTATGACAATGTTGGTGGGAAAGTGCCATAAGATAGTGGGGGACCTTCCTTATAGCCATTATGATGAGGAGGAAACATCTACAGAAGAGGGTGGTCTAATCAAAACTCTTCGGTATCCTGAGAATCCACTGAAGAATGATCCTGTGGCCCCTAAGCAGCATCCAAGGGGCCGTGAGATATTGCAGGATCCTTGACCCATGGTTTGGGACAGTGCTGGACCTAGGGGAATGGGAGAAGGGGACAATTTGGTGGACAGGTAGGGGTACATTGTGGGGCTTACAATTAATAAGGACTTTGCCCAAAGAGATTCAGGGTCTTTCTTATATTTGCCTCCCACACTTTCTTCAGGGGATGCATACTTCATTCCAAAATGGCATCAGTCTGAAAGCAATCAGACAAGAAATAAGACAAGTTCCCAGAAACACGTGTGAGCATGCTCCACATCCTGCATTACTTTCCTCCTCTCAGTGTGACTTTTGTTTTCCCCATTTCAATACTTTCCACACTCAGAGAACCATAACCTGGCTTACACGTCACAAGAACCTGGGTTGTA
>NW_025336666.1:10362-13102 GCF_004798865.1 Varanus komodoensis | reverse complement strand
GGAGGGAGCCATCTCTCTTGAGGATCTGGCACTCAGGCCTCCGAGGACAGAAAGCACCATCCGCTTCACACCACAGCCATAGCTGGGGACCACATGCCCGCCTGAGGAGAGCAGGGACAAGCCGGCTTGGAAGGTTCTCCTTGTGTTCCCATTGTAGTTATAGATATTGATGTCCAGTGTGAGGTTGAGTAAGAGTCCTGCACCCTCATTGAGCTCACGGATGGAGAATGGCAAGGCCAGGAAATGTTGCTAATTCTTCGGCATGGCAACCTGCTATAATGACAGAGATATTGTTGCGTGTGAATGTGTCCCAACACAATCCTTCAACCCTTGACAGGACTGAAAGAGGGTGGATCAATGCTGCCTGCTCAGAATGAACAGCAGGGGTTCACAGTGGAAGGGGCTCTCCCTGCTGTCTGGACCTCCACATTGGCAGTGTCACTGCGCTTTTGGAAACGGTGGATACATTCTGCTGGGGAAGGAGAGGCCCATGCACAGTGAATGCCCTGGCTTCCAAGGCAATGGAAATGCTGTGTGAGGCTGTTGATTCCAGCCTGGGAAGCTGCCATCGTCAGCAAGAGCAGGAATGTAGTCATGAAGGAAGAGCACAATGAGATCCCCTGGTTGATGATAGTCTTCTTGAGGGGGAAAGGCCTGGTCGGGGGGCATGTGGTCCTCAGGAGCCTGTGGGCAGCCTGAAGCAGGAGCCAAATGAGCACTAGCAGCCAAACCAGCAGCAGCCTCCAGAGGTCTTCTCCTCAGTTAAATTTTGCACTGCCATTGAAGAGCATCCTTCTGCAAAGCTCCGAGCCAGAAGGAGAGGGGGACGGGAGGGTTCCTGTGTGGGTGGCAGAATGGATCGTGCTTCTCCCAGACCCACATCGGAGCTTCAAGGGTACGTCCATCTCCAGCACGTTTCATCCTGGATGCCTTTGGTCTTCACTTGGGGGGTGGAAGCACCAGGAGGCCAGCAGGCTGTGCTTCTTCCTGGGAAGGAGAACAATGACGTGTCCATGTGTCCGAGATGGCTTTGCATTGCAGAAGGAGAACAAGTGTGTCGATGCGTCGCTTTGCTTGTCCTGGGGCAGAGAGCTCCAAGGCCTTTGGCTTTAGTTCTTTGGGCCTGGCCTTGAGCCTGTGTGAAGCTGAGTCCCACTGACTCCAACTCTGGCCTGGGATGCATGTCGTCCCAGGTTAGACTTGCAGAACACCAAGCAAGGCCATTTCCAGAGAAGGCCATGCCCTTTTCCATGTCCCCTGCTTTCCCGTCCCCTGCTTCCCCCGCCTTGGTGCAGTTTTTCCTCCATGCTGCAAGGCTGGGACTGCCCTCCTATGGGTTCCATCCCGGCACTCAGTTCATTTAGGCTACAATAGGCGGGTATTGTTTGGACTTTCTCTCCACCCCATTTCCTTTGTGAGCACACCAACCACCAGGGTGTGGGCCCTGAGAATGTTTCTGCAGTTCAGTTCACTCTTGGCCTCAAGGAAAGTTTCCACCATTGCCCTGGGCCTTTAAGCCCTTTTTGGTGACCCTCCAAGGGACCAAATGCGACACCAACAGATGGTTCTTCTGTCTGTGGACAGCAAGGCTTACTCAGGGCCAGGGGACAGATTGGGCTGAACTCAGCCGAGAAGTGTGGAACACCTGTGAGAAAAACGGATGTGCCTCGCTCCCCGATCTGGCTCTAGTGCGCATTGCTGTCCTCACATTGCTCAAGCGCCCGCCTCTGACTTGGAGACAATGTGTTACGCGCATATTTGCACGGAGCATCTGCACTAAGGCCACCTTGAGCCGACCCCATGTTCTGCTCCGATACTTTCATCTGCGACTGATCTTTGCAACTATTTCATGCCTCAGATGCATTTTGCATTATGAAAAACAAAATGTGGATAAAGTCGGGAGCATGTTTAACTATCAGGCATTTGGCAACATTCTAGAAGGGCAGGTTTTTCAGTCTACTTTTGTGTGGGCAACAAGTGAATCTGGGGTCTGAAAGTCACCCCAGGAAGCTAGAAGAGGGGTGCTCTGCAAGAAGCCACCCCAAGGGTCCTCCCAGACATGAAGAGCTGATTAATTCATCTGTGTGTGTGTGTGTGTGTGTGTGTGACTTATCTGCCACCCTATTAACTATAGGCGCTCAGGGAGGCTCACACCGTATAACAACGTTAACAAAATATTGAAACATCACTGGTGCTGAAGAGGCTGAAGTGGACCAGTTCTGTGAAGGCCTACAACATCTTCTCGAATTATCATGTAAAAATGGTGTCCATATCATGCTGAGGTTTTGGAATGCTAAAGTAGGAAACCAAGTTATGCCAAGGGAAGAATGATATAAATTGGAAATATAGGGCATTCAAAAGAAATACGTCCACATTTCTAAACCTCTTCAGAAAACTTCTAGATGCTGTGTGAGAACTGAAAATGGCACCACTGATTTTCACAACAGATACTTTGAGAAAGGGTACATGTGATCCCCAGTTTTATATTTTGATAATTCTGGATTACCCCATGAGAAACCAAACAATGAAGCACTCAGAGTTCAGCACCCCACAGAAGAGCGAGGCCATGTGGCCGACCGGGGTTTGCTGATAGCTTTGGTCTACATGCAAATGCTGTGCAGCAGCAGGGAGACGTGACGTTGGCCCCTGCAGCCAGAAGTGGATGAGGAATGACTGAAGACGAGGCCGAGGGGATGCTGGTTTGCCGTGTCCCAGATAGCACCCCGGTCACCGCTGGTTG
>NW_025336666.1:1886-9886 GCF_004798865.1 Varanus komodoensis | reverse complement strand
CTTCTCCATGAGGCAACATAAGCTCTGAACCCTCAGAGTTTCCCCCTCCGTGTCCAGCACCTGCCGTGCCTCTTTGGCACCAACCCTCCCTATTTCAGGCACACCAAGGTTCCTTCCGGGTGCCAGCCCAAGTCCGCCTCCCCCTGCGGATGGAAGCAGAGTGGATCTGACTCCCAAAGATGCGCGGTGGGTTGCACAGGCTCAGATGCTCTCTGTGCTCACTCCCATGTTCATAAGGTGATACCTGGCTGACAGAGGATCCCCCTGAGTCATGCTGGCCTAAGCAAACAAGGGGTGGATCGCAGGGGTTTTCTCGCACCACCGGCTGCTCGTAGCAAGCAAGGCAAGGGGCTTCAGATCCCACCACCCACACCGTCCTTTCGGATCGGCTCTGTCAGCCGGGCTGGAGATGCCCCACTGTGGTGCTTCCCTTCCTGCCCGGCTGGACACTGGTCCATCCCAGAGGGAGCCTGAGGTGGATTTGTGCCCCGCCTCCTGGTGCTCAAGCCATGGAGCAACAGGGGCTCCGTTTTACCCTCCAACCTCTTTTTTTTCATGGATGTGTTACCGGATGAAGGAGTTACTAGTCCAGTTTGACTTGGTGGAGATGACTAACTGTGAGAGAGGATAATGACCTGCTGCCTCAGACCAGGCCAACCCACAGCCGACCATGCTGTGCACACAACCAGCTGTGGGGCAAAATACGGTGCGGGGCAGCAGTGCCTCTCGCTAACACAACATTCATTCCTGCTGCCCAGGTCTCTGAGGCCTCCATGCCTATCATTCAGTGCTTCATGGCGACCTGAACCCAGATAAAAGCCCACTTTTAACAGAGCTGAGGGGGAGAGGCCAAATTTGCCGACGCTGCAAAGCAGTGCAGCCAGAATAGTCCGCATGCGGCCAAATAAAAGGGACAGGATGCTGGAAGGAAGGCCACTCTCAGGCAAGGTGGTTGGATGGTGCCCCACACCTGGCTCAACTCTAGCCTGACCGGTTCTCTTCCAGAAACACAATTCCCCCAACCCCTCACTGAGCTTGTTGAAAGGGGCTTCTGTTTTGAAACAGTCCTCCTTCCATACAAATCTTCTCCGTGAGGCAACATAAGCTCTGAACTCTAAGATGTTCTCCCTCCGGGTCCAGCAACTGCCGTGCCTCATTTGCACAAACCCTCCATTTTTCAGGCACACCAAGGTTCCTTTCGGGTGTGAGCCCAAGTCCACCTCCACCTGTGGCTGGAAGCAGAGCGGATCTGACTGCCAGGGATGCTTTATGCTTTGCACATGCTCAGTTGCTCTGTGTGCGCACTAGCACGTTCATAAGAAGGTCATACCTTCCTGCCAGAGCATCCCCCTGAGTCAGTCTGGCCAAACAACGGATGGACGCAGGTTTTTCCTCGCAGACCCAGCTTCTGCTTGCAAGCAAGGCAACCCCTTTTCTTTTCATTTTTCCCCCTTTTTCGAAATGTTAAGCAGCTGCATCCCTCTCCCACCTTCTTTCACTCTCTCTCCCTTGAGCACGAAATGTCCACTCACACCGGTCAAGCTTCTCAAAATCTCACCCACCGTGCACCATCCCAGAAGCATCCCTGGCCTATCCACCACCTCACCCAATCTCTTCCACATGGCAAACACCCAGCACAAACTAACCAAAAACTACCAGCGCACATACAGAGAACTTTCTAGATTTCTAGCCATGAACACAGGAGTGGAGTTGATGATGAGGGTAAGAATGGAGATATTTTAGCAGGTAAGGTGTTCTTGAGTAAGGCGAATATGAGAAACTGCCAAGCGGAGAGTCAATAATAGCACAGTAATTATGGGTGATTACAGAGGCTTGACATGGCAACAAGGGAGGCCCATGACTCATGACGGGCCTTGCATGGGAGCTTGATTTTCTGAACCCTGTGTCTTCTCTGCCTGGCCAGGGGGACCCCCTAAGACAGTCCCTTGAGGGGGCAGGAAGACACCAGACCTGTGTCCAAAGCCGGTCTCAATTCCCTGTGCTCCCCCTGCCAACACACACACACACATGCACACACACACACTGCCCCCGTGACCATATCATGACTTGTCCTGGGTGCCAGGGTTTACACTGTTTGCTCAATGGGGATGACTTGATGACAGGCTAAATACTTTGCTTCTAGTGATGGGGTCTGTGTTTTGTGTTGCCTCGTTTTCTCACAGCATCAAAGGGGGCATCCCCATGTGCCAGGAGAATCATGATGCACCTCTCTGGTTTGCGTATTGCAGAAAAGCCCCTGAGAGCTCGAAGCTCTCTCTAGAGAGCTGAGGATGGGATGGGGGACTCCTCCATTCTGCCCTACGGACAGATCAGCCCTGAGAAACACGTGTTCCTGACTGGCCACATGCGCTTAGCTGTGGCTGCTCTTAAGCTGCCCTTCCCATCCCTTCCCCTCTTTGACCCTCGTTCATCCTTTCAGCCTGGATGCTCACGAACCCCCCAGCTGAATTTTTATGCCTTTAATACATGGCTCTTTTCCCCCCAGCTTGGGTGTCTGGTGTGCTGAATCCCGAGACTGTTCCTGGATTGCGGGAAAAGTGAAGCTTCACCTGTGATACTTCCAGGTAGTCATGGAACAGAGACACCCGGCCTCCTTTCTGTAATGCTGAACAAGCAAAGAATGGAATTCCCCCAAGCTGAAGGGCTGAACTGTGGTGGGGAAGACCAGAGGGAGACTGGACTGTCTTCTGGGAGGCAGGGGCCCTGGTGGGGGGAGTGCCCAGCGGGAGGCCCAGGAGGGCCAGTTCCATTCCCTCCCCCATCCTCAAAGCTCCAGGCAGATGCTTGGCCAATCAGTCCCTCTCAGCTCACCTCCCTCACAGGGTAAATGGAAAGGAGAAAACCTGTAAGGAACTTTTGGTCTTTGGAAGAGGAGAAAGGGCAGAGAACACCTGCGGAATAAATACAAAATGCAGTGTTGAATATCTGCCCCGTTTCTGCCCCCTCTGTATGCCCCATGTTCTCCCCCTGCGTTCAATTTTTGGCTCCTGCCATCCTTCAATTGTGCACTGTGAAAGGGAGGGGGACCACCAAGTACATGCACCCCTGACCTGCAAACAATGAGGGGATTCTGGAAATGTTGCACTGAGCTCAGTGGGCCAGTTGCTTCCCACATGGCCCAGGAATCATCGGGCAGGGGCTGAAGAAGCCGTCCCCAGCAGGGTGGCTCCATTCGCAGAAGGTGTCCGAGCTGGATTCTAGGCCAAGGTTGTTCATCCAGGAGGAGTCTGGCAGGACTTCTTCTCCAAACGCAGCTTCCTCCACCCTCCTGCAGTGTCCCTGCTGACTCCAAGAGAAACCGGAGCTCACAGTCCTGGGGACAGATTTCTTCAACTATTCCCCATGTGGAAAAAGACATTCCCTGCTCCACATCTTTTCCTTCCTGCTCTCAAAAGCAGTCTGGGGGCCTTCCGGCAGCTCTGGTAGGAGGCCTCTGCTGGTGCGCTCTTGCAACCAAGCCTCTTTGTGAGCACATGCCGGGGAGACAGCCCAGAGCAGGCTGCCAAAGAAAGGATCAGCAATGCCAGACAGATCACCTCCAAGGAACCCTCTCATCCCCAAGGACCACACCCTGGAAATGTTGCTGGAGGGATTTCCAAGCTGCATTGGCGGTTCCCTGTAAAGTTCTGGGAAAACATTATTTGTCTGCCAAGCTTCAATGAATAAACTGGAAATTTCGAGGACTGAGAACAGAAGCTATTTATAGAAACAAAACAAGACGAAACACAAAACTGAGCAAAGGCGGTTAACCAGGGAAGATGTCTTGCATGATACTTTCCTGGGTATAAAATGGAGCTTTTCTTCAAGCCAAGAAATGAAAAGTACAAAGGATTATTTTTGTTCAAATTGTTTCAATCTGACACTGTCCATATGCCCAGAATCGATTACTGGCTTATTCAGAAAAGTTGGAATTTTGCACTCCAGATGAACAAAACAAACAGATTTTATGCTTTGCTTTTCATCATGAGGTGCTCCTTGGTATTCAGGTCAGGCCTCCAAAGAATGATGTAGCACTTGGGCAGGAAGATGCAGCCCAGCAGCCCAGCACTGGAGGCCAAGATGGAGAAGACCTGGACGGCCACCATGTACTTGCCCCTGGTGCTCAGGTAGGTGGGCACGAAGGACACCCAGACGCTGCAGAAGACCAGCATACTGAAGGTGATCAGCTTGGCCTCGTTGAAGGCCCCGGGCAGCTTCCTGGCCAGGAAGGCCACCGTGAAGCAGACGGCAGCCTGGAAGCCCATGTAGCCGAGGGCAGCGTAGAACATGGCCACAGAGCCTTCGTTGCACTGCAGGATGAGCTGCCCAGCCTGGGAGTGCATGTCAGAGTCAGGGAATGGGGGAGCAGTCCCCAGCCAGATTGTGGAGAGGACCGCTTGGACACTGGAGCAGCAGATGACAATGGAGTTGGCCAAAGTCCTCCCCAACCAGTTCCTTGCCCTGTTGCCTGGCTTGGTGGCCAGGAAGGCCAGCACCACTGTGACGGTTTTGGCCAGGAGGGAAGAGATGGCCACTGAGAAGATGATGCTGAAGGCTGCTTGTCGCAGGAGGCAGGTGATGCTTCTCGGCTGGCCAATGAAGAGGAAAGAGCACAAGAAGCAAAGCAGGAGGGAGACAAGCAGAATGTAGGAGAGGTCTCGGTTGTTGGCCTTGACTACTGGGGTCTCTTGGAATTTTCTGAAGATCCCCAGAATGCCTCCTGTGGCAATGAAGAAGAGTAGGGCTGTGCCAGTGAAGAAGGACCCCAAATAATCTTCATAGGACAGGAAGGTGATGACCTTGGGGATGCACTGAACCCGGGCCTCGTTTGAATGCTGATCTTCTGGACACCTCAGGCAATGCTCTGCATCTGAAGAAAGCATGAGAAACAGCACGTTGACTCCTGTTCCCATCTCTACACTTTACTTTTTATGCATTACTGCTACTAATATTTTTATTAACTGTGGAAGTACTGGAAGGGGAATGACTCTTATTTGAGAGGAATCATAAAGTGTTTTCCTGCCAAGCGTATCTTGCTGGTGCCCTTCATTCTCGAAAGTCAGCAAAGTTCCTCAGATCCACTGTCAAGGCAGCCCACTGCCTGGATGCAACATTAGTAAGTGAACAGGGTTGTGTGGCCATATTTTTTCCTTGCAATCATGAATCAATTCATCCACTGGAACCTGTCTGACCATGGCAGGACTCCATCCCTTCCACGGGGTGAACCTACCAGGATGAAGAGGAGGAGACACGTCTATGGCTGGAAGCCCAGAAAGGCTGTGCAGTCTGGTGCGCAGATCCCTGGACCATCCACTGCCCCTCCACAAACCCACATGGAGAGCGGCATTTTCCACTATTGGTGCTCAGACTTCAGGGGGGCAAGATTAGGAATGGTTGGAATAGTTCCCCCGCAGAGTTTTACTCATTTTGCATGGTCCCTCTCAGACTGCTGTGTTGCCCATCATGGTTGTGCATCGCACACAGCCCTTTCCCTGCTTCCTGCAGCTGCAGATTTGCTCTTGCAAGCGTGCTCAGGGCAAGGAGAAGCTGCACGTGCTGTGCAAGTTCAAGGAGATGAAGACGGCCCCCAAGAAGCTTTCATACGTCAGGCCATGCAATCAGCCTTCTCCTGGCAAGGTTGCTGCGCTTGTGCCTGAGTGAAGTGTTTTGATGCACGGTTGCACCTCTCTGCTGGGATTCCCCCGCTGCATTTCGAATCGCAGCCCTAACTCATGGAAGAAATGGAAATGGGTGCTGCTCTCTTGCCCAGGACTCATCCAGCCTGAACCCCAGCCCCTCAAAATTGTTTGAGCCTGATTCTGGGTACGAACCCACCACAAGAGCATGGAAGCTACACGGGATTTCTTCCCAAAAAAAGTTTCTAAGATTCCATCTCTGCACCTTGGGAATTCCAGCAATGCCTTCCCAGCCCCCATCCAGACCATCTTCTGCCACAAGCTCTCCAACAAGTCACTTTGCCAGCGCCAACAGCCCTTCCTTCTTCGCTCTGCTCATTGGAGACAGTCACCCCTCCATGAGTTGAGCAGAGGTACATTCAGGGCAGGCTGAGGAATTGAGTCCATCGTTTGCTCAACCACCCCTTTCACTCGCCCAGGTGAGGTGCAGCTGGAGAAGGACCAACGTTGGACACTGACATGGGGGCAGCAGCAGCAGCCTGACCTGTCTTCTGTGCCCCTCCCACTGAGTGGCTGCATCAGCTCCTCCACTGCCATGAAATTCCACACAGGGCAGCACTTTCCTGACTGGGAGCAAAGCTAGTTCAGAAAGGCGGTCCTGATGCTCATTTGAAATCAGCCGCAGAGTCAATGTGTGACTGTGAGCCACGTTGAGGCTCTCAGCCCAGACTACCTCACAGGGCTCTTCTGAGAACAGCCCTGAGCGATGGAGGAGAATTAGAGAAACCACCTGGAGTTTCTTGAAGGAAAATTATTGCATTGAAGGGAAATGAATAAAGATATCCGGGAATACTTATGATATGGAATTCCAGGTTCAGCACAAATGAAAGCACATTCATGCGAATATGTGTTATACCTTGTTTTTAACATTAGAAAGACATAGAAGGTAACTGGAACCCCACCCAGGTGTTTAGAATTCCATGAAAGCCCCCCATTCCCAATCCATTTCACGCTATGCTGCAGCCCACCATGCGCAGCTGAGTCTCGGACCCACAAGTCCTCCCTCACAACATTCCCATGAGTATGTTCATCCTCCATGTAGAAACATAGAAAAAGACTGAGTGAAAAGTGTGTCCTGGGCCATCTAATCTGCCCCCGGGTCCAGCCAACTCTGCTTACTGCAGCCGGCTCGGCTCCATCCCCGAAAGAACACAGGAACGATTCCTAACATAATCCTATGGGCCCATCAACCATTCCTGGCTTCCTCTTGATCACAGTGAAAACAAGAGGAGAAATCCTCAGTCTGTTCTCCTGATGAGGCCGCAGATCCTCTGAAAGCCAAAGAATGTTTCTTCCCTGCAAGCCACCCAGGTCTCCCTCGGGGAGCTGCAAAACGGGGGACTAGGTTTCTGTGTAAAAGCAGTGGAATGAATGCACAATATGTTTGGCCTCACATGCCAGGACTTCATGAGGGGCACTATGGAGGGAGAGGAAGGTTTGCTGAAAAGCACCACCGACGAGAAGGGAGAGATGGAAAAGACAAGGAGCAATGCAAGCTCATCTCAGGGTTGGATCATTTGGGGCACTGCCTTTCCCTCTGCACTCACCCACCATCCCGAGTGGAGATGGTCCCTTCCGCACACAGAGCGCAGTCATAGCAGCACACGGGCTCTCCTTCCCGAGCCACCTTGAAGAATCCCGGGTGGCAGCTCTCCACGCACCTGGCCTGGGGAAGGGGCTGTGCGAGAGGGAAGCAGCGTCAGGGCAGGAGACTTGGGTGCTGATTCTGCAGATGGGGAGACAGAGCTGGAAAGGTTGGAGAGGAGGCCCGGGATCTCAGCATGTTCCACTGCTGAACCCCAGCCCGTGAAGCTGGAGCACCTGGACATCCCTCCAAAGGAATGTCCCCTTTTACATCTCATGCTCTGTATTAATGTCTTAAATGGCTGAACATCTGATTAGCCAGCATGTTAGCAAAGGGAAGGGAAATGGAAACAATGGAATGACAGGGATGGTTTTCTTCACCTGATCTTGCCATTGGGGCCACACAATGGGATCTTGGTGGATGGAGAATTTGGGGTTAGGCAAGCCTCGTCTTTCCAGACTGCCAACTTTCACATTTACAGCAGTCTTGTTGGGAAACCGCAGCCAATTCACGAGGTCCAGGTTGGCTGCCAACTCTCCGTTCTCATCCAAATACACCCCATCAATGGAATGATTGTGGAACTGGGGGTCTCTCAGGAAAGGGTGGAGCTGGAGGAACACAGAATGAAGCATTATTTGAGAAGACACGTCTCATATCACCCAGGTTTTGCTGAGAGCTGGTCCCAGGTTAATGTGGCTCGGTGTCACTCTGACTATGCT
>NW_025336666.1:0-1786 GCF_004798865.1 Varanus komodoensis | reverse complement strand
TAACGAGGTCCAGGTTGGCTGCCAACTCTCCGTTCTCATCCAAATACACCCCATCAATGGAATGATTGTGGAACTGGGGGTCTCTCAGGAAAGGGTGGAGCTGGAGGAACACAGAATGAAGCATTATTTGAGAAGACACGTCTCATATCACCCAGGTTTTGCTGAGAGCTGGTCCCAGGTTAATGTGGCTCGGTGTCACTCTGACTATGCTGAAAGCACTGATTTCATTTCTGGATACCCATCGTGTACTTCGGACTCTAGGAGCCATTGCTAGATGCCTTGTCACTGAAGGAAAAGCGAGAGCAGCTCCTCTGAAGGCAATATTTCAGGCATCCTCAGGTGCAGCAAAGGGACGTTTCTGCTCCAGAGCTTTAGAAGGTGACATGGTAGAGCTTTTTATTCTGCTCAATAGGATTTCTTCCTGAGGAGTTTCCCAGGAATCCCACCACAGGAGGTTTGGAAGAGGTCGAGAAGAGCTTCTCGTCCGTGAACCCTTAATTCCCATCATGCAGACCTGAAGGAACCATCAGAGGTAGTGGCCTTGCCCTGTGATGACCCACCCAGTGAAGGAACAGTGCTGTGATTCCCCATCAGTCCGTTCATTTCTAGGCTGGGCAAGCCCAGGTGATCCTGTCTCTCCTTGTGCGCCTGAGTTTCGTGCCACGCATCATCCTTCCTGTCCTCCACTGGAGGCCTTCCTGTTCCTCCTTCTGAGCTCTTGCGTATTTAATGTCTGTCATCGGTGGCACTATGAGGAACAGGTGGGATCTGCAGGTCTCCTCAGCACTGCCTGCACTTCCCCAGTCAAGTCATCCATGATGTGTGATTTTCCTCGTCTCCTGCATTACGCATCCCATTGCCACTGTGCTCCCCGACCTCAGAATCCCCCTTGCCTTGTGGTGCCCACTCACTGCTCCGGCGCTCTCAGGTTGCCTCCAAGATGGCCACCCGCGTTCCCTTGCTGCACGTGGCTACCTCTCTCACCTAGGCAGAGGAGGTTGCGGGCCACCGCCAGGTGGAAAGGTTCCAGGTCCATATTCCCTGACTCTGGATTCTACCTTTCCCCCCATACTGTGACATTGTGGCCTTTCTTCTCTCCTACCTGAAGGTGATCAGCGTAGTCCCGGATCCTCTGCCCCAATCTCCCCTTCCACTCCACCTGCACTGCCACCCTCCAACTAGCTCTCCATGTCAGCTCACTCGCTGGGACCGTGCTTGCTGACATAGGTCACCACTCCCAGGTGGGGCACCATTCTCTGCGCCTCCTAGCTAGGAATCTGCATGTATCCTGGGGTGAGGAATGCACACACAACGAAGGGAGGACTGTTCAGCTGGCATTCCAGGTCACACACGGATTGCCTTGTATGCCCAACCTGGCAAGGCAGCAAGCCCTACAATTCCCAGGTCAAGAAATGTGAGCAAGGAGCTGTGCTGTCCTTGTACAGACTTGTATGCACACACATTGTCTCAGTGTGACTTAAAGAAACTCCACCGGCCAGGAACAGCTGGACTCAGTCCTAGGAAGCCAGGAGAGGGACCAACAGAGGGAATAACGAGAGAGCATTCAAGCTGCCCCTTCTTTGGGAAGATCTCGCCTCCATTCTCACATTTTAGGTACAACTGTGAAGAAGATGGTGACTGGGGAGAATACCTGCCATGGAGGAATCCGGTGTACCTCTGGCCTGCCTCCACGCTCCTTGTTCTTCCTCCTGGATCTGGAGGAAAGCGCCTCATCCACGGCACGGGCCACGGCCTGGACGGTGCTGGAAGAGAAGAAGCTGTCCAG
>NW_025336665.1:0-13215 GCF_004798865.1 Varanus komodoensis | reverse complement strand
AAGGCATTGCAAACTACTTTTTCAAAGGATGAGGACAAGGAGTGGGGAAGAAGCACTGCATTTACTGTCTAGGGCAAATCAGAGAGAAAGGAGCCACGGGCACAGGGCAAGGGGTGGGAGGAAGATCAACCAAAGATCTTGTGATCCTTTGCTGAAGCCCTGGTAAGACACTTCCTCTTCCCCACTAGTCCCTGAAATCATTCTCCTGGCCAAAACAGTGCCACAAGTTTAGCACACACAGATATAGTTGCTCCAGGGAAACAAATTCAACTTATTAAAAAATTCCAATATAAAAGTGGTCCACATAAATCTGGGATATTATGGCTGAAATAGCATGAGGAAGATAGGTTGGAGTGAGTTAAATGTGACACAGCAGTGCATCAGTCATTACAATGCTGGTAAAAATCCCTATTGTAGTTTGCCTCCAGGGTTTGTCTGAAAAATTGCTAACCTGAATTGAGAATTAAGGCATCATGGAGCAAGAACAAATTCAATCATTTTATGATATTAGATCACTGAGGAGTGGTGGGAAGGAGGACATTAACAAAGCAGAAAGAAATTGTTTACAGCATTCACCTCTGAAAGGGGCCTTTGACTCTGTATCCAGAAAATTATTATGGGTTAAGTTAGGGAAAAACATCTCTGGATAGAAGACAGTTGTTTCATATTCATAGTTTGTAGCCCATGTGAGCCTTCAGTTCCATAGAGGTCAACAGGAACAATTGTCAGATAAGGTCATGACAAACAAACGTGTAAAACAGGAAGGTGCTTTGGCCTCATCTTTATTTCATTCATTCAAATGACTTGGTTCCATCACTAGTGGTGACAGAAGGGACACTCCAGGAATAAGGCAGTTTTCATTGCTCCTATACACAAATGATCCTGTGCTATTAATCTTAAGCCAATTGAGTCTGAAGTAACTATTATGGGCTTTCAGAATACTGTGATCAAAACTCATTATTAGTTTTGTAAATTTGCAACAGGGAAAGTTGATCATATGATACAACAAACCTCAAGTATTGGTGAAAAATTAATAGTTTTCTGACTTTGGGAAATGCCTTACTTCTCATATAAACTACCTACTTGTCAATAACAAAGAGCACAATAAAATACTTTTAGACACAGTAATGCAGCAGAATAGAAAACAAGTGCAAGAGGGGTTCATGTTAGAATATTTTTGAATTAATTGTTCTTCTATTCGGCTATCACTCAAGGTGATGTGCCATAAAGTCTGTTATTAGAAGATCAGAATCATGTAGATATGCTTATTGAAGTATACAAACACAACACAGTTTCCAGTTCTGTACAACATTCAATACTTTTGAAATGTATGGAACATTTTATTAATCTTTACACAAAAATAATTCTGACTAATTTAAAAGGGATGCTGCTCCATCTTATTCAGATTTACTCAGAAGTAAGTCCCACTGGGCCTAATGGCTAAATAAAAGAAAAAAATGGCCTTACTTGTTTCTTCGTTGAAATTGATTCACAGTCTTCTATCTAACTGCTATCAACTTTGTGAAGGAAATTGTATTATTATATTGATTAACAGTGGCTACATTTTCCAATTATTTCTTTAATGAGTTAAGTGGCAATGACCCAGAAAATGGACAAAGACCTCACTCCAGACTAATGTTAATTTGCTTTAAATTGTTATTTTTCTCCCCTTCCAGCAAATAATGATAGAAGCCTACTGTTAATTAATCAAAACTTCTGAAAATAGAGTTCACCAGGTGGAAATAATTAGGCGTTAATTGTCTCTTCTTTATTACTCTTTGGAGATGTAAACAAGAAAGGCAGGGTTGGCTTGACAGTTGTTACTAAAAAGCTGCCTAATAAATAAATCAGAGGTGGCCGTGTTGTTTTTGTGGCACAAATATTTGTTCTTTTGCATTTGTTCTGTGCGTTATGTTGACAGGTGAAGAACTGGTAATTCTCCTTTAGAATTACAATATCAGATCAGCAGGTGGGAACATTTACCTTTTGATTCATTCTCTTCCTTTTTGTTGATTGTTTTCAAATTGCTTAATTGACTGGCAGAAGTATGGGATACTTGTCAGATGGAATAAGTTTTAATGATGAGATTCATGGGCAATGAAGAAATAACTGTTGCACCTGCATTTTGATTTGAACAAAGATACATCAAGTTCGGAGAGAGTTGGGGGTGGGGGCATAGTCTTCACAACTGTCTTCTCTGAAATAGTTTATCTTCTCTTCATTCACTCATATCATCATATTAAAATGGATCATTTGCCAGCATACTTCAAAATGGTGAGGTGACAGATAAAAATTTGGAAATGGGTCAACTGACATAATGATCAAGTAAAAAATTCTACTCAGATTAGAGGCATCATTTAGACTGGACTTATGAGAGTGATCCAGTCACAATTAAGCACTTGCAAGTACTTCTGTGGGAGAATTCAGTCCTATGAAGTCTGTTGACTGAAAGATGAAGTAGAAATATAAGACATATATAGCAAAAGTTTAATGATCACCCACTCACAAACCCTTATTAGGGAAGCTTTTCCATTTTCTGTTGAAATCAATTGCACTTGATAGCATTTAGTGTGAGCATTTGGGTACAATGAGAAGAATGGACTATAATTATAAACTGATTATAAGGAGAGGACCACTGAACCACATGGCCTTGAAAAATGAATGAGGCTGGCAATGCTATGCAGGAGGATACAAACAAAGATGTGGCAGAGGCCTCCTGTGATTAGGGTGAATTGCATAGCATCAGTTTCCCTCACTTCCTATTTATTCCAACCTCACATTCAATACTTCCCTTTTGTGTGTCAATAAAGAGTCCACATGGAAATTTGTAGACTTTTTCCTACCCATTTATTCTAATATGTGCACTTTCCCTAATATGCGCTTTTTTTTACCATACATTAATTTTTTTAATTGGACAGCTGAATTGTAAGACTCTGAAAAGCATCAATATCCAAGTATAACTGTGTTTGGCTGGTGTTTTGGTTCAGGAAGTGTGAAGTATATTGCTTCACCTTAAAATGGGAACCAAACAGCTTCCTTCCCCATCCCTAGTTATGGTATATGCTTAGCAAGAAGAAGGGCTAGACAAATGACCGGAAGTTTAGCATGCATATTTTTGAGGAAGTGTGATATAGGCAACTTTTTCTTGAACAATATAATATTAGGCCCAACAAACACATCTGGCTACAAAAATATTCCTTTGACCATAACAGCAGAGCCCCAGAGAAAAGGAAAGCAGAAGTAAAGCCAGTGGATTGTATCCAATGTCAGCCTAACATTCATTTTAATGGGTCTACTCTAAGTTGGACTAACACTGAATACAACATAATTTCAGTTGCAGGAAATGAAGTTACAGGTCTTTTAAATAAGCTGATGGGATGCATTCTAACTTTATAAAATAGACAGCATAGAAGCCCTTATTCTCTCCTTAGTCATCATCCTGAAGCAATCACAGAATGTAACTTAACAAGATTAAAGGGACCGTGGCGGACTGGTGGGCACCATTAGACCTCTACCTCCTGATTCTGGTGAAATAGTCTAGCCCAACTTGAACCTTCCAGATGTTTTGGATGGTAATGACCAGTAGCGTGGGTAAGTCCCTCCAGCTTGCTGGGAGTGCTAGTCCAAGCACCAGAAGGACACATCATGCAGCAGGCTTGGCTCTGATACACATACGTATACACACACGTGTGTGTGTAATGCATACAGACACCAACTTCCATGTTCATGTCTTTGATCAGCTGAGGAGTCATGCATACGAACAAACATCCACAGAAACGTCTGCTGCATGCACCAGCAGGACTGCACCCATAAAAAATGGCTAATCAATGTGAGAAGGGAACTGGGGACTTGGACCCAGTCGATGCTATTCTCACTCCCTTGTTAAACAATTGACAAGCAGGTTTGGACTTTCCTGGCAAGGATCTTGCAGTCACAAGGGCTGCTCATATGGAATCATAGAACAGGGCCCAAGAGGGCTACTGGTCCAACCTCCTGCTGTTGCAGGGTACCAATTTACACCATCTCACTCAGATGGGGGGATGTGGCTCAAGATGACTGGGTTCTTTCTTGCATGCTGAACTTTTCTGTAAGAAAGAATGTGCACTGATTCCTCCCTGCGGATCGCCCAAGTCCACAATTCAGTTGTAATGGAGCAGCATTTTCCATGATCACTTATGCTGCCTGAAATAATATGAAAGCATGTACAATGGGAGGTGTTAAAGATGAAAAGATCTACTGTCTGTGAGATCATTCCAGGTTGGTATATGTTAACAATAATAGTATATTTGTATATATCAGTTAAAAAAAAAACAGTGCGCTCTTCTGGGCTATTACAAAGGATGTAATTTCATTTTTAAGTCCATTGTGACAAATTATGAGGGATTACCTCCTGCTCTGAAATTACTGCCTGAAAAACACATGAGGATTATATTTTATTCTCAAAAGTTGGTGAAGATAGCACTGAAATATATGGCTGAAGTTCCACCAACATCTCACTGATACAGGCATTCATAATTCTTTGTCATTGTATTCAGTAGCTACATTTAATAATAAGATTGCTCAAGTTTTATTGTTTTCCCCTTGATTTCCACCCTCTCCTTTATTTTATGGTTTTATCAATCCCCGCCAAAGATGTGAAAAGGGGTGGGGGTGTCTCTGCATTGATGCAAACTTTGATTTTGATATTAAACTGTAACATGGAGCATTCTAGTCATCATTTTTCTTAACCACCAAATTAGAGGCCCTGAAATTGGAACTGATTTTACACTTTCCTATCATAATATTTTTATGAGTGAAATTGGAAGAATAACCACTCAATGGGAGGGAAACCTGTCTGCTTATGTGGATATATTTATGATGGTCTGACGTTTTAGTTGGAGTGGAGGAGAATTTTGACATTTCTTTTTAAAAAGCATCTTGCCCAAGAATCTTTTTGCAATGCAAATGGCACTTTCAGGCCAGAGTAAGAACAAGATTATTACTACTAAATGAAGAGTTGATCTAGTGTTAATTTTTGCCTCTGACACATTTATTATACTATTTTGGTGTCTGAAGGAAAAGTGCCAAGTAAGTTCTTCACTTTTTGATAGTGATTTTTGCAGGACTGGAAAAACAGGCTCTCCAGGTACTCATCAGGAATGTTTTCCCAATATCCACTGCTGAAGCTGGCTTTGCTTGCTAAAACAAGTGGCCAGATGCCACATCAATCAATACAAAAATAGAAAACAGTGATTTCAAGTCTCCATGTGTGCTATGAGGGGATTTGTGAATTGTTTATGCTAGAGAGGTATACAACTTGAATTACCATCCTTATCCTTAAACTCTGGTTTTTGGATTGGTACATATGTGTGTGTATGTCTTACTTTTCTTTCTACAACCCAGCCACTGAGAGCAATGGTCTGATCCTACTATTGCTCCTAGTGAGATCCATGGCAGAAGTATCACCATTCCTTCCTGGTTCACACCAGGCAGAAAGTCAACTCCCATGGCCTCTAATCAAGAGGAATGGGGTGTACTCATTTTCAGCCTTGTGGAGTTTCCAGCATGTTTTGGAGGCATGCCTGTGGAATGAAAGGACCCACAAAGAGGCCTTGGAGCATTGATGATATAGACCCAGCTGCAGAAAATCTACACTGTTTTTGCATGGTGGGCAGAGTTCCTATTAAGTCCAAGCCATTTAAGGCTTTAGAGGAAAGAAATAGCATTATTTATTTGATTCATAGTCCAGCTACCTACCAAAAAAAGGCACAGACGGTGGCTTACAATCCTTGATAAATGCATGTTGATTAAAACAGTAATAAAGCAAATACGTTGAGGGTGCATGACTGGGAGTCACAGGTCATTTCACAGCTAAACATTATTATTATTATTGTTATTGTTACCATTACATTTTATACTGCCCATAGCCAAAGCTCTCTAGGCAGCTGACAGCAATAATCATAGAATCATACACTCAAGTCACCCATCCCACTTCTGCCCAGGTCTGACCCTGCTTAGCTTCCAAGATTAGGCAGGATCAGGCACTTCAGGCTACAATAGGATTGCACCTTAAAAAACATTCAACTGACAACCAGTGATTTATACACAGAGAAACATATACAGGCATCAGGTCTATTGATGAACTAAGATGCACATTTCCCATCAGCTTTATCTAAAGCCTCGGGAACTGCTGGGCCCACAAAAGGGTCAGATGTGTCTCTGAAACAATTTTACCTGGCCTTTGAAAGCACTATCAAGAAAGTTGGGTCAGGAAATGAACTTGTTTGGGAAAGAGTCAGTTTAAACTATGGATTTAGTACAGCACCATGGCTATGCCCAAGCTCAGCTGATTGAGTTTGGACAGTTATACTGCACCTTTGTATAAAATATTCAGTGCGCTTCCGTGATGTGCTCTCCAGGCACATCAAGTACATATTGATAGCTGAGGACAAATTCCAGATGAGTCACCAACTTCCTTTGTTGCAACATACACAGCAACGACAACTCTTTTGGCACTTTAAAGACTGACAGATTTATTGTGGCATAAAGTTTTCATGGACTAGATAGTGGCCATTTTATTACCTAAGGAGGTCAATTTCTGTGGAAAAATACAAGACTGGTATCCAGACTCTTGTCTGGAGAATATGATGGCTTCTGCATATATACAGTTTGCCTTCCCTCATCAAAAGGTCCTGTAAAAATGGCAACACACCTATTTTATTTTTAAAACAGAAATCTTGCACAGTGAAATCAGATACAAATGGTATGTATGTATTGACTAGAAGGATGGTTGAAGGTTTAATTACTAATCAACACAAGCGCATAACTGGTTCTAATCATACAGATTATTGCCCTACTGAAAAGACCATTAATTTTGATCTAAGTAGACAGCCAAAGTGGTGAAAGTCAGAAGAGACACTCAAAGCATGGGGGGTGGGGGCTCTGAGCTCTTAATACCATCATACTCGTGTTCCACCTCCTCGTATACATGTGCCTCACATATGAGCATTAGGCTTCAGCAGATTTGGCTTGAGAAATGCTCGGCATCCATAGAAGGTCAGCTTCCTTATAAGGGGGCCTGAACCTAAAAGGCTACAGGCTGAAGTCACCTGGTCAGTGAACCATTACAGCAATCATTGTTTCTGCTAGCCTTTGCAAGGGGATGGCCTTTATGAAGAGCATGGCTCCTAAATTATTCTCCAAGAGATTTGGAAGCAGGGGCAATAACACCTGCACAGGAAGTGTCATCCATGGTGCTTTTGCTGAGGAGTCTGCGTATTTTACATTAACAACTCAGCTGGAGTCTGCACCCTCTTTGATGTACAAAGTAACACCTTCTCCAGCACGTCCTTCCTTGTCCTTCCTACAGAGTTTACATCCAGAGGTGACTGTATCTCATTGGTTCTCTCCATTTCATCGGGTTTCCATAATGTCCACTATATCTAGCCGTTTGTTTAAAACCAGGCCCTCCAGTTCTTCTGTTTTGGCTTTGAGGTTTCCAGCACCAAAATGCAGTGACCATTTCCAGATGTGTGCAACTGACATTTTTGGCATTTATGTCTCTCCATTGGGTTATCATGTTTTGCTGTAAGCTTATGGTTTATTTCATCCCCTCCTACAATTGGATAAGGAAATGGTTTTTTATTCATCATCCCCAAGGGATGATTCAAGCATTCCCAGTGCCTGATGGCTTTCCTCCAGGGTTCAGTTTAAAAGCTGCTCTGACCAACAATCTGGTTGCTTTTTGGTTCCAGAGGATCAGGCTTGGCTTGTCCCACAGTGTTCCCCATTACCTAACAAATCTAAACTTCTTCTTTCTACACCACCAACTTAGGCATGCATTGAGATTTCTCAGCTGTGCCTGTCTAGCTGGCAGAGAATGTAGAACAGGTAGCATTTCAGAGAAAGCCACCTTGATAGTCTTGGATTTCACCGCTCTGCCTAGCAACCTAAATCTGGTTTCCAAGACCTCATGACTATAGTTCCCTATGTTACTGGCACTGCATGGCCCATGAACACTGACTCCATCCTTGCAGCATTTACAAGGCTATCTAAATAGTACTTGACATCTGCAGTATTTGCACCTTCCAGTCTGCATGCCCATTACAAACCCAGATATCTATGTGTCCGATAAGCCAATGTCCCACTATCAGAAATCCCCCAACTCCCAGAAATCCTTCCAAGTAAGGAGAGCAAATTATCCGAGAGGGGATAATGTCCCTCTTTCTCAGTATTTTATTTATTTATTTATTTATTTTTCGATTTATATCCTGCCTTTTTCCTACAAAGGGCTCAATATGATGCCCTCTTTCTCTGAGACATCCTCTTTCCAATGCACAGAGGACCTGTCTCCCAGGAGGTCCCCAGGGATATTGTCAGTCAGCCTCACTGCCTTGCTTTTCTTCTCCAGGGTTGGTTTCAAGGGAACAAGCATATACCCTGAGAGCCAAG
Source organism: Varanus komodoensis (assembly GCF_004798865.1). NCBI lineage: Eukaryota > Metazoa > Chordata > Lepidosauria > Squamata > Varanidae > Varanus > Varanus komodoensis. The sequence goes on along the minus strand of NW_025336665.1, from coordinate 4,785 downwards.
AGCTCATTACACTGAGCACACACTTATGACTTCTGTCCAATTGGCAGATAGCCATACATATGGCACTCAGTGCAATAAACTGGATAGCCCACACAGCCCTTCTGGCATTCTACCTTCATACCTGGCTTTAATTGGTACAATTGTGTTTGTACACCTAGAAAACCTAGTAGAGGTTCCTTTTAAAATTTATTTCTGTATTATATGGGAAAGGAGTGGTGGATTGCCCTATTTGTAACCCATAAAATCAAAATGTAATTACCTTTTTGGGGGTGGGGGAAGGTCACATCTTTAAAACATATTATTTTCTAATTGCACATTTTGGAAATGTACTCCTTTTATTCTTGAGTCAAGGGGCCTAAGTGAACATTTTCATGCATGCTTTAAACTTAAGCAGCCAGGTGTACACTCTTCCTGTTCAAGCAACAACAATACCTCACAATCTAACTGAAATGAATTGAGAGGTGAGCCTGCAAGAATATTTGAAAAGATCCCATCCTTGGACAGATATCAGTAAAATAATTTACAATGATGCATATCACTGTGTTATACAACTTAAGCTTTGCAGTTCAGCATTCTCACAGTATCCTTTGACACAGGCCAAAGTCAACAGGATAAGGAGTCAACACCTCTGGTATACAAGATAGACATATCTGTCCATTAAACTGTTTTTTAAAATGACTTAAATGGGCCAGTGGGTATCACGGGCCAGCTCCTGAGTAATGTTAACCTACCTGTTGACAGGCAGTGTGGATTTGCACATGCTAATTTACCAGTTCATTAGAAAAAAAAACCTTGAAAAGCTTAGTGTATGTATACTTGCCTAGTTCCCAAGAAACCTAAAAACTGACAAGTTATGTGGATTTTCACATGCTTATTTACCCCCTTCAAATTGCAACGTGTCTACCATAGGAGCCCCTCTATCATATTACATACAGAATGGTCTTCACATAACACTCAATAACTGGTCTCACGTGTCTACCATAAACCTTAGCTACATTTGCCAAGCTGGAAAGCAACAAAAAAAGCAGAACAGAAGCTGCCCTTTCCAACCTACATTAAACATAAAGCTTCTCTGGAGAAAGCCACTCTCTTTGCCTTAGAGGGTTGAATGATACCACCACCATGATCTAACAATAATGGAATGGTGTGTTTGTCTGGTGCCTTTGAAATCAAGAGTTCCAAATCTGTATTATGCCTCAAGACAAGAGTCAATAGGACTTAATAAACAATTGTTACTGTTTCAGTGATACCTAAAAACTTGTTCACAAATCTTATACCCCTATTTTTTAAAAAATAAGTTTCATTTGAAATTATAAATCCTAAAATAACAAAAAACAAAAAGAAAACTACAAACAACATCCATCATCAAAAACATCGAGCCCGCTGGGACAGCCCCCACACCCTTCTTTTTCCATTTCTGAAAACTTTAAAAAATATTTAAATCTGTGCGAAGTCCCGTTTCTCTAGCCAATAATAAAAACGGTCCCAGGTTTGATAGAAGTCAGTATCTTCCTTCTCCTTCAATGATAAAGTCAATTATCCATTTCTGCACAGTCCAGGATCCTTTTTAAAATCAGTTCATCGGTGGATAGTTCTTCACTTTTCCAGTGTTGAGCGAATGCAATCCTCACCGCAGTGATTACATGCAAAATCAAATACATTTCTTGTTTACTAGTGTCCTCCGGTATAATGCCTAATAAAAAAACTTCAGGTTTAAAAGCTAAGGAACAAATCTTATACCCCATTGAGGGGCATAAAGATAATAAAGATATAGTTGGTAGCACACAGGAAAGTAAGTTCTGAGATGTTCTGGCCTCTCCTTTTGTCCCCTTCAATCATCCAGTGTCAACTGGGACTGCAAACCAAAGTACAGTAAAGATGACCAAGGATGCTAGAACATATACTATGAAATTCAGGAGTGGAGGCTGAGGCCTAGTATACCTCATTAAGTATACCTTAATGTGTGCTCAGGCCTAAAGTCTTTATGTGCAAGGAATTATAATTTTTCATGTGGATTAAATATTCTACAGCTAACACCATTTAATATTTAGGACCCATAAACTCATTTAAAAGGAATAGGCATTAGCATAAAAACAGTTTCAGCATGTTGAGTGTCTTAACACTTTAAACAGTCTCAAGGTTGTTCCCACTCTGACTGCCCCACAGGCTTTAGGACTGGTCAGTAAATTAACATTTCTTTAACATTTTTGACTAGTGTGCAATTGAATATGATGCTTCCACCTTATAAGCTCCCTGGTGCCAAGTCAAGTGGGAGTGTACAATGTATGAGTTGTACTCAGCAATATGAGTTCTTAGGAATGGTCAAGCTGGTAAATCATTGTGCAGTCTGGTTTGATGCCTTTGCCTGGCCAAAAGACCACAACTTTATGTTTGCTTTACTCTAAAGCTCAAGCATCCAGCAATAATCATTGGGGAATCCTGACCTGGAATATCTAAAGATGGGTACAGCCACTTACTGTCTTGGTTTGGTCCTGACACTATGATAGCACCAGTTTCTGGATATAAATAAGGGAAACAGACTTGTTGGCAAAATAAGAAGGAGGTAGTAGAAGATAAAATGCTCGTTCATTTGGCTATGTGCAAAATATTTGTTGGGAGTTTTCAAAATACAGTTATTTATCGATTTATTTATTTAATTTCATTTCTATGCTTTCCCATAACCCAAAGGTTTGCTGTGTGGCTTGCAATACTAGAACATAAAAACATACATAAATTACAATAAAACAGTCATTAAAGAAAAAGATAAAATAGTAAAATAATAGATTACCTCAAATAAAATACAATCACATACACCAGTAAACTCAACCAAAAAATTAACCAAAATTAAATTAAGTTAAAGAATCTATAACAAAACATAAAAGTATAAAATAAAATAAAATAAAATCAACCAAAAACTTGTTGGCTATGCACTCTCCTGCATAATAAAATATCCGGTTATCACACTGAAGGCTTTAGGGTACAATCATATACATGTTTAGAGAGAGAGAAAGGGTCCTAGAAATCCTAATAGACACTAGCCAGCCATGGCTAGCCTGGGGCATGCTGGGAATTATGGAACATTTCCTATCTAAACTAGTCTAGGATTCAGTGTTTGTTCTCCAAGGAGGTTTGGAAATCGGATAGATCTGGGTTGCCTAATGCAACTGTTTCATCATCTGTGTGTATTTTAAGCCAATCTTGAGAGAACAGTTCCACATTTATTTAGAGAAATCTGGTCTGAGACACTGAAAAATAATGCCTTGGCAACCTTCAAGAGCTGGAGTTACACTGTTTTTACTGCATGAATTTCTAGAGGTTCTAGCACATGTCCTGTTATTGAACTAGCCTGAGTGATGACACCAAGGATGTGGTTTTGGACACAGGAACCTGATAGGTGGCCAGTTCTGCAGTTTCAGATAGAAACAGGCAACTAGCTTAGTGTAAATATCACTGGGGCAGGTCCCCTGGTATAAAAAGCAGCTTAACTTAAGGATGTTTGATCTATATTTCAGTTCCAATAATAGGAATACTTGTCTCAGCCATAGTGAAATCCATATCTTTTGTCTGCAGTTTTCATTCCAATCTGAAGACAAGGGTAAGATTAGACTTTCTGGCATTTTAAGACTGAAAGCAGGGGGAAGTTGTATTTACATTATAGGTGAAGTAAATGCCAAAAAAACTAAAATTTGAAAAAGGGTCATATCTGTAACCTGTTGCCTTACTTATTATGTGTTGCTGCATTCTTTCCAGGCTGTTTTGGGTGGTATGAACTTTGTCCCACTCCATTTGCCATAGTAATTGCCAGCTTAGGCATCTTCAAACTCACCACTTCAGGCTTAACACTTCTGGAAATGACATTCACAGCACTGCATTACCTCAGTGTGCTAGACCTGAATCCACTGTCTCCACCTTGCAGAAAAAAACCCGCTTTGCAAACCACCCTTTGAAAGATGAGGTGCACGTACACCATATTTAGGCATACGAGGAAAGTTAGAATGTGGCGATAGGAATGGTTTAATACATTTTGTCCATAATTCAACCGAGGCATACTTCCTTGGAGGAAAATCTAATTGAACATGCTTGGAGCTTTTATGTTTATGGTGGGGGGAGATGAATAAGGCGTGTGGAGGGAATATGATAGAATTTTATGTTGGGGAAAAAGAGAGACTTTCACATCTGCCATAATACTGTAGCTCGAGGTTTACCCAATGAAACAAACAAAGTACTTTTCACAGAATACATATTTTGTGGAATGGATTACAGGAGGAAGTGAAGATGGTCATGAACAAGGATTGACCATGGATTGATTGATGGTCATGAACAAGGATTGACCATGGATTGACCATTCATGGAGGGCAGTTTGATGAGCCAAGATGACTACTAAATGGTATTTCTCTCAAGTGGCATGTCACACTGTTGCCTGTGTGCAGTCTTGTTTGCAGTCTTCAGGTGGGCCAGGATGATGGGCTTCATGGGCCTTGGTTTGATGCAACAAGGCCCCTCTTATGTTCTTACATTCTTCTCCATAAACAGGTATAGATACCTACAATTCTATTTGTTTAAAGTAGCAGGAAGGCATAATTTGGGTAAACAATTTGTGGCAATTTGTGTGTTTTGCCCTACAAATTTCATCATCGTAGGCTGTGCTGGCTACAGTAGATGGGAATTGTAAGCCAATACAGTTGAAGGGCCACATGTTATCCATCCTGGTTGTAAAGTCCCAGTTTGAAATACAAACTTTATTTATTTATTTATTTATTTATTTATTTATTTAAACATTTCTAT
>NW_025336664.1:1724581-1745723 GCF_004798865.1 Varanus komodoensis | reverse complement strand
CCCCCCCCCCAGTCTTCTCTTCTCAAGGCTGAATATGCCCAGTTCTCTCAGTTGCTCCTCATAGGACAGTGTTTCCAAACCCCAGATCATTTTTGTTGCCTTCCTCTGGACCCTTCCTAATTTTTCTTCATCTTTCTTAAATCTTGGTGCCCAGAACTGGACACAGTATTCTAGATGAGGATCCCCTATAAATCCATTTCCGTTGGTAGCCATCTCCAGTTCCCTTATAAAGCCATCTCTGTTGCAAGCCATCACCACATCTTATAATTCTGCTGATAATATTGTGGTACCCTCTTGATACAAAACTCCAACAGGATATTAGAAAAACAGCTACCATAAATCCTAAGCTTCATCTGATCAGCACTATTACTATATTCCCCTTCTTCCACAATGGAATTCAAGGCAGGAAACTTCCCAGCCAGCTACTGAACATATCCCAAGTTTGGGTTCCTGCATGATGAGCCTTCAGAGTGGTACATTGAACACAGTGGATAGAAGTTGTTTTGTTTTGATCCCTGAATGGTTTTTCTGCTCTGCATTCCAGGGCTGGTCTTCCCATCCAACAGAGAGAAGCCTCTGCTTGGGGTGGAAGAATGAGAGGAGTGGTAAATTGAGCTATTCTCCTCACGCTGCCTTTACCTGGAAGCCTGCCTCTTCCTCTAGCAGATGCTCCACCAGCTGCTCCATGGCCATAGCATTTGCTGAGGCAAGAGAGGGAGACCAGTGGGGTTTTCTCAAATAGCCACCTTCTCAGTCATGCTAGTAAGTGAGCCAGAGAGACCTGCCAATCCCTCTTGCCCACTGAAGCAAATAATGCAGTAATAATAAAGATTGGCTCTCCAGGGTGGCTGCTCACCCTCTGTCTTGCTCTCAGTGTGAGCCAGACTCTCTGCAGAGCTAAGTCAGCCAGAGAAGGGGGTGGTGCAACTCTTCAGAGAGTTGAGGCCTAAATGCCTATTTGTATGGGGTACCTCCAGAGATCCATGCATGGTGGGAGAGGGCATCTCAGGAGGTTGTTGGGGGGGATGGACTATCTCAGAGACAGGAATTTGGACCTTGACTGTCTGGAGAGCTGCACAAACCACCTGTTACAGCTGGCGTGGCTTTTCAGACAATAGGTGCAGTGATGGCAATGGGAGGGCAGGGTGGGACGTTCTTCCATCTCATGCAACTTAGAAACACAGAAAACATGGTAACACAGAAAACAAATCGAGTCAGAAGGGGTCTCCTGGGCCATCTAGTCTGACCCGCAGCTCCGCTCATGACTTGCCTACCATGAGCACTTGTCCCAGCCCTGCTGCATTCTGCTTACTAGCCCTACCTAGAAAGAACACAGTGTGATCCATATTGGGATTACATCCCATAGGAGGGATATCACAACAGGAAAATGCATTAAAGACTGGGGAGGCTCATTTCTCCCACTCATACCTGCACTGGGCTGGAGGCAAATGCAAGGTTAATTCTCCAGTATAAAGAAAAGAGCATATCTGAAAGCTCAGGCTCCCTTGCAAGCAATCAAGTTGGTGTTCTGTGTACATTATGAGACATTTAATTCCCATGGATAAATACCCTGGTAAAGAATAGAGAGGCCAACACAAAAACAACCATCCCATCCTTCATGAAGTATTAAACATTAAATATTAAATCAATAGATTGCCATGGGCACTATCTAGGAAGAATCAGCAATAGTCTGGGCAAAATGTAACATGACCACGCAGAAGTGTTGGCAAGACCTCTGGGATCAAGCTTTGGCATTTTCAGGGCAGCGTTTGAAGTGCTATAGAACGGTGCAAAACTGGTTTGATCAGAGTCCGTGGCTTGACCCCAAAAAAGAGCATGTGAACAAGGTTGGTCCGATCCATGTTGATTTCATTCTTTCCAGGCAAGTGTGATACATAAAGAATGACCCAGTTTTGTGCTTGCAACTTTTCCTATAGTTTTTAAAGACTTTTAAATTTGGTGCAATGCATAGATATTAAAAAGCTTCACTGCTTGGCAGAACAGAAAAAAATACATGTCTGTGTGCACACATTTCTGTATTGCTAAACTTATCTATATATTAGAAACCAAAAACTCACAGATGAAGGCTTTGAAATCTGCAGCAACTTTTCACAGCTGACATTGCACAAAAAGTTATCACGAGAAGTGTGTGGTTTCTTTTAGCCTGCTGGCAGCTTTGTACCTGAGAATGTCACTCACCAACACATAAAAATGAAACACATACCTTTGGCACCAGAACATTCCCACAGTAATTCTTGTTGCTGAACAGCTAAACGCACCCTTAAATGAACTGTAGAGAATACCTCCCATAAGAGGTTTGTACGCAAAATCCTCAGGAAGCCACAACAACAGAATTCGCAGTACTCATGAAAAGCTCAGGTCAGTTCACCGATAGGGAAACACATAATTCCACCACAAAGGAAGCACTGCCATATTCCCAGAAGGATTGGTGCCAGAAGAACTATTTCAGAAAACCCTCAATAAAACCTGGAGATTACTTTTGTGTTCACACCCTTTTATTACTCAGTCACCTATTTAAGTAGATGTTTTGGGCTCTGTACCCAGCATGGAGATGTGTCAACAGTGCCATGTTTTGGCAGTATGTTAAGGGTCCGTAAACTCAGGCAAATATCTGCCATGAGAGATTTGGTCTTACAAACAGGCACATTAGCAGTAAGGCTATAAAAGACGTGCTCCAAAATATTGCAAAGGATTTATTGAATACATGTCTTTTGGAACCAACACCTAAACATGTAAGTCATCTGTCAGAAAAGGTGTGAACATCTTGGGATCTTTGACAAAAGTTTTAGCCTCGGAACAAAACAGTTGTTTGCTGCCAGCTTGTTGCACTGCGATATTTGTCTGAGGAAGCTCCAGATTTGTAAGTTCCGACACATCGTCACACCTCTGCACTGCTGCTGCTCTGATGGACTTCTTCATAAATTACAATTCATAGTGATACTCAATACCTTGTTGCTAAAGAAGAACATACCGTATGGAATGCGATCTAGGAAAATATCATGGAACAATTGAGCCCAACCTGCTTGATGCCTCTCATGTTTGCATCCCTTGTCATCTAAGGTTACACTTGAACTCTGTTGGATTCCAAATTGGAATGGCTGTCCTTGTCTCTATTAATTGCTTAAATTGCTGAATGGGCTTCATTGGCTGATTTAAATTCTTTAGGCAGTATACAGTGCAGTTTCCCAGCTGGTTCTGTTGTGCTTGCAGGAGTGATTGCTTGTGCAATGGGACACACACTAAAAACAACCCCAGAAATTAGTGGAGATGCTCCTTTCCAGACTGGGATAGGTCAGCAGAGCATGAAAACCGTATTGTGCGAGTGGTTGTTCCACGAGTGAATGGCACAATATTCTCGATGCTCTAAATTGAAAGGTATAAATGCTCAAAGCAAACAAATAAGTAAAGTCCCGACTCTTCTCATAATGTTCCCATGATATGGTGGAAACTCAGTGAGCAAAGTTATTATTGTCACTCGAAACAAAATGGGGCATGTAAAACACACATGTCTTTCTTTTTCAAATGGGTTTGTGCTGAAAGTCACTTCCAACAAGTAAAAAAGGTAAAATAGCACACCTCAAAACTTGTACCTGCTGTGAAATTGACCTTCAGGTTGGTGACAATGGATAAGCAGCTAAGCAGGAGGCTAAAATATCAGAAAGTGCACTAATACTTCTTTTTTAAACTGGTCAGTTAGCAGCCTTCTACAGAAAAAAATGTAAAAACATTCTAAACAACAGATATGCTAGATACAAGTTTTTAACATCTTGTCTCAACCAATCATTAAACCAAGGAAATTAAAAAAAAAAAAAATCCACCAGCAACATCATCTGTAGTTTGACATGGGAAAAAGCCTCTTTTCATTTGATTGGGTATTAAAGAGTTCTTTACGTTAAAGATTAAAAGGAAAAAATGCAGGAAGTATGCAGGAAACACTATGAATTCATGCCATTCATTATGTCACCATTTTGAGTTATGGCACTGATAACAGAATTGTGGTAGTCACACTTCAAATGCTGTGCTATCTAATATACTGCTTTGATTCCAAAGAGCCTTCCAAAGCATAGAAACAGAGCGAGTCAGAAGGGGCCTCCCGGGCCATCTAGTCTGAATGGTCTGCTCATAAAAAGCATATGAAGAAACAACAAACCCTCATAAATGCAAGCGACTCATTTAAGATCACTTTATTACATATTTACAGGTGCAATGTGTACTTTGCAAAATAGTAGCTGTCAAATAGTTTTTCTAAGGGGATTCTCAATGAATGTGCTTTTGTGTAGACTGCAGCTGTGACATCCAGGTCCTGTATAGGAAGGAAGCCTGTATTATTTTTATCCTCTTTAGCTGTACTGCTTCCACCAGTTAGGGTGACATCCAGGGTGGATGCCCATAACCCCCTGAACTGGGGGGATTATGGGTATCCATGGAAGGTAGGAGAGCTCCAATGAGGATTGCCCCTATGCTTCTCTTGCCCTCCCAAGTACTTGGTTGCACGCATCTGCTAGTGAGGAGGCAGGGCTGAGGTACCACAGTGATTCCTCACATCCTGGTAGAGCGAACAGCAGCTCTGAAGTTTCGTTTGCAACTTGAGCTACAGCCAGTGAAGAAAGAACCATGCTCCCAGGGCAGAGGGAAAGCTCTCTGAATTTGAAGTCCCAAGGCTGGAGCTTGGGAAAACTCCTATGGCCAGCTCCACAGCATCTAGGATCCATAAGGCTGCACCTTTTAAACGCTCTTGCAACGCATCAACTGTTTTAGTCCCTTGCAGTTGTTTTAAATCTGAGTTGTTTGTTGTTTTGCACTTTATTTTTATTTTCTGTTTTTAATTTATTGCATAGTATACTTAGTTTTGCTTTTTATTTTATAAGCTGGCCAAAGAAAATCTATTGATGGGTGGCCATATAAAATGTAATGTGTAAATAAAATTAAATGCCTCCTACTATCAGATGTTAACATACCACTTGAGAACTACTGGTTTTAGCTCCAAATCAGCTGGAGTCCTACTAGAAGTGTATGATGTCATTAGTAAGCTTAATAAGGGAAAATGCAGATCAGCTTCCACTGAACTAATAGATGCATCACTGCTTAGCAAGTTTAGCAATGGTGGGCAATGAAAGTTCATGAAGGCCAAAAAGTGTTGTTGACAATGCCATGGGTTTTGCCTCTCCACAGTGGATTCCCGTGGGGACAAATAGCCCTTTGATACCCATAGATCCACCAACTGCCCATTCCTTCCAATTTTCAGTGCTTCATGGCTGGATACCACCATAAGGCAGATGGCCATGCATCTGTAATTTATTCCCTGCATTACTCTCTGGGTAAAATCCAACACCACTCCGCTGTGGAGTAAACTCATTAAAATGAATGCAACTTATGTTAGACATGATGCTTGGAGAGATGGACTGGGTATGACAGTTCTTTTATTCTTACATCATTACGCTAATTGGTCTTGCATAGCTAGAAAAGAAAGATGATGCGATGACAATGGGAATTTTCTGCTCTAGATCCAACTACTGGGTAGGTCCCAGAGTTGTGCATGCACGAAGAAAACCATTATTCTTTTAATTACTTTATAAACCATTGGGATTCCCTTTCCTTTTCTGTCCACCTGCTCCGACAGTGGTAGTAAAGTGTTAATACAGTCAGTTTCCTCAACTTATTTGAATGTGTCCCTAAACTTATTTGATCTGATGCTCACACAGTTTTATCTCCTGTGTGTTAGATGCACAAGCATATATCATCTTCTATGACATTCATCTAGGTGCTGCTCCAATTTGAGGGCACTTTGAGCTTCAGCTTCCCACTGTGCATTCCTCCCTCTCTTACCGTTTGAAAAGAAAAAAAAAAGGCACCAGCCTGAGAAAAGTGACTTCCCTGCAGTGCCACCACACAGCTGCAGGAGCTCCTGGAAGGGCAATCTGTAGTTACACTCCAGTGCAAGCGCAAACTCACACCCATGCGTGGAGCATTCCTGCTGCTCCAGGGCCTTCCCCTGGAGTGAGGACTCCCTGGTGGCCAGTGGCAAGCCGTGAAGGCACCCCTCACCAGGGGGGAGGCCGCTCACAAAGCTGGCTGAGAGCTTGAGCTGGCCAGGTAGGGACCATCCCTGCCCTCCCTCTTCTAGGCATGGTTGGGGTGCCAGGAGCCAGTGTCCTGAATGAGCTGGTCAGAGCGGCTGCAGCGGCAGTTTCAGCTCCATCACAGCATGGCATTGCGTAATATTTGAAGAGGTGTGTGTGAAAGAGTCTGCATGTATGTTTCTATCCCAGGGTGCATGCTTGTGTGTCTGAATGATGTGGTCTAGGGTTTGTAGGTATGGTCTGGGTTGTGTGTGTGTGCGTAAGCATGTGTGTGGTCTGGTCAGGGGGTGGTTATATGAGCTAGTCCAGAGTTTGTGAATACTTTCTGTGGCATATATGCCCAGTCTAGTTCAGGATATGTGAGTATCATATCTGGTATGTGTGTAGCGGGAGGGGGCATACAGGGGCTGAATGTGAGTGTATGTATAAAAATGTTTTAAATAAATAATACGTGTGTATTCCAAAAGTTGTTCTTCTGTGTACCTCTCAGAATATCACCTTAGTTTTTAATTATCATTATCTTGGTTAGTATGGTCTGTAGTTTATGTCTGTGGGTATGGTATGGTATGGTATGGTATGGTATGGTATGGTATGGTATGGTATGTGGGGGTAGGGTGAAAGAAGGGAGTGCCTGTGTGTGAATGGTGAGGTGACTTGGCACTTTTGCACAGAGTTCCTGCTGGATTCCAAAGGGATACACTCATCTATTATTGCATTTGGAGGGACGTTCGTCCTTCCCCTTGAGCAGTCCAGTGCTCTTTACTTCTAATGAGATACACATGATCTGGAATTCTGTACTACATGCCTTCTAAACAGGCCTACACTGGTGGATTCTTTATGACGGATATACAAAGGCATGGATTTTGGATGACTTCAGAACTTGTTCCTGTCTTCCAAAACCTGCTTTTCTGTGTGGCCCTGAAAATATCACATCTTTTCAAAAACTATCATCACTGTTATTGTGGCTGAGTGAATTCTCTCTTCCCACTTATCTTAAAATAACCTGCCTCTCTGTGAAATGGGAGCTTTTGCTGGAACCCAAGAATGTTGATCCATGGGAATACTTGTGTGTGGCTGTGTGATTCCCCGTCACCACCACTATGCCTATTTTGCAGCAGTTTTCTTTTTCTGTGGCATGGGCTGCTGACTCTTAGATATTCCAGGACTGTTCCTCCCCTGCTGACCCCTTAGCATTGCTTTCCATTCAGCTACCCTCTGTCCATCACTCTTACTGGTCAGCAACCTTCCTGATTACATAATGATTTTGTTTTGATGGAAGACTTACAATTAGGTACTGCCTGGGGTTGCCTAGTTTGGAGGGATCAAGCATTATTCCTCCAAACACAGTTTGGAGTTTTTTTCCTAGCAGTGGGTATTTCTTGTCTGATCTTTCTGTCAGTCCCAAAGACATCATGAACTTGCACTGAAACACTACACCAGCAATGGAATAAAGCACATAAGACAAATGAGAAATCAGAAAAGTAAAAGTGAGTGTGGGCATTCATTTTTAGAAAATTCACAACAGCTTCCACTGTATCTAGACAGGCTTTGAATCTTTAAAAAAATAGAGGAGGAGAAAAAAATCCTTTCCCTTTCAGGCCGAACGGTCGTTCACTGCCCCAGATGACTTTTGGAGCTATCCTAAAGGTGAATCTCCAGCCATATTGTTCAAGGAGGCAAAATTTGAATGCTGTAAAACCAGAGGAACAAGCCAAAGTTAACTGCGTCATCATACATAGAATTACTGGTGAGGTAGCCTTGGTTATCTTCATGCCAGCTGAAGAGCCCACGGTCCATTTCTGTTGATTGTAAGATGGAAGATTCTTCCCATACATATCATCTGTTTTAGCTGTTATGGACAGAATTCTGCAAGTCATCGTCAACAATTTCCTGACATATCCAAACAGAATTTCCCATCAGGTGAGATCCTGCTTCCACAAACAGTTGGGTCTTCTGCACCTGGGCCTTTCGGTCAGCATCCTCTGTGCATCAATCATCCTCTTCTCTGGCCAGGTGACCCTGCAGTGAAAGAAATAGAAACAGTTATCACTTTGCTGTGAAAACCTGGCGGTAGGGGTTAAAGATTCTGTTTCCTGTTGACAGGAATCAACATTTAAGAAAATTGTAATTAGCACCTGTTTCAGTGGAACAATCCACTTCAACATCAGATTCTGAAGTGCTCATTCTGATCTTGAAAAAGTGATTTCTTTCCAGAAAGACCAGAAATGCAATCACTCATTAGCTTTTAACAAGCATACATCCCACCAGATTGTGGGTTAAACAAGATGAGACAGTGGCCAGCAGTTCCTTAGAAGCAGGTTGTTGCCAAATGCTTATGAAGTAGAGGAAGTTGAAGACCCCCATTCCTCGGCAATGCTCTTCCCCTGAAACCCTCTGCAGCTGTTTTCCCTCTGCTCTGAAATGGCTCCCAAGAGGAAATAATCATTGAAGACAATCAGTTCTAGGATGGGCCTCATGTGTCCCTCCCATCCACCCTTCTGCATTTTGAATCACTGTTGCCTTTGCCATCTCCATCTGTACTTTATACCGATTTTGCATTATCTGAATCCTAACAGATTAGTCATGCCACGATGGCAATTGCATTCATATGCTCATAAACATGCCAATTCATATATGCAGAACACTTCATAAACCCAGGCATGGCTGCAAGCACCTCCATTTCACCTGTGGGCTTGAGTGCCATGATACTGAGCCAGAGAACCAAGGAACTTTGGCTGAGTGTTAATTAACAAAGCAAGATTATAAGCCAGAGAAGATGTCATAGCCAAACATGGGCAACACCATGTTTTAGAAGAACCTGAAACACACTTAGGAAACTGGGCCTTTAAAAATCCAAGTGCTATTTGCAGAACATAATTTTCATATTATTGCATGTTATATGGGCATTTCTATTATGCCAGAATAATTAATCTGAACATTTTTAGAAGCAAAATTCTAAACAATGGATGCTCCTGAGATGAAATCATTTCATGGAGTCTGTCTTCCCACAACAGCCTTGTGCAGCCCTCTCCTTCCCTACAAAAAGTGCTTTTTTTGTCATAGAACGCACCGGAACAGAGTTCCGGCACCTTTTTTCAATGGATTTTCCAAGTTTTAAAAGTAACTTTTGAAAATTTGATGTTTGGTCCACGTGGATTTGAATCGCTCTGTCGAGCGTAGCAGGTCAGCGGCAAAATCATTAAAACGGTGCATGCGGGCTGCTTGTGTGTCAACTCCTATGCATGCATACTTCATCCGCGCTGGTTGTGATGGCACTGCTCGGCTTGTGGCACTGCTCGGCTTGTGATTGGTTGTGTGGTCACATGCTGAGTGCTTACTGTGGGCAGCGTCCATTATGTTTCGTTACACAACTGACGTGTGTGTGTGTGTGTATACAGTGACTGACTATGTGTGAAAGGTAAATAATTTCTTTATTTTAAAAAAAAGTTGGTGAATTGAAAATCCTTTTTTAAATTTTAGTGTAAAAGTGTGACCCTAAATTGAAAAATGAAAAAAATTACTAATTACTTCTCAACCACCAGTCCTGATAATAAAAAGGCCAGAACATTAACAGACACAATGACAGAACACATAGATACTAACAGCAGGGAAAGATTTGTCGGTTGAGAAGATTTGTCGGACGAGAATTGGACAAAACTTTGGAATTTACTATGAACATTTGCCTTAAATACAATAGATTAAATTTATGTTAAGAACTGAATATATATATTTTTTTAAATAAAAGATTAACAAAATGTGAGTTCCAGCACCTTTTTTCTTACAAAAAAAGCACTGCCTACAAATGACAGATTTTCTTACCAGGGAGTAAAGCTTTGCTGTAATTGTGCAGCATAAAACTAAGAGAAAATAAAAGCTGAACACAAAAACAGAAGCTAAAAGAGGACACCTCCATGAAGAAGCAGTACAGAGCTCCTATAAATGATTCCTTATTTTGCCAAAAGCATCACACAGGTACAGAGAGATGACAGCCCTAAATTCTATAGTACATCATCGAATGGGCATTGCTGACCTTTAAATTGAATGCATAAGAATAAGACCTAGATTGCTCCTGTCCTCTTAAAAAACTTACAGACTCAGGGATCACATGAAAAATATTTAATGCTGAATTGATTACCATCTCCTCTGCTTTAAAAAAATCATTATATTCTTGCAATGTGTTTTCTTATTCTCAATAGCATCTTCCAAGTGGGAAGGGGAGTGGAGTTTAATTCTTTTATCGCCAGCTGTGATTTTATGAATAATTACCCCACATGTGCAACAGCAGTACTTAATAAAAGCCCCCATTAGTGCTCATGCAAGCTATTTTTCGAAGCCCTGTAGCCATATAATGGTGGTTTCGGTGGCTATTGCTAAAATTGCAGCAGGGGAGGGTAAAATTAAATTTCTCTGCATGAGGATCCCAATAGGAACAGGACCCTCAACTGCAGAGAGAGAATGAGAATGAATTAGCTGGTACTTTTTTCCTTTAACTGACGTGTGACAGGTTTGTGAGAATGGTTCCACATATACAGTTTTAAATACTGACATGGGAGGGGAAATCTATTCTTTTGCCCCATTTTAAGCACCTTGCACAAACAAAAAGCCAGTTGAAACATGTTGAAGGGTAGGGCTTAATCCATCTCAAACAATATTCATAATATGTTTTAACTTTTGGAGTGGCAATTCTAACCCAATGTTATCAGTCGAAAGAAATGAAATAAGATGGTAATGTTCATCCAAGATTAAACAGATTTTCTTTCTGGTTCTTTTAACGACAGAACTTAATGAATATTCAGCCAGAAACAGTAAACATAGTCCCAACGAGAACGAGTTCCAACGAAAGTAGAAACCAAGAGAGGCGGTTTTGTCTAAACTGGCACTGTGTCCGGGACTCGCTGACTGTGGC
The DNA here is from genome assembly GCF_004798865.1 of Varanus komodoensis. Lineage (NCBI taxonomy): Eukaryota > Metazoa > Chordata > Lepidosauria > Squamata > Varanidae > Varanus > Varanus komodoensis. Next base: position 1,734,716 of record NW_025336664.1, on the reverse strand, counting down.
GTTCCCCTAGAAACATTAGATTAGAAATAAATGAGACTTTGCCCCAGGATGCTAACACGAAATGACTGGCCGCAACCACGTGGCTCCGGCTGGCACTTCCTTTCTGTTGCCAGGCAACCGCATGCGCTTGACAGAAGATGATAAACAGAAGGCCAGAGGGAAGAGGTGCTGCTCAGCCCTGGGCAGAACCAAGCCTGGAAGGGAAGGCAGCGCTCGGAATGGGTGGTGGTAAAAAAGGAAATTAGGTTGGACAAATTACCCGTGCACACACTCCCTTGCAGGCTAAACAAGCGGGCTCTGTTACGCTTTTAGGGACTAACAAGACATACATTCTACCATCTGGGCAATGTTTGACCAGTGAGCAGCCAGAGGCCCAAAATTAACACTCGCGCACAGTCATCTCTGCCTGAAAGTTATCTAGTTTCTCATTGTGGGCCTCTGTGCTAGGATTTAAGGTGCTGAAAAATATGTGGGTCTCATTTTAAACCAGCATGGCTTTTTTGCTGTTTGGTTGGTGATGTGGCTTATGATCCAAGCTAGGTCACTGAAAGGAACTGATACAACAAAATCTTTGCATAGTTTTCCTCCTTGTTACTCAATGTGTAAACATTTGCACTTGGACAAAAAGAAGGTGATAACAGTTGGCTTATAATAAGATATGCGGAACATTCAGGGATATTAATTTTAAAAGTTCCTTTTAGTGTTGGGAAAGCTTACATGAGACATATTACAGCAATCTGAACAGAACAGATATTGCCTAGACAGTGAGGAAGCAATGCCTGAGCCATTACCAGGATTTCGGCTATGTGGGAAAAACCCATATTATGAATGCCTCTATCGCCAACACTGCCCTAGTTTCTGGAAGCTTCCTGCTGGTACATGAAGGCAGCAGTGTGGACACCATCACACAGCCTGGGGCATCATGTTATCCCTATTTTTGAAAGGAATGGCACTACTCTATCAAAACATACAAGCTGTTCAGCATTGTGCCTTGCCTCTCAATGACCCAGAGGACAACTTCAGATGTTACTTTTTAGCTTAAGATCCAGAGCTCCTTTTGATTAGTTGACTAGTTCCAACTGCAATCCATCCAGCCTTTTATGATCAACAGCTGAGAACTCCCTCTGATTGCCACCTTTGAAGAAGTCTCAGAGGGTGGCAACAAGGAGGGCCTTCTCAGGGGTGGCCACTGACTGTGGAGTGATCTCTGTCAGCCTTATGGCACCAGGTTAAGAAAGCCTTCTATGCTGAAGGCATTTAAAAAATCTAAAGACATTCAATGGCTTGATGGAGAAACCCATGTCAGGTATTTGATACAGAAGCATATCCACATTAGCAACTTCATATAAAGAAAACCTGTATAAAATGTGTTATAGATGGTATCTGTCACCAAATAGGTTAGCTAAGATGTTTCCAAATATGTCAAATGGATGTTGGAAATGTACACACAAATCGGGTACTTTTTATCATATGTGGTGGACATGTGATAAGGCAAAAAATTATTGGATTAAAATACACAAATGGCTTGAGAAAATGTTACAAAAACCTCTAACATTTAAACCTGAAGTTTTTTTATTAGGCATTGTACCTGATGATCTTAGTAAACAAGCAATGTATTTGACTCTACATGTAACTACTGCGGCGAGGATTGCATTGGCCCAACACTGGAAGAGTGAAGAGCTACCTACCGATTAACTGATTCTAAAAAAGATCTTAGACTGTGTGGAAATGGACAGATTGACCTGATCTCTGAAGGAGAAAGAAGATACAGATTTCTATCAAACCTGGGACTCCTTATATCATTGGCTAGAGAAACAGGACTACGCATAGACTTAAATATGTTTATAATTTAACATAAAAAGAAAAAATGTGGGGGGCTGACCCAGTAGGTCTGATGTTTTCAATGATTGATGCTTTTTTAGTTTTTTGTTTGTTTGTTTGTTTGTTTTGGTTAGGTATATATTAAGAATAAAACTTATTCAAAAAAAAAAGTAATTGCTCCACACTTTCAGTAAAGATGCAGCTGAAAGCCTAGCATGTAGCTATGTAACAATCCTTTCTGAATCATATCTGTTCTGACTTGAACATGTGTGCAGGGGAGGGGAGGAAGAAACTATCCTGGACATGAGCTTACCACACCCCAACCTAGACACTAAGTCCTAAATATTGAGGCAGTGAGCAAGAATGTGATGCTGCGTCTCCTGCTGAAATCCTCTCCTGGTCTTCCAACCAACTCTTCTGCAGGAAGCAGAACCACTGCCCAGAACAGAGAAAGTGGACAAAGAGACCAATGGAGAAATGGGCAGGGGGCACAGTGCCTGCACCCCTCCTTGCTGCCTCAGACTATTGAAAGGTATAATAGCACCCTCTTCAGTACAGTCTTTATAGGCAACCTTTCCTATAGCAAGGAGTGGAATATCATTTCAGCTATAAGCCCAAACCCTGTTTTTGCATCTAAGAGCCTGTTGCCCATGGTGTCATTTAACTGTAGGGCTCTGAAGGTCAGCTTTGCATCACAAATTGAAATATGGGAAGGTATCACAGCTTCTAAAAAGATATTGTAGAACTGAAAAAAAGTTAAGTAAAATTAATCGGGTGGCTGGAGAACCTTCACTATAAGCAAAAACTATGGCTGGAGCTTTTTAGTTTTTAAAAGAGTTGGCAGGGGTTTATAAAGTGATGCATAATGTAAAGAAAACCCCTGCCCTGCCTTTGCAATTTCCAGAAGCATTGCTTTGGACGCTGAGAGAAAACTGGAGTTGGACTAGATGGAACCCTTGTGCTTCTTCAGCAGGGCTCTTTGTGTATTTGATAACATGGGATCTGGCCCTTGAATGTCTCTGCTAAAATATCCAATTGTCCTTAGGACTACTGGTTGTTTTTGCAGCAACAAACTAACAAGGCTACATTTCTAGTTGGGAATGAGGACGACACTGTAATAGCTTTACAACCTGACTGCATAGAAATATTTCTTAATGTAGAAATAAGAATGTCGACACACACACACACACACACCTCATACATTCTTTGTACAAGGTGATGCAGTGCAACTGTGCAGCTTTTGAAGTTTCCTCAGATCCCCAAGTATCCTGGCTGCAATCAAAGCCCCATAAAACAGAGATATCAGAGAGTGTGGGTAGAAAGCTGTTATCTCAGCACTCAGGTAGGTGGCTTCTTTTGCGGCTCGTTTGAAGCTGCCTTGCTGTGAAAGATCAAAGCCATTTCCTGAAATGCCTCATCAGGACTAAATATAGATGCCAGCCAAGTTTTCTGGAGAAATGCTCCACTTCCTTCTTGCCTAGGATCTGGCCCCTTCCCCACCCCAACTGGACAGAGGAAGCTATATGGCATGAAGCACCAGGATCAGAACATTATCCAGTCAGGAGGTGGGAGGTATGTCTAAGCAGGCCCACACTCCGAAATGGCCTCTCCATCTTTGACATGACTACTACTGTTGGGAAAATTTGGATAAATCCTGTCTGAAAAGCATTATTTCTATGTGCCTTTGCCTTGTGCTCCTTCTCAAAACCAAGCTGCCACTGTTTAAAATGGCATTCCTCCCCTGCTCCTTTCTCTCACCTTTAGCTGTGGGCTACAGTAGACAGGCCATTTAGTCCAAATTTACATTGTATACCTTCACAATGATTAAATAGTCATTGTTGGATTTCAGTTAACAAGGAAGTATCTTTTGATAGCCCAGAGGCTCCATGTGCCCTGGCCAATTCAGAATGCCTAGTGTAGATAGGAGTCTTGAGTTCATGCATTGTTTCAGTAGCTTGAATTTACATGTCTAAGCAGATCTGGAGATGGGTTCAAGCTACTGAACTAAAGTGTCAATACAGGCAATTAGAAATATTGTAAACTCATTGTTACTGTGTGATTGACTGACATTTCTTTATCTGTTCTGTATGTGATGACCTCAGAATCTTATTGTAATCTCTGCATTCTGTCATCAATTGCCCTGTACCTGTGTACCTATAAATGCCCTGTAATGGTATTGAAGCTTTGCAGCAGAGTTCACCTCTGCCTGCCCGGTAATGCATGCATTATCACGAGTACCGCGGGAACCTTGGGGAAAATACAGTAAAGCCTCAGATGGTCTGGACGCTTGGTCTTTCCCACAAACCCGAGTTTTATTCCCTCTTCTCAAATTGAGTTTCCGGGATTCTGACACTACCCACTTATTATGTGCCATAGGGTGGGATCAGGTAATCACCCATGTAAAAATGGTACTGATGGACAATTTTGCATGTGAGTCCTAATTTTAGGTATCTTTAAAAAAAGAAAAGAAAAACTATTCACCTGTTAATGAATGGCCTTCAGCTATTTTGGCCACAACTAGAAGGTGACTCTGAGGCACCCAAGAGGGGAAGTATCACTCACAGAGCCTCTCTCTCCTTGCTGACTGCCTCAAGAGGACTGGCAGAGGCAGTGGGCCTTGGTCCTGATAGCTTTCTATGGTGCGGGTGTTCAAGGATAGGTTGGACGTGCACATGGTGGGCATGTCGTGAGCGGAGCCGGCTGGTGCCGGAGGTCAGACTAGGTGGCCCAGGAGGCCCCTTCTGACTCGTTCTGTTTCTATGATAGCTTCAAAGGCAGCCAAGGGCAGAGTTTCAGCAAGTTTACACTGCATCCCCCTTGTTGGCCCTCCCTGGCTCACACTCACACATAAGTCAAAAATGTCTCAAAATTCCAGTTTCCTGCCTTTTACATTGTTTTCTTTCTATAAAGCAAAACTTGCCTGTTTTATAGAAAGAAAACCCTCAAATCTGCATTAGAATAGTTTTATAGAACCTAAATAATGGGGTACCAAAGAAGGTTAAGTACAAGTTATCTTAGTCTTTTTTGAAAGCCAAGTGTCTGAGCTTCCAGTAAAGAGAATTAAAATGCATTGAGGAAAAGCTGGTTTACATTTTGTAAGTTAAGCTATTATTAGGCAAAGCAAAAGTCAAGAGGCCAAGCACTGTTATACTTATTTTATTGTTATGCGTAGCCTCAGGAAATATTAAATCTTAAATTACCTGTCCAGCTGAAACCTGAAAGCCATTCTTATGCTAAACCTCCTGGGGGAAACATTCAGTCAGAACAAAGGCCTTTCATATGCAGCATTTGCTTTGCCAGAGGCACTTTTGCCTGGGGTCAAAAATGACCCATTTCACAACTAGTGCTAGGTTTCATATTGACACAGGGTGAAAAGGTCATGGATTCTCTGTTGAGGAATGAAATATAGCTATACCAAAATATGAGAAGTCAAGATCCATGGTGGAGATATTTGTATAGTATTCATGCTGTAAAAATCTATGATATTTGCATAATGCATCACTTTCAAATGTTCACCATTGGAGTTTGTAACCCTTTTTTCCCACCCTTGGTTATAATAAGGGCTCCTCTTCCTCCTCCCTTGATACACAATGATACTTAGGAAGGAAAATGGCAATGATTTTTACCATTGATATTATCTACCAAAACATAGAAGTGTATCCTCAAGGGCTACACATTACTTAGTGTATTTACAAAACACTCTTCAGTCTTTCCAAGAACCAAGTAGGAAGAGAAAAAAAGCAACAAATTGTGTGCAGTGATAAACCCAACTGTGTTAAATGCACATTAGCTGCTCAGAGTGTTCTACAGGAATGCATGGATTTTGACCTAGTGTTTTACAAGTAGACTGCGTCTTTGCAGAAGGTCTGGCTTCCCCAAGGAATCGAATCAGCTCTACCAAGGGTGCTGGGTTGGGAGAGCCCCCTACCCTATGGGAACTCTGTTCCCAGTATATGCCACTGTCAACAGTAGAATATACATTACTCAGGACTGAACCCTGACCAAAAATACGGAAGTGTGAATCCATAAAGCACTATCGCAAAGCATGTCTTCCTCCTTTGGTCCAGGTGATCCTTCTCAAACAGGTAAAATCTTCCCATCTTCATTAAACTACCCTCTGAATTTAGTGTATTAGACAACAACGAGAAAGGGATCACGCCTGGTTGATCAGCATTGCCAGGACCACAACAAGGAAAATACTTTATATATTTATTGAATTGATTTAAACACCTACTAAATATATTTTCAAAGTATTGTACCATTTCAAATATAATAGCACAAAAATAGAAGTGAAAGCCACAGAAAACTAAGACACATGCAACAATGAGTGACACGGGGAATTCCATTTAATTTGAGCCCAATAGGATCCTGTGGTGTTTCTTTATTGGTAATGGGTTTTTCCCCTAATCCCAGAAATGTGTTGCACATTTTGTCAGGTCCTGCCAGTTCAGCAAATGGTAATTTATGTAAATTGGATTAAAATTGTGCATAATCAAATTTACACAATTTAACACTTCCCACAGTTTTTCATAAATTTAGTTGCCCAAATTGAGAGGCTGGGAAGTAAGTGGAAGAAAAATATGTGCAACAGCAGTAACTGCTCGGAGAAAGAGCCATGAAAAGGATGGACAATAATTTACTGTTCTGGATTTACTAGAGACTTGGGAAAGTATTGAAAGATAAATGTCAGTTTAACACTTTAACAGAGGAAGGACTATATTGTCAGGTGAGAGATGTCACACACACACACACACACTTTAGTGCTCTAACTTCATTTTCATTTTTGTTAGTACTTTTGAATAGTACAAATGTCTTACAATCATGCGACTAGGCACAAATTAGCATATATGCAGTCTCACTTTGTCAATTTCCTTGTATGTTGTCTACTCTAGTTCAGAGTTTCAATTCCACGAGTGAAATATACAATCTAATTGACATAACAAGACTAAGCATATCCAACAGCTCAATCAGCACATTCAGGAAAGACTAGAGAAATTTAAGTGCCACCACTACCACCAACAGCAGCAATATCTGCTCACATTTCAAGACCCCCACCAATTCAATTTGCACAAATTTTCACCACTGGGGGAAAACCCCCCCGAATCTATTAAATTGGATCAACCTGTTAACAGACTGAGTCAACACCAGTGGGGAGGAATGAAACAAAATCTGCCAGAGCTACTTAGCTGGTTACATTTTCATGGTCCCAAATGGGATTCTCATTTGTCCCTACATGAGATATTATAAGAGCACAAAAATGAAAATGTCCACCATGTATAAAAGTAATCTTGTGAATATAGTGGGATGGGCATGGCAGGGTGCCAAGCTCAGCCTGAGGGGGTCATGGTCAAAAAGAGATAACTCATCCTTTCCTCTACAAGGCTTTCACTACAGCAACAGGTGCAGCCCATATGAAAGCTGACAGGGTGTCCCCCTCCATTCAGTTTAATCCAGTAGGCCAGGCATTCTTGTCCAGCATTTCATAGCTGTCTATGAATTGAGATCCTCCAAAAAGGAACATCAGATAACACATGTTATCCTTCATCAAGAAAGGTTAGGCTCACAAGCCACACATTACTGTTTTCTGGCAAGGAGGAAAACCCAGCTACCCAGGCTTTTTAAAATCCCAGAATCACACAGCAAGGGTGAATGATTCAGCCAATGGCCCACACATGGAGAGAGGCAGAAGGCTCTCAAGGGTCAAAGAGCCCTGGCCCTCCAGCCCCCATTCTTTTCTGCACCAACCACCAAGTCACTGAGACTCCCTCGGGCCGTAAGAGGAGGCGGCCCAAACTGCTAGAGCTGTAGCTGGCGGCTGTACAAGGGCACAAGCTGTAAATGAGTAAATTCCACCTCAAGCAGCAGGACAGGAAGACATCGCCATCCAGATAAAACAGTGAAAGAGACAAGAATAAAATAATGATGTGTATCAAGATCTATCTGCTTGCCATCAACTTCTCCTGCTCCTCCACCTCCTTCCATTGCTTCTTCGAACACGTGTTCAGCAGTGTCCGAGATACTTTCTTGGCTAATTCATTCTGGGTGTTTTTCTGATTCAGGGGAAAAAAGCCATGCTGGGACACGGAATTTTGTTTATCTGCAAGGCTGTGTGGGCAGCAAAGCAAAACAGGAAAGGAAACTATCCTGACAGTATGAGCTATACAGTTTTCCCCTGGCAGCCATTAAAACTAAAAAGCCCCCCATTGGCTGCTCTCTTTCTACAAAAACGTTATCCCTGAACCTTGGCCCTTCAGTCCTGTATGCAAGCCCACTAATTTCCTCCCTTTTGGTTGTGGCACAGTTAGGATCCAGGCAGGCTGCAGAACTCATGTAGCAAGGCAAGTTTGTTTTCTGATAGGAGGTCAAAGCTTGCTACATAGTTGAAAAACCTCAATCTAATTCACTGCTTTAGCAATTGTGGCCATCTTCTGGATTGCGCAACAGTTTTGGTTAAATTCCTTGGTTTTGCAGTGGAGATAGTGCCATCGTTCTCTGTGCGCGCACGCACACACACGCACGCACACACACACACAGAGACAGACTAACAAAGTAATTTCAAAATATATGTAGTGCTAAATGTTTTAACTTCTGCCCTCATCAGTAGCTGTGCTATTAAATGGATACCAGCAGTGGCATCTTGGAATGCTGGGAGATGAACATTCCTAAGAAGATGAAGAAAACAGGTGTGAGTGGTATAAAACTTAGGAATTGTTCTCCAGTTTGCATGTGCACAAGTTTCAGTTTTGTATCCCAGCTATTTTAAAGTGGGACAGAATGAAACACAGAATCCCAGGACTGTTCTCCAAAGAGCTGGAGACAATCCCATGCTGTCCCTTGAAGGTTGAGATGTCAGAAGGAGAGCTGCTGGCATGTTTAAGACCTCATACCACCCATATTTGAGGGGCTCAGAAAAGATACAGAACTCATGATAATGCACAGTCTCTCTTGAACACTGGGATGTCCCCATGCAAGTTGGTGCACATTTTTACAAGAATCAGAGCAAACAGTGGACAGAAGTGCGTGAACGTGAGGGAATCTGACAAAAGGGAAAGTGGAAGAGACCCACATGAACAGGTTTAGGTAAGGAGGCCAGGATACATCAGGGTTTGGAGTTTGGAGGCCTATACCAACCTCCCACAACCTGCAGAGCTTCAAACCTTTTGTGGACTACAACTCCCACCACCCCAACAACAGGATGAGTGGTCAGGGATGATGGGAGTTGCAGTCTGAAACGTCTAGATCAGGGTAGCCAGTCTGTGGTCTTCTACTTATTTTGGACTACAATTCCCATAATTGCCACGTTTGTCTGTGTTGGCTAGAGCTGATGGAAGTTTGTAGGCCAAAACTGGAGGGCCACACTGAGAAGTAGCCTATATTTTAAAGAATTGCGCAGCAGAGTAGCAGTAGCTATGGCTGCCATTACCTCAGCATTTGACCTGGCAGTCCTCAGAGGGTGGCAAGGGAAGGATGGAGTGGGAAACTGAAATTCACATGTCACTTTATGCCAACAAGCCAGTTCTACTGTTATTTTTATTAAATGGAGGGAAAGAAGTTTGCAGTGCCTCTGTTTGCTTTCTAGGCAAATAAAAGCAGAATGTTGATCTCTAGTTTTATGTACCAGCCTTTTACAAGATGTAAGTTGTTCCTATTCTAAAACTGCACCTCTGCATTATACAATACTATACCAGTGTGGTGGTGCTTCCCCCATTTCTCTCTCCCAGTATGACCAAAGCTAGAAACAGGAAGGCGTAGGGATGAGACTTAACAGATGAATGAAAGGGACAAAATCAGTGGTGGATATAAAGCAGAAGAGAGGAAGTGGGAAGCAGCTGCACCCCCCTCCAATATCATATCATGGCAAACTGGCTCTAAGCTAGTCAAAGCAACAGCATTAGCAAAGGCAGAACCAGGCATGCAAATAGCCAAAGGATCAACAACAAGAGGATGCCCCCAAGCAATGTTCAAAGGCCAAAAGATAGATTCCTTGGCCCCCTCTTTGAGCAGCCCACTTTCCCTTTGCTTGACTGGAAGGAACAGCCATTTACAATTGGGCAAGCAAGCAATTTTTTCAGGTGGAACAGAGGAATCCCTGGGATAAAGGCTGGGAAGCTTGTGGGAAGCCTGTGTGGTTGGATGCTCCAAGTCTTCCATCTACAAAGCCAGCAGAGGGAATCCAAGCCCTCTAACTCTATGATAGTTGCACTGAAATAAGAAAAGTGATGGTACAGTTAATTTTCTTCAGTTTGTGATGCTAGGCCAGCCAAGGAATGAAAAGAAAGCACTTGATTTTTTTTTTTTTTTTTTTTTTTTTTTT
>NW_025336664.1:1634730-1724481 GCF_004798865.1 Varanus komodoensis | reverse complement strand
AGTTGTTGTTGCTAGTCACAAAGTCGTGTCCGACCCATCGCGACCCCATGGACAACATTCCTCCAGGCCTTCCTGTCCTCCACCATCCCCCGGAGTCCACTGAAGCTCACGCCAACTGCCTCAGTGACTCCATCTAGCCTCCTCGTTCTCTGCCATCCCCTTCTTCTTTTGCCATCTATTGTTCCCAGCATTAGGCTCTTCTCCAGGGAGTCCTTCCTTCTCATTAGGTGGCCAAAGTACTTGCGTTTCATCTGCAGTATCTGGCCTTCTAAAGTAAAGAGCTTCTAAAGAACATAAGTAGAAGGCTCTAAACATATAGTCACCAGCCTTTTGGTACAACTGTAGGCATGGCACATCACACAATTACACACATGCTTTTCACTTTCAAACCAAAGAGATGATCAAAGGTTGACACAGGATAATGATGTCAGGAACGTCTAGGGCAGGGGTCTCAAACTCGACTTACCTGGGGGCCGCTGGAAGTAGAGTCTGGGTGAGGCTGGGCCGCATCAAGTATTCCACCACCGCGGTGGTGGTGGGCCGCTCATCCCGCGTCGCTCCCGGAGGTGCTTTGAAGGCCGCAGGGCCCCTGCCCCGTGCCCCGCCCGGCCCGGCAATCGGCCTGTGGGCCGTGAGTTTGAGACCCCTGGTCTAGTGTTAACAACAACAAGCCTAAAGGTGAATGTCTAAGCACACTTACTAGAGAGTTAGCTCAACTGATCTCAGTGGAGGTGGTTTCTTACTAAATATGGCCTGGATTGTGTTGCCAGTGCCCCAAATAGTTACTTATGCCTTATTTCACAGTATCAAATTCTTTTGTGTAAAAGAAAATAAATCTTTGATCACCCAGTTGTCCTGATAGCACATCTACAAAGCTGCAGTTGTTGTCACATACTGTTAAGTCACCTCTGACTTGTGCTAGCCCTATGTTTGAATGCCCTCGCAAATATCTTGTCCTTGACCAACCTGCTCAGCTCTTGTAAATTCAAGGCTATGGCTTCCCTCATGGAGTCCATCTCTCATATTTGTTCTTCCTTTTCTTCTTCTGTCTTTGACTTTCGCTAGCATTATTGTCTTCTCCAATGAGTCTCGCCTTCTCATGACGTGCCCAAAATACAACAGCCTCACTTTTGTCAATTTTGTTTCTGGGGAAAGTTCTGCCTTGATTTGATCTAGGACCCACTTGATCCTCTTACTGTCCATCCAAGGAATTGGCAAAGCTTATGAAAACCCTGTGATGAAACAAAGCTACTGGTAGTGAACTGTTATGGAACGAATCCCACCAAGGCAATTTTCCAATCACGTATGACACTTGAATATGTGAGGTTTTAATACTTCAGGGTCGTATCCTAAGCATTGCCCTAGTGTGCAAGCCTTATCTGAGAAGCAAGGAATGGTCATTCAAACTCCAAGCTGGAGAAAAATAAGCAAAGTCCTTATTTCCCAGGACACCTTTAGCTTGTAAGTAGTTAATAAGTAACCACATCCCAAACAGGTGCTGTCGGCTAAACTTCAGGAGTTCTTATTTGGAGGAAAGGTGAGTCATTTCCCTTTTATGTTGGTAAATGCATGATGTGTCATGGAAAAGACAGATCCTTTTAAGAAGAAAGGAAACAGTAACTTTACCACACACTCATCTAACATTTTTACACACAATTTTCACATTGAGTGATGAGTGAAAATAGGATTTACAACAAAACTCCAGTCCCACAAGGTACAGGAATACAGGAATTGTTCTGTTGGATCAGGAAGGTAGACTGGATAAAGCAGCCACTTAGAGCATTCACCAACTAAAAAGGCTTGAATGGGGGGGGGGGGGGGGCAAACAAGATCAGAGGTTTGCATAAAATTTCCAAGTCATCATTTATATGTAGAAATTCAACTTTAGAAATAAATACTAGAAATTAAATAGAAATACAGTTCATGCAGTCTTAAGGAAATGACACTGGATAGACAGAGGACTCTGGTCCTGTCTAGTCCTGTCTTCTGGGGCAGGAAGAACCACAGAGAACTTTTAGCTCCTCATTCCTCACTTAGCAGTTTGAGCTAAATGGACTTAGAGACCCGTCTGTGTCTCCAATCTTCTTGGGGGCAGAGCTGGGAATGGAGAGACTTGTGGATCTGACCAATCTCCTCTCTCTGTTGACTGGCATACTCCCTTTCCACCCTCCCTTCTTCTAGAAGGAATAAAGATGCACCACAGAATCCTCTCCACTGCTATCATAGTTCTGTTTATGGCCGTAGAAGATGGCTATATCCTATGGCTCCCCAGACACATTCTGAGTGATGTGGGTTTTCCTGAAATTTTGAATCACACATTTCAGGTGATATGGCTGTTGCAGTGGAAAAAATGTGTTGCACAGATTGGAGAGACTTGTACCAAGACAGTGATTGAATTTAGTCTGTATTTTATTACTTGTATTAACTAAATCACAAACCCAAAAAAGGAGGAAAGTTCCTTTGGCTCTAATATGCCAAAAGTATTTGACCTGAAATACCTGAGAGGAGAAAATTACTTATGTGGACCACAGTCTACTACCCAGATTAGTGATCAACATGATTGGTTGTGGTAATGCAAGTCGCTGCTCCAGGGGCTTAGCTCACACTTGTGGGGAGCAGATGGCATAGTCTCTCGCACACATCTCTCCAAAGTGCCAGTCTTCTGCCAGTGCCTTCAAGCAAGTGCCACACCTGGTACTTTGCTGTCCCTTGATCTGATGAAGATCAAAGAAACCAGCAGCCTTCTCCTTCCAGCATACGATTTATTCCCTAAGCTACTTCTCTGGATCCATTTCTCACCCCTACCCCTAAGCAAGAAGAAGAACAAGTTATGCACTGGAAACTGCCTTCCTTATTTTTTTCCTTTGTCTTGATTTACAATTGTCTGAGCAAAGGTATGATTAACTCAAAATATGCCCTCTGACCATATTTGACAGCCCCTGTAGCATACTTATGTGCATGACTAAACTTACTCTGGCCAAGACAGGTGGGTGGTATTTTGCAATCCACCACAACAGCATTTCTCAGAAAATCACCTCACCTATGGTAAACATGCTCGGAGTGTAGGAGCAAGAGCAAGTGAGCAAACCTTGCCTCCCCTTTGATAACTCACACATGTGGATAAGTCCATGGTACAGTCCCTGCTCACAGACACATGACTGGGCTTCTTGTCGGGTTCCTGGCCATGCCAATATTTATTCATTTATTATATTTATATCCCGTTTTTCCTTCTAAGGAAGTCAAGGCACCTTAGAACAGTTTTCCTCCTCTCTTAACCTTATGCACATAGGAGCTTGTTGTAAGTCTAGTTTAAGCTAGGGCTGGGCTTGCGATGGCAATCTTGATGCATATTCACTGCATGGGTAATGTCTTCCAAAAGAGCTGATCCTATTTAATCATTTCTATTTTATCCCCTTTCTCAAGCTACCTTCATTTTCTTATTGCAGGACAGGAAAGGAGATGTCCTTCAGTATTTTAAGGTCATTTATGTTAGCCTTTCACATCTCTCTTTATTCTATCATAAACAAAGCCACTCATTGCAGTATGAATATAAATATGTGATAGGCATGGATGGTTGTTCTATTCCAGCCTTCCCCAACTCGGATCCTTCCAAATATCTTCATCCACAGTGACCATCCTTGTAGCCAACAATGGCCATGCTGATGGGGATGCAGTCTTGCGTAACAGGAAGGTGCCCAGTTAGAATAAATCAAGATCCAGGAAAAACAAACAGAACGGAAAATCAAAAAGTTCCTGCCTCAAGAACAAAAGAGAAGCTAGAAGGATCGCATTTGATTATAAAGCTCCTGAAGCATGATGTACATTGACGTATCTGCCAGGGTTTTGCTGCCATAGACTGAGAAAGATCAGTCCTTTTTGTCCAAACTACAGAAGCTCATCTAAGCCATGAGGATTCTCTTCCCAACATCAACCGGCACCACACGCCTTAATTCAGAGGGCTGCTGCTCCTTTAAATAGATGTCTCATATCTGAACTGACATGCTGATGAAAGAATGAAGAAAATCCCCTTCTCCTTGGTTTCTAAAACAAGATGATAAACACCACAGTGATGTTACCTCTGTCTAAACCACAACAGGTCTGGAGACAACTCATTCAAGTTGAGTCTCTGGAAGATAACCCTAGGGCTCTTCATTAAACCCCCTTCCCCACCTCCAAGGAATGAAGAGCTTCTGACTGCTAGCTTGACAGGTGCGCCAGGTTAAAGTTACATTCCTCCAGCCATCAGCTGTCAGCCTCCACCCTTCTGCAATCCTGACCTAGAACCTACAAGATAGTTTTCCCCCTGCACACGTCACTTGAACAGACCAGGTCTGCAATCCAGGATATTGGAGGCCCTTTTCAACTCAGCCGCATTTATACTTGATTCACACAAGCACAGCTGCAGGACAATAGCCGCTCCACCAACCTGGCTCCACAGCTTCAGCATCATGTGCCACCTTCCATGTCCATTCCCAGCCTGCTTCTTAGTGCTAGGGCTCAAGCAGCCTGCCAGGGCACATGGGTCTTAAATCAGGAACTGATGGTAATTTTCCACCTACAGAGTGATCCCAGCCCAAGAGCAGAGCCATTTTCAGGCTATTCAGGGAAAACATAGGATGAAGAACTTCGTTTCTGAATGGTATCCAAGAACCACAGGTTAGATGGTACACATAAATACTGCTACCTGAGCAATTGGAGGGTGAGGGTTAAACTGGAAGATATAAGGTTTATTTTCGGCAAGATTTCACCTGTGTGGCTACTGGGGCTTGCCCTCACATTATCTGATTTACCTGAAGTTTGGTTATTACAACTTAGAATTCTATACAGGCTTTTTCTGGGGCAACTTGACATTGTCCCTGGATCATCCAGCTATGATTGACCAACTGGTACATAAATTATCAGTTCAGGCCTGGATTTGACAAAGTCCTGGTTTTGCAACAGGCCATGAGATGGCCACAGTAGCAGCTTTCCTCTCTCTGCCATGGCTGTAAGATCCCATGTGCTGAAACACACAATCCTACGGCTTGTTTAGACAGAAAAATGTCTGGGACAGTCTGGGGAATGCTGGGAGCTGTAGGACTTTTTGATGGCTAAACATGCATAGGCTGGCACCCTAAATTTGTTCCCAGGCATCTGAAGCTGAAGAATACAGATGGAGCAAAACCAGACATCACATTGTTCACAAGCATCCAACTTGTATCTTGACAAAGTAGCCAATTAGAAGCTATGCAGTATTGCTGCCAGGCTCTCTGGGGTTAAACACTTACCTTTTAACACCCAGTGCATGGGCGTTCCTCTTAGATTTGTGAATGAAAGCAGCTACAACCATTTCGGCAAGGCTCACCTTGACTAATTGATTGGGTACCTTGTGCTGGGAACCATGGTGAGAGATTGGCATGGGCTTACAAAAGCATCAACAGGGCATTGAATCCCATAAGAGCCCTAATGAATGAAGCATGCTGATCTCTCAGATGTGGCACATTTGTTCAGGAGTTCAGCCCATTTGCCCCCACAGTGCTAGCTAGAAAATCCCAAACAGGGAGACATCATCCCAGACAGTTTCATAATCTAGGTTGGACTGCCCGACTCCTTGGATATGAAGCCCAGTAAAGTCTGCCTGCCGCCTAAGGCAGATCGTTAGGGTAGCCTGCATGAATCAGACTCATGTAGCCTGCATGAATCACAGATTCAGTTCTGCCAGGGAGTTAAGCTTAAAAGTCACAGAATCAAAGCCAACCCTGTTACAAGAACTATTATTAGTATTATGCTTGTTGCTCTTGTTAACATTGCATTTATACTCCCCTCTTAAGAGGCAGCTGACATGGTCTTCCTCCTCTCAATTTTAGCCTCACAATAACAACCCTTTGAGGTAAATGAGGCCTAGAGACAGGAGCTGGCCCAAAGTCATCCCTCGCCAAGTGGGGTCCAGAACACAGCTCTCCGGAATCCCAGCACATCACTTGAACCACCGCACCACACTGGTGTCCACCTGTAACATGAGGCCACGTTAAATAGAATCTCATGGTGTGTGGCGGAATGGTTTAAACTGCTAAAGTGCCAGTAGACTTTGTTTCCATGCTGCCTTGATGTTTTATTAGGGCCAGATTAATGCAAATTTACCCTGAGTTTATCCATTAATTTATCCATTAATTATATCCCAAAATTTTCCAGCAAGAAACTCATGTTGGCTTGGAGACTCATGTATTATTCAACATACTGTTATAAGAGCAAAACTTCCAAGCAACGAGAAATCATACTAGCAGCCACAAAAATTGCATGTGCAACACACTGGAAGAATATCTCATCACATCCTCCTACACATAGGAAATGGTTATTAAAATAATTAGATCTTGTGAAAATGAGCAAGCTAACAGAACAAGCTCACAGGAAAGAAGGCTTACAAATACCTAGCATAGCAGCAGATCAATGGACCGATTTTACTGAAAAAAGAAATATATTCTGTGGACATTTATGATTAGCTCAAAATACATTTTTAGCACTCACTTTCGTATTTCACATTTATTGTTAGAGTCAGTGCAGCGTAAAAACACAAGGATGGTGGCCAGATTGCAGGGAAAGCCGTATGAGGCGAGACTGAGGGAATTGGGTCTTTTCATCCTGGAGAAGAGCCCCATCAGTGGCAGTGTTCAAGGATAGACTAGACATACACATGGTAGGCATGTCATGAACAGAGCCGGCTAGAGTCAGGGGTCAGACTAGATGGCCACGGAGACCCCTTCTGACTCACTCTATTTCTATGTTTCTGTGATTCTATTGTCTTGTTATGGGTCTTGAGGAAAGCATTTTGAAAATGGAGTGGATATTTGCTACAACTGATTATTTTTGTTTGAATCAGAAAGGGTGCATAAGCACTTATGTATTATTGTTTATGGGATTTCTGTATTGCTTTTCTGAACCAACCATGCTGGCTGCAAAATGCTGGGAATTATAGGATTCATTTCTGTCTAAATGTGTATAGGATGAACACTGAAAAAGCCAAGCCGGACAATGTGTCCTGACACCTTTCCTGACATCAGGGAGGTGCGGGGGGGGGGGGGATCCAGCTAGACCTCCAGAAGGAAGGTGTCCTAAAGTCTGGGAGCAACACTGACCCCTCAACCTTTTCCTGACAAGTGAGCATCTGCAAATGAGGGTGCCTTCAAAAGGGCTGCTTCTGCTGATCTTAACTCCTGTGTGGCTCATGGGCTGGGTTAGAAAGCCAATAAAATAAGAAAATAAATAACCCCCTGGACCTGTCAAGGGATGCATGAAGCCATGCATACCTGTGAACCTTGGCTGGGTGGCCCTAGCTAGGGAAGAGGCTATTAGCAATTCCAAATCTCCCTAGAGGAATGCAGTTCAGCATACAGGATCCAACCCAGTCAAAGCAAAGAACCAGGGCTGGGGAAGGACACATATTCTTTATGGGACTGATTCAAGAGGCTGCAAATTCCCAAGAAGCTTTAACTAATGCCAAAGATGATATTTTATGAATGCCGATTTGCATTGCCTGATGCATCCAGCAAAAATGGAATTGCATTTCTAGTACAACAGATAAAACATGTGTCATAAAAGAGGGAGGGGGAGAGACTCAGGGTCTCAGGGTATTTTTTTTTTTTAAAGATGTGGTTCCAGAACAGGAGATTTTACTGAAGTGGTGTACCTCAGTATGCCTGGTGGACTCACTGGAGAAACTGATCACTCTTTTAGATCCAATGCAGAACTTTTTCTCAATTCTTTATGTACTATAACTCTTATGGGTATATTCTTAAATGCAAAAAAGGGAACTAAAAATCATTTCAGCCAATGTAAATAAAGCCTTGTCTTCATGATGTGCTAGGTTTTTACAAGTGGGGGGTGGGCAGGGCTACTGTGGAATGATTACACAAGTGCTGCCCTGTGTCCCTTCCAAAGTAGCTCAGCCTGCATGCCCAATTGCTCTCATTTTTCTCTGAACACTAAAATAACTCTCCAGATATACAGACAGGACGTCTGTAATCACATGAGATGAAAACATGAAAGCTTACTGCTTTTATGTATGATCAAGATTTGAGCAAGGCTGAACAGGGCAGGTGACTCAACTGCAAGTTGTTTATGCCAGGCTATTTGCTTTCACCATTCTGAGAAAAGGTGGGGGAACCTACTGGCAGATGTATTTCTCCGGTCTAAGTTGATGACCAGGCCTATGGAGCAAACAGTTGCTCTTCCTTGTTTTGATCCAGGCTGAATAACGCTCCCCTTCTCAGATGCACGCTCACACATTCTAAAATGGAACTATCAAATGCACAAAATATACAAGTCACAATAAGGAGCCACCAGTCAGAAAGTAGACGTCACCATCACCATCCTATATACTAATCACAGATTCAGCTTATGTCACCAAAATGGCACCATCCATAAACAAGCAGAAGTTTCAACAGGCTCAAGAAACCCTAAATATCTGTAAAACAGGGGAGAGGCCCATAGAAGCACCCTCAAACAGATGGGGGGGTGGAGTGGAATATCCAGAAAGGAAACATACCTGGCTGACACCCTGAAGAACAACTTTTCACACGGCAACCTTTCTTGAAAGCCCCACTTCAAGCCAGGTGAAGAAACCAGAGCTACTCTCAGGCAGGATTTCTTCCCATGTATTTCGATGTTACTATATTCTTTCCATACCGCAACTGGTTTCAGAGCACAAAAACCCCTGCTCACGGGTTCTCTCTGCCTGTTCTTTCTTGCGGTTCTCATTTCACCCAACATGACAGAGTGCAACTGGACCTAAAGAGCTACATCCTCTGGGACTTTTTTGTTCTAGCCATCACTTTTCCTCAGGAAACCAATGGGAGTCAGCGGTCTTCTGGAAGTCCTTCTTCCCTACACCCGTTTCTACCAACACACAGTTCCTTCGGCCCCACTCTTCTCCATTGCCACACCAAAGGCAGGCTCTTCCTCGTAGCAGCTGCCCTTAACTCAGCCATCCTTCCTCCTCAGCAGCTAAGGAGTGAACATTAATCACATTTGCTCCATTAAAGTCCTGGAGGCTGAGGAGTATCAGCACAGAATAGACCTTATTTGGTACTTGGCCCATTAATGAAATGAATTAACATTCTGATACTTACGTACTGATTTTTATTTAGATCTGTGACATCTATATGCTGCCCCTAACATAAAGTTCTCTGGATAGCTTACAAAAAACAGCAACAACCATTTAAATAAAGAGCACAATATAAAACCATAAATTAAAAGCAGCATAAAAATTCCAGGATACCTCACAATAATCCCATAATCAAAACACACATTTTAAAATTGAGAGGTTCAGCATATATGAGTTATTTAAAAGATAAGGTCAAATATCTCTTGACTTGGAAAGATGGGTATCATTTAATACCTGGGGTAAGACTAACAAATTTAGGATTACTGCCTTGCCATGGGCAATTTATATAGCACATGGCACTTCTTGATTTATTCCCTAAATGTATTTTTAACTGTATGCAGCATTTGAAAAGTTGTGGGTGGAGAAATGGAACGCCTCCCTGTTTTTCATTTTTAAACACACATTGGTGGGCTGTGGAGATCAAGCAAATGAGCCCATTGTCTTGTCAGCTGTGGTTTTATCCATATTCCTATGCTAAATTAACTTTTATGAAAAAACCAGTCTTAAAGATACAGAGATGACCTTTTATGTGGGGGAACTGGGCTGAGTGGAATTTAGACTTTAGATCATTTAATAGATGAGTTACATATGGGCCGTCAGCAACAAGCACTAAGCACCTTCCACATTGTTGGGGGAATTAATTGGTTCTTTAGAAAAAGCTAAGCCTGCAATAGCCGTTTATAAAATTCTTTGGAATGCAGTAAAGTAGACCTTTAGAATGTGAAACAGGAAAGGAATGGAAAGCTCAACACAGTTTAATCAATGGAAAGTTGCCTCTGCTTCCATATGTACTATTTCTTGTAGATCAAAAACTGAGGCTGATGCAACAACAACAAAAGATGGTTTACATATATTGGACTTAATAAGAAACTGACTAGCTCTGCCAGACTGTGATGTAATGAGTTCAACGGCTTGTTGAGGCATCTGATGTGTGTGGTTTCTTTGGGGCTGAAAGTCAATGCTCATATAAACTTCATTCTTGAAAACTCTGCCCATACACTTTTAAGTTACAGCCCTATAAAGTGATGCTCAGACTAACAGATAGACAGGAAAAGTGGATACCAACAGCTCTTACAGCTGCAAAGGGACTTCTGTTTCAAATGCTAAATACCTACCCGTCAATGAACTGAAGATTTGACTATTCTTGCTATATTTCAATGTATCTCCTACAAGCTATCTATTTCATGGATGTTTATTTAGATATATGGGTTACTTGTATTAAATCTTGTATTAAATTTCAACTAAATACCTTTGAAATTGATGTGTCAAATCCTTGTTTCCCCCTCTTTTTAAATTAAGAGTGATATAAATGATTCGTGTGTTTGTATATGTTTTATGATACACTTTTCCTTTCCCACGCACTCACTCCCATTCTGGCTTTCCCCATCTTTTGTTTTGTTTTATTTTAGATACACGGATAAATAGATGGTTATCTGACACCAAAACAAGCACAGTGGAAGGTATCAGGCAAGCCTCTCTAAGATGTCTCCATGACTGGGAAGCTGGTACTAAAAATGCATTCCTCCTGGTATACTTCCTATATACTGGTTTGCCACCGATGTTTTACAGCAAATTGGCAAATTCCTTTGCTGACACTGACAGGGCCCTGTGGAATTTAATGGGGCAGCAGCAGCAGGAGTGCAGCTGGGAGGGTGAAACTGGTCCCCTGACCTCCCAAAGTTGCCACCCCCCTTTTAAAAATTATAACCAGCATTTTACACTGGGCCCAGGAGCCAGTACAGCAATTGACAAAACACAGGCACCCTTATGGCATATTGTGCAGCCCCACTTAATAACTGAGTGGGTCTTTTTGCAACCAACTGCAGTTTCTGAACCACCTTTAAAGCCAGCCCCTCACAGAAGGCATCATAGCAGCCTCGAAAGGAGGTGCAGGTAATTGTGTGGGCAACCGGCAGTGTGTGGGGGATTGTGGCCAAGATGTCTCCATCCAGGCTCCTGTCATCATTATCAGCTGAAGTGGATGCAAGACGTGCCAAGCTAGAGAGGTAATTCGGATCTCCGAGGGCTGCGCTGGACCAATAACCTTCCCAAGATCGTGAGCCTGGCAAGAGGAGGTGTGACTCTATTAAAACAGGCAGCCCATGCTTCATCTGAAGCTGGACATTGGATGCAACTAAGGTCTCGGTCCCACTCTCATCCATGGTGCGGAGACAGTCCATTTTTAAACACCACAGGGGCTACACTGGCTTCTTACTGAAGATTAGCAACTAGCAAGTGAGCCCAAGGGAAATGAAAGGGGAGGGAGATACGTTTTGGTCACATAAACAGCGCGCGCACACACACGCACACACACGCCCTTTGCAGAGCAGCAGGGAAATTATGCCTCACACCCAACTCTATAAACAGGTAATTGCCCAATCTGATCCAGTAAATTAGCACAGCAGAAGACTGTCTAATTCTCACAATGGACTCCAGGAGTGGATCAGAGGGGGAAATTAATTCACATCCTACATGAGACAGGCCCGCAGGTGGGGATTAGAGGCAACTAGAGAGACAGGGTGGAGAAGACATTTCGAAAAAAGGATCCCCACCCCGAATTTGGCCTTTGGATAGAGGCAAACCTATGCTCTTCCACTGCCCTCAGAGTTCACAGTGGGAAATGTACTAACAAAGCTTTTAACCTGGAACTAATTGGCCTTTTCATTTGAAAATTACAAAAATCTAATTTGCATTCACCACACACATTACTTTCTTTCAAAGAACTGCATATTCTCCACAATAATGCCTTCCTGATATTTCTAGCCTGTTTTTTACAGTTCCACATTGAAACATTTCATTCTTTGCCAAAACATCCCGTTTTCCTGAAAGATGCTGGGGTGGGGAATGAGATGTGTGACCTTAAGCAAGCCGACTGGCATTATCTATTCTATTAGAAAATATTAAAGCAGAAACATTATTACAAGTAGCAGAGCTATAGTAGAAAGAAAGGTGATCAGAAAATACCCATCTTAAGCTTCAGTTATGGGCAGATTTTGGGAGGCTGGGACCACACAGCCTAGCTCCTTCCCCAGCAGCCATGCTCCTTTGCCCCATGTATTTCCGGCATGTGAGAGGAGGATCGATATATTATCAGCTCAGTGCATTTATCAAAGGGGTGAGAGCCATGCAAGCCAGCCCCAGTGCTGTTGCGCTGCGCAGCCATGCGCCCTGATGGCCAAGCCCTTGGAGTGCATGCCACCCATGCTGCCTTTCGTGCAGAGATCTCCCTTGAGTGCGGGCATCTACACTGGGTTAGTTTCTCCCCTTGCCTGGAGGATCTGTGTGCACAAGCAGCCCTAGGGGTGTAGGGCCCCTCCCAAACTGAGCATCACAAACATGTGTCCACTTGGCATACTGGACATGGGGCCTGTATGGCCCCATGCCTCTTTCCATCTGTTCTTCCAATGGACTGGGGTGGACATTCTGACCTCACCTGAGGATGATGTTATTACCCATATATTGGCAGGAGAGGAGGAGTTCCACACTTTTGCTGTATTGCCGTTCCAAGAGACAAAGGGAGAAGAGGATTCATCGAAGGTAGTGGCTTAGTTTTTTAGTGCAATGTGGAAACTCAAGGACTGTGCCAACAAAAGAAGGGCAAAAAGGGGAACATGCACGCCCTTAGATGCACAAGATGGCAATTTTATAAGATTTACAATATCTTGCACTCATTCAAGCTGTACTCTTTTTTCAGAGATGCCTGTATATTTGAGCCTTTAGCCAATTATCTCCTTGTGTCATCCCTTATGTACCTACCCAGACCTTAAGAACATCTTCTGGGGTCCTTCTCTGGGAGCCACCTCCACAGTGGCCATTAGGAGAAGGGCCTTTTCAGTTGTGGCACCCCAGCTCTGGAATATGCTTCCCAAAGAGGTGCACCATGGCCTACTGTCTACTCTTTTCAGCACCAGGTGAAAACTTTTCTATTTGCTCAGTATTTTAATAGTTAACTTTTTAATCTTAATTTTTATACTGTATTTTTTGTACTACAGCTATGCCTCTGTAACATCCTGATTGCAACTGCTGTGGATGTATTGGTTTTATTGTTTTAGTGCTTTATTGTTCTACTGTTTTATATATTATCTTCGTCATTTATGTTTTTAACTTTTGTTAACCGCCCAGAGAGCTTTGGGCAGTATAAAAATGAAATAAATATTTAAATAAATTTAGAAAGGGCTTATCTCCAGGCTGCTGTCTCCAGGTGTTCAGGGAAGACCCTAAGAACTGTCAAAGTCTGCAAATAGCAGGATCGGTCTGGGACAGGAGCCAGATATGAGGTTGGTATGACCCTTGACCCCATGATGTAATGTCGGGAGAGAGGAGCTAGCCAACTAGAGGGGCTGCATGCAGTGAGGTGGCTTACCTGGTCCCCAAAGGGCACTCCCAGGGCAGTGGGGTCCAGGTTGACTCAAAAGAAGCGTTCTCAGAATCAGTTTCTAGTTTGGGTTCAATGTACTGCTCTGTGCATGCCCAGAGACTCTTCCTTCACTGGTTATAGTTTGCTGGATGCACACTGGAGAATAAAGAGCTTTTGCCAAAGAACAGTCTGTTGCTCTGGAAGTGAGAAGGGGGAAACGGAGCTCCCGACAGGCTAATATTACAGCAACCAGGCTGGCTCAGACCAAGGGCTATCTAGTTCAGCATTCTGTGCCCACACCGTGACCAACCAGGTGCCTACGAGATGCCCGTAAGCAGAACATGGGGGAAATTTTATTCAATGTTGTGAGCCGCCCTGAGGCTTCGGCAAGGGGCGGCATAGAAATGTTTTAATAAATAAATAAATAAATAAATAAATAACCCTTTCCTACTGCTTAGCAAGAGATAGCTATGTGACATTTTTCCCAGGATGGGGTGCTAATACAGAGAAATGGCAAGATCTTTTGTGGGGATAAATGTAGCTCTCAAAAATGATGGAAGTTGAGGTAATCAGGTGTCCTCTGATAGTCGGAGGGAATGCGGGGAAGTACATGTGCTTCTTTAGATCAACCTAGGCCCAGGCCATAAAATTCACTTCTGCACATTATGCCTGGAGAAGTTACGATTCACTGCAGGAAGCTGCGCTTGAGAGCAATCCAATGCAACTGGCATATGTCCCCCAGCTCAAAGACTCCTCACACAGTGACTTTAGCAGCACCTTTAGACATGGAGGAACAAATTGCTTGAAATAGTCCTCGTCTATATGTCAAAATTGCTCAAGTTTCCACACAAGAGCAAAAAAAGTGATGGCTTTGATGGTTCGTCTTTGTCAAGAATGACATCAATTATTTTCAACTTAGAGAAACATGTCCAAGTCAAGCAAAACAGAATACATGTGAACCGTGCCTTGAAATGATGAACCAAGACATGCTTCCCTTCAGTCATGCCTTTCAAACAACAGAAGGCCAGTGTGGTGTAATGTTAAGCATGATGGACTGGGATTGGTGAGACCTGGGTTCAATTCCCCACTTGGCCATGAAGCTCAATGGCCAACTATGGTCTAGTGACTACCTTTCTGCCTGAGCTACCTCACAGGGTTGTTGTAAAGATGAAATGGAATGGAGGAGGAGGATCATAGGAGTCAAATCGGGTTCCTTGGAGAAGAAATGGGTGGGCTATCAATGCAAAATAATAATATTGTAAAATGTAGAGTCATACTATAATGATATCTGTCACTTTGGATATAATGTAATCCTCAGACTTACCTTGTTTGTTTATTAGGTTTATGTTCCACCTTTTTTCTTACAAAGAACTCGGAGAGGCTTACATCATTCTCCTCTTCCTGCTCTCAATCTTATGCCCACAACAACCACCCTGTGAGGTAGGTTGGGCTGAGAGTCTGTGACTGGCCCAAAGTCACCCAGTTGGCTCCATGGCTGAGTGGGGACTAGAACCCAGGTTGCCTGAGTCTCTTCACCACACCACCACACTGGCTCTCTGCAGCTTTAGAATTCATGGGCTTGAGCCTTCCATTTTAACAAGGCATCCAGTCCTTGACGCACGCAACTCAGTGTATACATTCCTGTGCCCAGCTAACCGAACACATTCTCATCTCTAAAGACTTAACATAATGTGGCAGGTTGATATGTCTGCCATTTTATTTTTGTTTGTTTTAATTGGGGTGGGGGGTGTCAGCAAGACAGCCAACTTAGTTCCAGCGTTCAGGTGCCTTGATTTATTGATCTGGCCAATTCCCATTTAATAGGCTCTCTCACAGCTTCCAGGGCACAGCCTTCCTGAGGGGCCTCCACTCTCACTTCTGCAGGCTCAAGGGAGGGCAGCCAAGCAAGGCTGTCAGTACTGGGGGGCGGGGGTGCCATACTGGTCCAGTTACATTCATTTTCCTTATTAAAACAGTCTCATGCCTCAAAGTCTGCAGTCTCACGCCTCAAAGAAGCCATCCAGCGTGAGCATTTTGCTGCCATTTTTTTCTTTGGCAATTTATCCAGGGTGACAAAGTGCCTTGTGGGTAGGTGAAGCAGTCTGTGGCAGGCAGTGTGAAATAGACTCCCATACATTTTCCCTACCCCTTCAGTGGTACTCCAACTGCAGGCTTGGCATCAGGTTCAGGGAGGGTGCTGTAGACCATGCTTGCTGGTAACCCCCACCTCCTCCTTTCCCAGCTGCCTGGATGCTGAACAGCCCTCCTTGTGAGATTTGCACAGGCAGCATAAACAGCAATTTGCACTGAAGTGCACAACAGAGCTTCAAATGAGATCATCTAATGATGATGGAAACCAAGTTTCCTTTCTGAGACCAGTAAATAGGTCTTTAAATAAAAAGAGTACCCTTGATGATGATGTCAGTTTTGTATATTCTCTGTTTTTTGCATGATACTAGAATAAAAAAATAAGTACTTCTGGACCTCTCAAGTTCATGCTGAAAACCACACATGCCACAAACTCCTTGGGAAGACAGGAGCATGTGGCAACTGGGACATTCCTGTGTCAAATCCAAGTAGGGAGAACAATTTCTTCCAAGAGTATCCCACAAGATACTAGCAGCAGCAAGCTCTTCTGCTCCCCTGCTGTGCCAACAAGCCCCATTCCCAGCTTTTAATCACTTTCAAAGAAAGATGAGGACTTTGATTATATGTGGCATTCACATGAGCAGAAAGGAGGGATGCCCGGCCTAGTTCAGTAGACTAAAACGGTGTTCCTTGGATCCACATGAAGAAAAGGGCCACCTTGGAAGCTGTGTGACTTCTGTGGTTGATGCAGATGCAGCCGGCTCATCTGTCTGAGGGCCCCACAGGGAAAAAGCAGCTCTTTCCATGGCTTCTCTGATGCTTATCAGCGATTCTTCATGGAAAGGATTAGTGGTTAATGAGGGGGCACAAGATTAGTTCATACCTTGCCTTTCTGTACAAAATGCATTCAAGGCGGATTACAATGAAACAGATAAGACCAGGAGACTTAAATAAACCAAGGTAAAATACACGGGGATAATTAAACAGACCTTTTACTAAGGCAGTCAGTTGGGTGCCAGTGAAGCCTCTGGTTCTGTCCACTGGCCACATCTCCTGTGGCACATAGAAAAGTCTCTGTACAGACTGAAGGCCACTGGGAGGCTTCCAGAGGGAATGGCAGATCTTAGTTTTGCCCAATCCTAGGCAGCAGAGCACTATAAAGGTCCAGACCAGCACCTTGAACTGAGTGGGGAAACAAGCCAGTAGCCCATATGACTGTACAACACCAGAGTGAACCCTGGAAGTTGCATTCAGGACTGATATTTCCAGACTGTCTTCAAGAACATCTCCACATGAAGTATATTCCAGCCCAGAGGTGGCCAGAAGAGGCATGACTGAGGTCAGGTCTAACTTCTCCAGGAATGGGGATAACTGGCAAAGCAATTACAACTGGTGGAAGGAATCTCTGGCCACCATGCCCAGCTAACAAGGAGGGGAGGACAGGATTCAACCTTATGAACCCTGTATACCAAAGGTCACAAGGTGGAGCTGGTGTCAGCTAGTGCTGAGCTCTTCAAACTATTGTTTGTTCACCAGTATCCATGTTTCTGTGCATGATAACTGGCACCTTTCCCTGGCTCTGGCCCTGTTGTTCTGAAGGGACTGCATCCATCTCAGGAGAGAGAGGACTGTCTGTGGGAACTGCCTCTTGCTTGGGAGAGTCACGTTCCGCCTGTGCCCTCCAGGGCTCCTGCTGACGCTGACAGGAGCGAGTGGCTTTGAGGCTTGCATTCAGACACATACAGAAACTATGCAGAATGCAGACGGACCTCTTAATCCTTAATGGGTTTCCTCCTCTACAAGCTTGGTGTGGTTTCAACCACAAAAACCACTCCATGGGAGACAAAGCAGGCAGGACCGGCCCAGCAGCCTAGCACATTGGGACAGATTGCAAAGCAGTCGCTCCCAAACATTTCATTCCAGGGAATAGGCAAAAAATCAATCATTAATTCTCACGAACATGAAGCTTAACTTGGGCCTGCATGTAACAATGGTAAAGACAATAAGCTAGGACTGGACAGGGAGATCCGTGGACTGGACCTCCCCAGGACCAAGATCGGGGATACCCACTGCCTTCCTGCTCTCCCCTACTGCCTTTTGAAATGCTGCAGAAATAACTGAGCAGGTGGCACATGGAGGGGTGGGGAGATGTCATGATGCAAACGCTCCCATGACTTTATAGCTGTGCAAAAGAACGATGAAAGCATTTCAACAAGGGTGGTTTGTCCTGCAGGGATGAGTAAAGCCAGACCTGCTGAAATTCCCTTTTACTACTGGGCACAATCCTATGTAAGTTCACACAGGAAAAAGTCCTACAATTCCCAGCATTCCCCAGCTGGCATTCCCTTAAAGATCATAAATATGCCCTCCTTTACTGCTGGCTATGTTTAAAGCAACAATGAAGAACAACAAAACCAAAAACAGGCCACCTGTTCACAGTGTGGCTTGCAATAAACAATGCCAATTAAAATGCCAAAGCAATTGCATGTAAAATATGAAAGCTTATAAGATGTACATTGACAAAATAACACCAGCACAGAGAAAAGTTATAAAATGAGCTCTAAAAAACAGATGCTAGAAATCAAAATGAATGTAGGCCTTGTGGAGATGAGATAAATCTATTTTCATTTTAACCTGGTTTGATGACAGTCAAATGTAGTGCAGAAGTGAGAAGAATTTGCACACATCAGGGAATGCTGGCGCACCCAATTCTGAGGTCTGCTCCCAGATCCTGAAACCCTGGTTTTGATTGACATCTGCACTGGATCCTGCAGCCAAAATGTATTAGTTTGGATCATCTTTGAATTGCCTTGAGTTCCAAGGCAAAGATTTGCTATTGCACACTATTTTTCTAAAATGACTACAGCTGGAAAAGCCTTATTAGCTGGCTCTGATCATCTTTAATTCAACTTAAATCTTGTGTGCATTTTCCCCTTTACAGGTTTGCAAGATAAATCATGTCATTTTCAGGGAAATGCCTCCCAGTTGTAGCAAATGATGCTCCTCAAATCCCACTCAAATCCCAGTCAAGGCTTTTGCACAAGAAGATTCTGTTAAGGAAGAGGCGCTGCCCAGGTTGCCAAGGCAGTTCATTCTTGACTTCACATGCATCTGGGTCTCCTCTCCAGCTAAGAGTCTGTGCTCAAAGGAAGGAAGACACTACCCGAGTACTGAAAGGGAAGCGGTCTGCCCAACCTCTAGAATTTCAGCAGAGAAAACAACTGGCATTCTTTAGGATTTCTGGCACAGGTTTCAGCACAACTGTCAATGCCTCCCCATTTCCAAATTCCTTTTCCTGAAATCACAGGATTCAACTCCATCAAGATTACTATCTGTGGGGATTCCCTCCTTTATTCATGGTTGGACACAGACATGCCCTGTGGCTGTCTGCTCTCCCCTGCTCCCAGAATGACTAACTACAGCCCTGCTCACTGGGTGTTTCCAGTGAGCTTGCAAAGCATCTTGGATAATGCAGAGAGCTGTGAATGAAAAATCCCTCAGTTCAAATAATCTTGCTGTCATGCCAGAACTGTTACAAGTTGCAGTTAGCTCATCCAGAGCTCCTGCGCCCTTTCACCAGCAATCTGACTGGCCAGCCATAAAGCGTTGCTGTAAACATAGCGCAGCTCAGCGCAACGAGAAGTCTCCCCAACCTGGTGTTCACCTGTTGTTTTGAACTACAACTCCCACACTCCATGCTGTTTATCCTGCTAACTCCCGTCACTCCCGAGTTGCATGGCCAAGGGACTTAAATGCTGGGAGTTGTAGTCCAAAATCTAGACAGCACTTAGATAGCATTCAAGGCAGCTTCCCCCAGTCTGGTTCCTCCCAATGTGTTGGAGCCTAATTCCCATCATTCTCAGCCAGCATGACCTGTAAACATGACAGGAGTTACAGTTCAACTCATCTGGAGGGAGCTCTAAAATGCCAGATCAGTGGAGGAACAAACTTGTGGGTCCCTTCTCAGTGGAGGCCCTCCCTTGATGGACACTTTGCTTGGGGAAACATGGTTACCCCCTCACTTGTAACATCTAAAAGTGTTAGAAACCCCCCTGTTTCAAATGGCTTTCACTGGTCATGCTACAGCTTTATTGAAGTCTTAGTATATGGCTCTGATATGTTTATCTAGACAGACACGTTCCTTATTCTTGCTAAATTATTCTAAAGGGCTGCTGGGCTGTTGGTACTTTTGCACTTAAGTCACTGGCATTAAAAACAAAAACACAAGTATATTATTGGATTTTTAAAAATTCATATTTTGTTTACCGCCTTGAGAATTTGCCAGTATTTAAACAGACAAAGAGACAAACAAATGCTGAAGAAGAGTATTTGTAGCTACTCCTGAATCCTAAGTCCTGAATCATGAGGGCTGATCAATTTAACTTCTCGCTCCAATTTGATTTGATCCTAAAAAGGCAGTATCTCCCTCTGGAGTCTAACAGGAGTTGAGTAACACTGTATTTAGTCACAGAGTGTCATTGCTACCACCTAATGGCACAAATAGCACTGTACATTAAAATGTACATACTCTAATGAATGGGTTTTTAGTTCTATCTCTACAGTGTGGGATGCAGGGTTTTGAGTCTTCCTGAGGTCTTTATCAGGAATGGGAGTTTGCTTCACTAACCAGTATATGCAGACATAATAGCTCCAGGACGGAGAGCATTAACCAAAGAAGACATCCAGTATATAGTTCAAACTTAAGTCCCACTGATTCAGTTGGGCTTACAACATTTTTAATTGTTCATGTAGAAAGTGATCCTAAAGCAAAAGCCTTGCAGCAAGGCCGAGCAATGTGTGGCCCTACAGATGCCATAGCCAAGAACTCCCATCAGGCCTTGTCACAGAGCTGATACCATGGAATGATGGGACTTGTAGGCCAGAGCATCTGGAGGGCTGCAAGTTGTCCACCCTGACTTATGGGAATGAAGAGGTAGCTACATCTAACTAATGCAAGAATCCTTTTGGAAACATAAAAACACCAAGAGCAGCAACACGGCTCATCTGCATTGCTTCTGTACCCCCAAGTCCTATGGAAAGCAGGACAAACACTACTCTCATGCTGGAGTAGTGCAAGATTAAATACTGAGGGTGCATTGGGTAGAACAGTCTTCTCCAACATGGTAGCCTTTGGATGTGTTGGACTTCATCTGCCATCATCCCTGGGCAGTCAGGCCAATGAAGTGCTTCATGTCTCCATAGCAGAAAAGCGAGAAGAAAGAAAGAAAGAAAGAAAGAAAGAAAGAAAGAAAGAAAGGAAGGAAGGAAGGAAGGAAGGAAGGAAGGAAGGAAGGAAGGAAGGAAGAAAAAGGCAGGCAGGCAGGCAGGCAGGCAGGCACCTTTCTCAAGATTTATTGATGAATGGCTGGAGGTAGAAATCTACCCAGGAGAGCAGCCAATTCCAAATAAAGGAAACATCAAGCTATAGTTTATGCATGATTAAGCACGTCTGTTCTCCCACTAGAAAACCTTCAAAAGATGGTCCAAGAAAAAATATTCCCAGGTCTCTGACCCTAAGCAGCTGGGCTGTTCACCAGGACAAAAGATGCAATGTGGGAGAGGACAGATGAACAGGGACTGATCCCGTCTGCTGTTCCCTCACCCTACATGCATCCGAGAAAGAGTCTCTGCCCGCCCCTCCCCTGCGAGCATCACGACATCCTTGCAGAACATCCATCATCAAGAACGGAAGGCGCAACTGAGGTGAGAGAAGGAGTGAGTGCAGGCTGGGCAAAGGGAGGTGCAGGGTCTGGACCAGGTTTCCAGCTATCCATGAACCATCTGGAAGCACCCCAAAGAGCGACTCTCATCTCATCCCAAGGTTGCCAAACCACACTCGCCTTTCAGCTCTTCAGGCCCCGCTTGCATCTCCTACTCGAATGGGTTAAATTGATGCCTTCTAGCATACACCTTAAAATATACAAGGCCCACCTGGTTAAAATTTCTAAGACAAACATACCACAGTCCAGCCTACTCCTCCCTGCAAAAAAATAAAATAAAAATGAAAAATAAAAAAAGAACACAGCTGTTTAAAAACAGTGCTGCCTGGTGGGGTTTGTGCTCCTGGCACCTACCCTGCTTTCAATTTTATACCTTTTAAAAAATGCATGCATGAGTTCAGCAAACTGTCATCAAGACAGCAAAAAAATAAAAATTGTGAAGTATGGCTCACCGGCAAGTCTGGGAGTAAAACAAACAGCCAGCAAGAGCCACCACATCTCTGGCTGACTAAGAAAGCTGGACAGCCCAGAGGGCTGGGCAGTACGGATGGAGAAAGGGGACACAGGCCAGCCCTTTCTATGCCATGTTGGGCAGTGCCCTGAAAACTGCATGAAAGTGGCTGCAAAACAGGAGATATGCCCATTTAGTTTTGCAGCAGAAAACCCATGTACAGCAGGTTTGACTTAAAGCAGGAGTGAGCAAATTGTGGCCCTCCAGATGTTTTGCTCAATAATTCCCATCAGCTAGGAATGCCAAAGGTCAGGGACTGTGGAAATTGTAGGCCAAAACATCTGGAGGGCCATGAGTTGCCCAACTTTACCTTAAAGGAGTGGAATCCTCTTGTTTTTGGAAGCTGACACACCTTTGTTGGAGGAAAATGGCGCAAGACACCAGAAAGTTCTCTGCTTCTGCCACACAAAACTTTCTCAGAACATTCAAGATGTTGCCCAAAAACAAAGGAAAGGGAAAAAATCCAGTTAGAACTGATTATGCAAATTTCTAGGCTGTCTTTAAAAGCACTGCCTTTTACAAAGGGCCTTAGGTCTGCCTTCTTCAAGTAGAACTGCAGTTATCAAATCAGCAGTAAAACAATGGTAATGAGTACTTCCGGCTATCCACATTATCCAAATAGCCATGAGCAATACCAAGTCCAGAAGAATTTGAAGAGTCTGGCCTCCATCTCCTCTCCTTTTCACCCTGTCCCTCTCTCAACCCAGCAAGGGCAGGCAAGTCTCGTACCCGTCAAAGAGAGCAGTAGCATGTCACATACATGGACCTTGCTGAATGCATTCTCCACATCACATCCCCAAGCGGCATTTTCAAAAAGCAAACAGCTCTAGGAATTAAAATCCTACATTCTGTTCAAAGTTGCCATGAAAAGTAACACCATTTTTAGTACCAGAGAGGTATTTAAAGCAGAAGGTACAGCCATACTTTTGTGGGAATGCTGAAACCTCAGAAGATCTTTTGGTGGCTGTTAAAACCCATCCAGCACACTCCCCAGCAACCTAATGAGCTGTTGGCTTCTGGAGCACACCACACAGATTAAGTTTTCCATCTCTGCTACCATTAGCAAGCAACTGTGGGTGCCAGAAGAACCTTCCTTCCTGCCCAGCCTCCATATTAAAAAGAAAGAAAGAAAAAGACTCCTCAATATGTGCCTAGGCAATGTCAAAAAAACACGAGGCGGCTGGCTGAATTTCCTTGTACCCCAGAGTTTGCTGGTGGCCCTAGGTAATAATCTCATGACAAGCATCCTCTCACCCTGATGGTAGGCCCAGGGTCGACCACAGAAGCCTTCAATCAAAGTCCAAGAACAAGCAGTCCACAGTCCGCCTCCATCAACTGCCCCAGGGAGATATTCCACAAAGTAAATTCCACGTTCTTGGCTCTTACTCTAAAATATACTCTACCCAAGGAGAGCTAACCAAGGGAGAAAAGGAAGAAATGTATAATCTGCTAATCTGGGAAGGATATAAACCTAGTCAAGCTGTATGAACCATAACCTTAGAATCAAATGGCATTTCCTACTCCCTTGTTGTCTAGACAGGAATGTGAGATGCCAGGTAATGGATTGGGGGGGGGGGCTGCCATATCCCTTCAAGACTTACGAAGCAGCAGAAGTTCAGAGGAGAAGGAACTCAACCTCAAAAGTTCTCCATAAAATATAAGAAATATAATCTTTATTTGAAAACCCACCAGGTATCTGACTGGAGTGGAGACTTCCATAATTTGAAGGAACTGTGCTTAACTTGATTCCAAAAAGGTCTCAAATGCAATAATTCACAAGTCCAAGTAACTCTGTTCTAAGAGCTGAAAATAGGAAAAATAGATGATCAAAAATGATAGAAGCTTGCAGTGGCCAATTCCATCTAACCTCCCCACCACCAGCACCACCAATTCATAATTCTATATTCCCAGAGAAGCCCTTTTAGTTCCAGTCATCTGAATGTAGGTAATTCATGTTTTAGCAATACTCAGTTCCACTCACTTGTTCAGCACTTGGTGTCAATCAAACCCACTCAAGGCACTGGGTGGATTCCCTAACAGGAAGCCAAGTCGCGTAGGTGTTTAGGAAGTCTCTGTTTCCAGATAATCATCAAGTATGCTTGCCATGCAAGGGGGTAAAATTTGCCAAATTAAAATGTTTCTGAATTCTCAGACCAGAGCCCTAATCAGTTGGCATGGCAAGACGTGACAGCTTGAGTAGGTATGCGTTACTGCATGAGCTTGCAATGAAGACATACGCCACAGCATCGGGTGCTTTCCTGAGATATCTAGAAATGCAAGGCTGGGCCAATTGCGTACAACTACACAGCAATGCGAACGACACAGACTGCTTCAGACAGGGCATCTTTCAACTGAATAATGGGAAGATTAGTTAAGAAGTCTAAAACAAACAGCTGTCCTTACACAACAGGAATTCCTCCATAAATACAAAGTTACCAATGAGCTGGTTAATGAATACACTGTCAGGACTGAGTCCTCCCAGGCAGCCATTTCTTATAACGCAAAATGACATTATCACCAAAACTGGTCTGGCAAGAGGATGCCTAACCAAACAGTGCGGACCCATGTTTGCTCAAGGGACTCTGGTGTTTGTTATGTTAAGCGAGATGCCAGCCTTGTAGCTCTGGTTTACCACACTTAGGAGGAACTGACAGAATCCGATTTTGTGACACAAATAATCCAATCTCAGCTCGGGCAGGCTCGGACTCACTGCTGGAGAAGCACTGCCGAGCTTTCCCTAATTCAGGCGTGCTAGAGCCAAGCCAGCTTCCCACTGAGCCTCCGCTGCCCCCTTGTTGGCCTTCTGCTGCTTGTCTCTCCCCTCCTCTCCCACTCCACGCTCTCAGCCGGTGCTTTCTGTCCAACCGGTTCTACTCTTATTTTTGTTTCACTGAGGATTATCTCCATGGTGATGTCCAGGTGACAGCAGGGGAGAGAAAACCCACCTGCATTCAAGCCTTAATCCCTTCCAGTGTGTCAAAAAGGAGTGCAGCTATTGTCCCAGAGCCCAAATGTCATCAATAAACCATATTACAGTTGTTGCGGAGTAGAGAGAAACCCCTCACAACTGAGACGCATTTCCAGTTTGAGTGTCAAGGATAATGGAGCTGATTTACAAGGACATTCAGGACCGAGAATCTGGGCCAGATTTTTGTAGCTGCTGCTGTTGTTCTCCTCTTTACCCTCTTAGGCAAGACTGCAATGCTTCTGCTATGCACAAGCACTGCATTTCTAGTAGTTCTCACTGCATTATGGACAGATTTGGACACAAAAGCTCAGCATGCTGGATAAATAGGAGCAGAGTTCTTTCGCAAATAAAACCTTTTCTATGGTTGCTTAGTGCTTTGAAGTATGTACTACTTTTTGAGAATTGTCAGCATCATAGCTACAGAGGAAACTCGGGGTTGGAACCAATCCTCATTCCCAGAGGGTATTTAAACCCTCAATGCAGTATTCTAAATTCACACACCCGGGTGAAAGGGAAAAAAAATTCGAGGATCCCTGATGGTCAGGCTGCCAGGCACCTGGATATTCCTCCAAAAGATCCATTGACACTGTAGTGATGTTTCAAACTATTAAAGGTAAAGGTTTCCCCTTGACATTAAGTCCAGTCATGCCTGACTCCAGGGGGCGGTGCTCATCTCCGTTTCCTAGCCAAGGGAGCCAGCGTTGGTCCGCAGACAGTCTCCGTGGTCGTGTGGCCAGCATGGCTCAACACCGAGGTACACAGAATGCTGTTGCCTTCCCACCAAAGTGGTACCTTTTTATCTACTTGCATTTGCATGCTTTCGAACTGCAAGGTTGGCAGGAGCTGGGATGGAGCAATGGGAACTCACCCCGTTGTGCAGATTTGAACCGGCGACCTTTCGATCAACCAGCCCAGCAGCACAGTGGTTTAAACCACTGCACCACCTGCAGTCCCTCAAAACTATTAAGACATGGCTAAAAAAAATTTAAAAAATAAACCAACAAACCAGACATGTCTTGCTACTTCAGTGAAGGATACGGGGTGTCCATGCTCCCCATCAGGTCAGTCCCTTTTAATCAGCAGAGCCAGACACTGAGAAAGTGAGATGCAGACCAGCCTCTATCATTCATTCCCCCTCAGGGACAAAGCATGGATTTCCTGCCAAGTATCAATCCTGCAGATGTTGGATTCTTGGCAGCAGGGGTGTGTTTGCTCCCAGAGATGACAAATAAACATCTCCCAAGTACACACTCAAACCTAAGAACACAACAGGGAAGTGAGCAGTGTCCATAAGTCACATCTGCCCTAAAACTCAAGCAGTACCATTATCTCTTCAGCTACACTGTGCAGTCGTAGAGATGTGGCGCTGCTTCTCGGTCTGGGTCTTTTGTTGGGGATGGACAAGGAATAGCAGGAAAATGGTAAACACTGATCACTACAGCAGCAAAGGAGAGGGAAGCTTTAGAAAACTGAGGGTGCCTTCCAACAGCGGGGTGCAAGGAAGATCTTCGGAGGAATTATTCTATGACGATGGAGGGACCAAACTAGGTGACTGGATTGCTCCCACCCTGTTGGAACCAGATTGAGAATCTATGCTTTGTGAAACCATCAATTAAGGAATGAGTTGTATATTTACCATACTGTTTTGGACAGAACCATTTACACAAGGATAATGGACACAGTCTTTCTGTATTTCTCTTTATCTCATACAATTAGTGTAGCATTTTCACTATATTCTTCATAGTGTTAATTTATGTTGGGGGGGAGAATTCACATTTATTCTGGTTCTTTTTGTTCCCTGGGAGAACTGCTGTCTAGTAACTCCCAACATAAAGGAACAGGTATAGAGAAAATCCCAAGTGTCTAGCCAAACGCATCCCGGTAGCCCTTCAGAATTCAAACAAATGCAGACAGGGATAGTGCCAAGTAGAAAATTCTCACACAGTATGAGATAAATTAGCAAATCTTATTGCAAAGAGAGAGAGGGAGGCATCTCGTGGCAATTAGAGTCTGCCCAATTATGTAGGAATCTCAACATGAAGGAAAAAAGAGTGAGAGAGGCATTGCTGGATGTTGCTTGCTTTCCTGCCCTGAACTTTTATGTCTGTTAATAATAGAGCTTTCAGCCAGCTGAAGCCCTTCACATCCACACTGCTTAAATGGATTCATAAGCATTTTCGGTACAACACTATCTCAATCCATCCTCAGGATTCCTTGCTCAGAGCCTCACCCAGCTGGAAGTTTCATTAACCTCCAGGATTGGAGGAAGATTCCTACTTTCAGGACTAATGCAAGCACCCATGCAGAAGCATTGGGCCCTGGTACAAGTTGCTGGATTGGGGTCTATTTCAGACAAGTGGGAAGGAAAGGAAGCACTCTGAGTTTGGTAGGCAGGTGCTCGCACGCACACCTGCATTTTCACAATGATAGTTTGGGAGCAACCGCTCCTGACAACACGCCAGAGGTGGTAATGGCGCACATAGTCTGCCATGTAATGGGCAAGTCCCTCTTCCAAACCCCCCTGGAGGCAGTTTTGGTTTCATGTCTCCCTTGATGTGGCCACACGCATTTGGGAGCATGCATCAGTACTCGGTGCAAGTACATGCATGGACACAAAGGGAACCTAAAATATACGGTGCCAGCCTCTTAAACGCTCCTATGTAATTTGCTTCTGCATGAGGCAGAGGCCTCGCAACTCCTCCCCACTGCCTGCCTCTCAGCCTTCCTGCTGAGCTTCCCCCCTTGGTGTGAGAGAGAGCCTCATCCTGCTGAGACTTCTCTACCATCTGCCTCGACTGCCGAACAGAAAGAAGCAGGTGGCCGAAGAAGGACTTTACCCTACCAATGACGGAAAAACTTAGACGGGGGATGATGTTTACCCATTTATTTCATTCCTATAGTGCCCAATAGCCAACACTCTTGGGGTGATTCACAGCAATGCACAAACACAAAACGGATTTCAGCTGAAAAGTAAATACTAAGCAGTCTTTCCATTTATCCATTTAACACCCAGGGTTTTTTAAGCTGTAGGGACCACAGGACGGAAAGGCTGATAATGACTGAGGTGGCCTGAGGAACTTCCTTTTTCTTCCCTGCTGCAGTGCAGATGAAAACCCCACTTCTTGAAGCTACTATCTGCGGGAGGAGGAAATGCTTCCATGGGGACAACAGTGTGGCCCTGAGTGATCCATTAAAAGCATACAAATGAACAGCCAATGGCCCTTCAGTTTTGCCATCCTGTCCCCATGAATGGCCAGAGCCATATTTTTGCTTAAGATTGCACTATGCCCTGGGATATGTGATGCTTTGCTTCTTCTCTTCGCCCCACTGGTCCACCCAGTGGCACGATGAGCATTTTAAGAAAAGTATAAAATCCTTCTTTGGACTTCTGAACCCACCATTCATTTGCACCACAATCTGACTCATCAAATTCTAATTTTTGTTTTGACGAAAAAAGGAGAAAAAATCCACCCAAATGACTTTCAGTAATATAGGGCACAAAGTATTTTGCAGCACTATTGAGGAACACAAACATATGCAGCCCACCTGGCAACTGGGAAAAACAAGGCACCTCACCTATCATTGACAGAGTTAAAAGGACTTCCCACACACCTGGCCAGTTCTCTAAGTAGCACAGCCTCCCATTTCCCTCCTAGAAGAAGTGTGAAGTTATCTCTACCTGCTTTGCAAATATTGGCGTAAGTAGCACTTAAAAAAATTATCCACCCTTAACAGCACAGATTTTTTTGACATAAAAACAAACAAATAAGAAAGCAAGTATTAAAGAAGTGGGGGAAAGAGTGGGCTGGAGAGTTATTTTGCTTGCAAAGGAAATTTTAGCTGGAAGGGCCATCAAGGCGGCACTCCAGGGCAGAGCTCCAAGGCCGCATTCAAGAGAATGGGCAGAGGGCTCCCACGTGCAGTAGCGCTATATGTTGCCATCTCAAAGGTTTAAGGCCATGATGCCCAACTTTTAAAAAAACTGACTTGAACAATCCTTAAAAATGCTATCTTGAATATTCTGCTTTCATGAGATAATAGCCGGCCTCAAGACTGCAGGTGCTCTATGCTTGACCATTATATGTACAAATATAATGTACACATTTATATGCATTTATGCACCTACACATGCTAGTCAGAGAACTCTGTGCACTATACCTCAAATTCAGAGATGAGCTGAAGAACAATCTGAGCCCTGAAGCAAGAGAAGCATAACATGATCCTCTCATTATGTAAAAACTCTTGGCAACATTCTTCCATCTATGTATCCTCTTAGCAATTTTGTATCCGGTTTGGGAATTCCAAGAACATCTGCAATTGTCTTTTGCTTAACCACACATCTGCGAGACGAGGAGCATCATGTCCCTACCTGCAGTGCCCTGTCATTAGGAGCAGAGAATGCATTCCCTTCTCACCAACGAAATGTACAAACCCCTCATGCTCAGCCGCACCTGGAGCACTCACCTTTTAACCCTAACCTCCCCCTGCGACTGCTGACAAAATAACCCATCACATTCCTACCATTTGCATGGGGAATTGCAGACACTGGGAAGGAGGTTAGACAGCATCCCTGGGCCATGCTGACAAATCGCTCCCATCACAGCGCCTTATAGAGTTCCCATATAACAGCCTCAGCCCACACTGCATCAGACCCATTTAGGAGACAAGAAATTGAGCCAAACAAAAGCCTTCAGAGCTCCTGCCTATGCTTGTTGCTGTTATGATAAAACACGGTCTGAGATCAGGGAATATTTCTGCTCTCCGCCAAGTGACAGCTGGGGAAGCTCACAGATTTTATTAACAGCTTTGCAATAACGAACCACATCATAGGAAGAACCACAGGGCCCCTTAGACATACCTGGACTTACCCTTCCATCAAGGAAGCAAGGGGAGGGGGGCTAATTCAACCTGCAGAAGGCATCAGTGAAAGGAGGAGAAAAAAGAAGGGGGGGGGGGAGATAATCCTAAATAAATAGCCAAGGCAAGTCATTCAATCAGACAAAGGTCCTGACACTTAGAAGGGAGTTGGAGAATGTGAATCTCATGAAATCTGTGAGGCAAAGAGGAAGTTGTGAAGTACTTAGCGCTGCACAGTGCTAGGCCTGCAGCCAGACAGACCCATGGGCATTCCTCGTCCTCAGCAGCAATAAAGAGGGAACCCAGGCCTCACTGGACCCTTCCCTAGGCCGCATGGCACAATCTGTGTGAGCAGGAAGTGGGTGGAGGGAAGGGAACCTGTTGCAGCAGACTCTCACAGCCCCCGTCCAATTCCCCGCCACTAAACTGCTGGATGCCCCATATCCCTGCCTCCTACTTAAGCTGCACTCTATTTCTCCCCCAAGCCACATCTGTATTCTTAGCAGCAACAATGTCAAGCAGAAACCCAACTGGAGAAGCTTTATCTCTTGCACCTGTCAAGGGTTTCTGCCAGCCACATGTCTACTACTGAAAGCACAGGGCCTCTGCTAAGAAGACGAAAAGTAATTCCCTGTGGTAACCTTGCTTCCTGCTGAGATGAAGTGGCAAGCAACAAGACTTGCCAATGTACTCTAAGCTTACAATCAGAGTGATTCTGAAACGGTAGAATAGTCCTCAATGTTCAAGCACTTTTGCAAACATCTTTTAAGAACCTGTCAAAGAGGGTTAATAACACCTCAAATTATTCTACGGTTATCACAGGATGTAGTGAATGCTGCCAGCTTGGTTGGCTTTAAAAGGGGATTAGACAAATTCACAGAGGATAAAGTTGTTCTGGCCTCAACACACATTGGGCTGTGTGTTGATCCAGGCAGCTAAATTTGCATCCAATTGCTTCCACGTAAATCAGATCTTCTGCTTTCTTGAACAACAAACAACTAATGCATTCAGGATCAATGTATGGCTGTAAAATAAAGCAGCGTGGCAACTGTAAAATCAACAAAATGAGAATGTGGGTGTCAGAACATTGCTTAAGGTCAACACAGCTATCTTTCCTTTTTTTTCAGGTTTTAACTAGTAATGACAACAAAGGGTAAAATCCAATTTCACAGAATATTTAGTTGCAATGGAGAGTTCTAAAACTAAGGAAACTTAAGATGTATTACTACCACCATCATGATCATAGATTCCACCTGTTCAGTGGCCTTTTTCACAGCACAGCAAAGTTTATTTCCTCCATCCTCCCTTGAAAGTGTTTCAAAAGTTCACTTTACATGTTTCAGGTTCCTGAGCCAGGAAAGGCAGTGGGAGAAGAAAAGACAAAGAGATGATGGAGCTGAACCGAACCTATTATTTTATCTATTTCCAATATAATTATATACTTTGGACAAACAAAAGGAACGGAGGAACTCCCACCCTGAGCACTTCACATAATCCATTCCAAAGTAGTGAACACCTCCCTCTGGTAACAAGTTCCACAAGTTTGTTAGTGAAGGCTTTGACCCTGGAAAGTATCAACCAAGGTATGCCTTTTGCTTTGTAATACCAGTTCCAAAGAGAGCGTGAAGGAAGAAGAGGCTCTCTTTACATTTTCTTTTGCACTTCTGCCTGTGTGTGGGTTTCTCTAGATGGACAACTTGTGATCCTCCATTTGTTTTAGCCTACAGTTACCATCATCTGTAGCCAGTTTAGCCAATGGTGGGGGAATGTGGGAGTTGCAGGCAAAAATTAGTGGCTCAAAAGTTTCCTATCCATGTCCTAATGCTTGGTCTCCTGTAATGTGAATGGAGGTCCGTGCTAGCAAACAGCAGACCAAGTTCAACCTTAAATATTATTTGTTCTTCGGCGCCAGGCGAAGACCTTTTTATTCAAATGTCATTTTAATTGTTAATAGTATTTATTCATTTTATTCTTTGGTCAGGGCGACTTAATTTATACTGTTAATTTATATTATTTTAAGGAAGTTTATTTATGTTTGTGAGCCACCCCGAGGCTTCGGCGAATGAGGCGGCATAGAAGTTTCCTAAATAAATAAATAAATAAATAAAGTTTAAGATGCAGAACAATTAGAAAGGGTCCAGAAGAGGGCCACAAAAATTATCCAGGGTTTGGAAACACTGAGTCTCTCCTATGAGGAGAGACTGAAAGAACTGGGCATGTCCAGCCTTGAGAAGAGAAGACTGAGGGGGGACAGGATATCCCTCTATAAGTGCCTCAAAGACTGGCACAAAGAGGAAGATCAAGAATCTCCTCTTGCGAATGCCAGAGTGTAGAACACAGAATAATCCATTCAAGTTGCAACAACCCAGGTTCAGGTTAGATACCAGGAGGTTTCCTCACTGTCAGAGCAATATGACAGTGGAACCAGCTGCCTGGAGAGGTGGTGGGCTCTCCCATTCTAGAGACATTCAGGAAGAAACTGGACAGCCATCTGAGTGGGATGGTGTAAATTGCCTCCTGCAACAGCAGGAGGTTGGACCCAATGACCTTCTTGGCCCCTTCCAACTCTACTATTCTATGGCCACATTTAAATAGCAGGTTGCAAATATAAGACAGAATCAGACAGAAAGATGCATGCATTCACTCAAGGACTATAAATACAGAAGGTCAGTTTCATCTCATATTGAAAGAGACAAATTGATCCAACCCTTGCCA
Organism: Varanus komodoensis; assembly: GCF_004798865.1. Taxonomy (NCBI): domain Eukaryota; kingdom Metazoa; phylum Chordata; class Lepidosauria; order Squamata; family Varanidae; genus Varanus; species Varanus komodoensis. The sequence continues at coordinate 1,692,126 of NW_025336664.1, read as the reverse complement.
GCCAAACTGATCACTGAGGGGAAAAAATTATCAAGTAAGATGATGCCTTTAATGTAAGTTAATGTAAGACCAAAATTAAATCCCATCATTACTTTGTACTTAAGAATATGGAATTCATAAAAATGTAGCAGCAGCTGAGAAGTTGCTCTCCACTCTCAGATGAGAAGTTGTTGTCAGCTCCATTCCCATTAAAAAAAGCGATGAGGAACAGGTTTGTTTCTGTATCTCAGTAAAGCTGATTGTGGTTTAGCCTTAGATGCCCCATGTAAACAAGCTGAAGCAGAGGGACGATGCAGAGTCATGCCCCTTTACTCGGTCATATGGATCAGGAAACTGATCAGGTTGACATCCACTCTGCTGAAGCAGAGAGAAGGACCTAGCACAGCCCCGAAGGGCGGGTGGGGTGGGGTGGGGGGAGACCCACACGAGCAGAGATCAGCATGTGCATACTCCCTCCTAATATCATGTTGACAGCAGATTCAAAAAGCATTTCCAAGGTGATAGCCAATGATTCAAACATTTACTGTAATTTACTCTATGGTACATGAATGCTAGACCACCCGGTAGATAAGACAACATGACTGTTCCAAGCTCTATTACTCACACTGTCATGGGAGTGAATTATTCCTACTCAGCCATTTACTGTGAAGAGCATGCCCTCAATGCAGGCATTGTGCATCATGCGCCTGAACAGAGTGCAGCGAGAGATGCGGTCCTATTTGCTCCAGCAGAGCAACGACCACAGCATTCCTCTTGTACAGATACAATGCTCCCAGCAAAGGCTGCAACACAAACAACCGTTTCACCTGAAGGCACTTCCCAAGAGAGAAGCACAAGTACTGCTTGTACTATCATCTTGTTCCAGGGGTTATTAGGGTATTAATGAAATCTGATGATGTGGGCTGCAGTCCATGAGAGCATATGCCGTGAGCTAATGTGATCATCAGTTTTTTGCGGGAACAGACTAAACGTGGCTAGGCATCTGGAAACTAGCTGGAGAAACTATGCTAGCTGATAACTGTGCTTCCCAAACGTCGGACAACAGGAGGGGGATGACCTTTTCCAGTGCTCGGACTCTTGGACATCTCCTCTGAAGCATCAAGAACAGATCCTTATTGGAAAGAATAGTAAGGCCGATGGGTGAACTTATATGGCACAGCCTTCCCCAAGTTGGCACCTTCAAGATATATGGGAGGGCAACTCCCATGGTCCCCAGTCAGCATGGCAAGGGCAGTGGTCCAACCCATCTGGAGGGTGGCAGGTTGGGGAAGACTGAAGCTGCTCTGGACGTGGGAGAAAGATTTAAAGAGGGCAGCAATCCTGTCGAAACATTGGCACCTAAGACATTTAGAGATGCATTTTGAGGAAGAAAAGAGTTTGCACAACGAAGAGAGACATGTTGACTGCAGCACCCATCCCTCCCTGTATTGGTCTCGAACCACTGCGCTCTCGGCCTCCCCTGCTTCAGGACACCCACAGCGATCACTCACCACTCCCAGCCTGGCTCCCAGTGTGCTGCCTAACAGGCCGCATGAGAGGCATACAGCACTGCACTGGCAGATGTACGCAAGTCGCCCGACTGGGCTGGGTGCGCACCATTTTTTAAATGAAAGGCAGCTTGGGAGGCTGAGAACAGGAAAGGGAGATCGATATGCTGAGCGGCACTCGCTGGTTGCTGCGCACAGACACAGCTCAGAGTGTTGTGCAGTAATTAGGCATGACCTGGGAGAGGAGAGCAGCAGCCACCAGGGCCGTGACACAGGCCAGCAGCACTTGGTCCTAACTTTGTGGAGTTAGATTACGGTGCTTGCATGGCCATGATTTGGGCCTGGCTTAAAGCAGTCACCTGTGAATCAACAAACAAGAGGGCAAAAGAGGACAGCTGTTCATATTACTCTAGCTTATGTTAATTCAGATGTATAGATACACATTTAGAAATCATCTTTATGCTTGAAATAAGAATGCTGTGCATCTCCTCATTGTGTGAAAGATGGTGCGGATGTGTTGAGAAGTCCCGATGGTTTGTTTAACCCTTGGTGATCATGTGAACCAGATCCCTGTGTAAATTAGACGTAGGCCTGTGGCTACTGCAGCCAGTGTGCTGTAAAGGTTAGAGTGTGCTGGGCCCACATTCTTGACTCCCAGGGAGTTCTCTGGGTAGGTGACTTCAGCCACTCATTGACTCTCAGCATAACCAGGGTTGTTCTGAGGAGAGAGAGAGGAGAAGGATAATGTACACCACCTTGGAACTGGAGGAAAGGCAGGCTATAAATGTAATAAATAAATCAGGAAGGCTGAATTGGCTGCAGGGTTCTGCACGCAGAGCGCACTAGGAAGAAACAGAATGTGTCTCATACAGTCTGCAGCACACCAGCAATTCCTCTACAGGAGAAAGCTTTGGGATGACACAGCAAGGCCAAACGTATGTGGCCTTGTTTCTTTTTACATCCAGTCCTTGCTACATTTCCTTGAAATTGTCCCTCCTGGACCAAGCAATCAAGGTAACCATCTGAGGGGGATGGTCTAACGCAGTGTCCTGCACTGAGCAGGGGGATGGACCTGAAGGCCTTCTGCCCCCTTCCAACTCTACCTTTCTGTGGTTCTACGAAAAGCAAAGCCACCAGGCCAAAGTCACTATTTATTTACCTGAACAGGTGTAAGTCCAACTGTGCAGACATCAGAGAATTTGGGAAAAAGCCAAGGCCTCTGATTAAGATGCCGGGAAAAATAAAACAAGCTGAGAAAAACTTTGATTAATAGCAAAGCAACAGCCATGCCCTGTTTGCCTAAGATTACACTGTGGAATGCGGCTCTCCTTTTTAGTATGCTCATTCATTGGAAACAAAATGAATCAAGGCAACGTCTGGCAGAGCAAGCGGAAGGTGAAGCAAGGATCCATGCGAGTTGGGTCAGAATAATCTGGGACAGGGATGTGGGAAAGCAATTCAGCAACTGTCAGGGAATTAATTAACAGGAGGCTTCCATATTCTATACATCAAGGCATGGTCTGGCATGCATGGAAGTCCAACAGACTGGCACAGCATAGCTTGTCAGAACACCCTCCCCTCCACAAAAAAAAGTCCTAATGCTGACAAATGTTTATGGGTTCAGTTGTTCTTGCATACTTCTGAATACCAGCGGCAGGGAAGCTATAGAGGGGGAAGGCTGCTGCCCCCCTGGTCCTGCTTCTGATTGCCTCCTCAGGAGCATCTGGTGGCCATGATGGGAAGTGGGATGCTGGATTATAGACAGGCCTCTAGTCCATCCAGCAGGGCTCTATATCTTTATGTTTAAAAGCAGTATAACTGCATCTTCACTTGCCATCATGTTACTTTTTATATTAAGAAAATCCACCACTATATCAGACACACATGGACTAAACTGTGCATGTGCTGGTCTCTCCCCTTCAACAGTCTGAAACAGAAGCGAGACAATATGTCTCTGTAGCAGCATTTTAAATGTTAGACTGTGGCACTAGAACACCTACCTGAAGCAATGTAATTTTCATCAAGCACTGGGTACTTTTTCCTTATAGCCAACTCATTGCAATTATATGCACACAAGCCCCTCTGAAATTAGAGGGAAGAGCTTGTAGCACACAAGAGTTTGGGGCAAATCAAAGGCCCTCCTACTCCTCTTAGAAATTAGGTGGCAAAATCATTAGAAGAGGCTTAGTAATCTGGATGGCAGTGTGGGAAAAATCCCTCGCATCAACTGCTTTGGCGATCATTCCACACATACCGATAGTCTCTGCAGAATTTTACTCTTTCTCCAGCAGGAGATAACTCTTTCTACCCGGGGATGAGGTAATGTCTGCAGAAGTCCAAGATTCCATCTCCAGAGCTTAACCCGAACTGTAGTTCAGTCTGAGGAACCTGCTTCCGTGCTGCAGCAAAGCCCTCCAAACATATGAAACACCTACACCTTAGGCATGTGCAAAGTCACTGCTGAAAAAACTGAAACTGAGAAACATCTAAAAGGAGGCTTCGGAAATCAGAGAGCATGGATGCAATGCCTTTCTTTCTTTCTCGGGAGTTTGGGGTGTTGTATTTCCTTTGCATATACCGAAAAAGCTGCAAGGCTTTTCAAATCGCAGTGCAAAGGGATATGCATGTGTGCACATGTGCATACCTGAATAAGACGTATACGCACCGAACAAAAAGTACTAGTGCACAAAGCAGAAGAGCATTACTTTACAATGCACCTGAATCAACAGACCTTTTCTGGAGCAGAGTGAAGGGGCTGAACTCTTTATCAGCACCCTTTCTGGTCTTGGCAGTGTGCCACAAAGGAGAAAGCCTAGTTCCAGCTCCCTCCTGCTTGTGCATTCCAGGTACCAATTAATCACGCGTGCAGGGCCCTTCAGAGCCCTTCAGAGCAATCCCACTTGGTGGCAAGGAAGAGTTACCTGGCTGTGCCCATTCCGAGGCCCATTCTTAACCAAGAACAGAAGAGAAGGCTCCCAAGCATAGATCCTGCTGGTCGGACTCCATGTCTTACATTGAAACCACCGGACAGAATGTACATGAAAGGCACCTGCTCATAGTCTGGGTTCCATGGTGGGCATCCACATGATGGGTCCAGCAGCTCATCCTTGGAAACAAGAGTTCCTGTGCCACCTCCAGACATCCTTGTTCTGGAGACACCAGCCAGAAGGCCTGGGCTCTGTTTAAAAGGTAGTGATGGTCAGACATCTGCCAAGAACCTTCACACTACAACAGTGAACCTGTCCCTCCCTCGGGCCCAGAGGAGGTTAGTGGTGAAAAGGAGGAGCAGGAGATGCAGCTGGCTGCCTCCTCACTGGCTCTCTGCCTGTTGGGCAGGCAAACTCAAGTAATGATGGCCGAGCATGAGAAGCAAAAACAGTGACCATGGCAAGAAGGTGGAACCACTGAGGCAGAGGAACTGCAGAACATCAGGTTGGCCCTGGTGGACCTGCTTTTACTGGAGGCCTTCAGGGTTTTACCTGAAGCTGTCCACTATTACAACGTCTATGAGCATCAGTTGTGCAACTTGCCAATTGCTGGGGCCTGGTTTCCATTGTCCTTCTCTGCCATTGTAATAAAGCCTCTTTTACTTGGGAACTGTACCTTTCCAGGTACTAGACATACTGAATGCTGATATTCTCAAACAGGGTTCACCTTTTGGAAATAAGAGGCTTTGCAGCATCTATGTTATCTTCTCAGTCACAGGGAAGAGGCAATTACATGTTTTTTAAAGCTAAGATTGATATTATAAAAGTGGATCGTTAGTTTGATTTGAAGATTTATCTCATAAGCTGTGTGTTCCCTTACACATCCCAGTTTCACTCAGTCTGCAATGTGGAAGGATATGTTGCAGCCACTTGGTTTTCCACTTGTAATCCTGATCCACAGCACCAAAGAGGAAGTAGATATTGGCACAAAAGGTTGCAGCACCACAAACGGCTGCAGGATATTTCTGCTAACTGCAACATAAACCAGAACTTGTGTGGCCTAAAAACACAGACAAAGGGTTGACATCTCCCACAGGCTTATGTATAAGTTGTGCAGCAAGTAAGAGTCAACCAGATTATATTTCATCCCACTTGAAGGCTGCATGAGTCAGAACAGCAGCTTCCTAATCACCATCTGACTGTATGCACAAAGTCAGACATCAAATAGGACTGAAAGAACAAGTTTTTGCTGATTTAATATCCTACACCTTGCACCAGTTTAGAATGCTCAAAGACAAGCAACAATATTTGCTACTCTGACAGAGGCTACTGGGTTTCTGCCAAAATATGACAGGGACTTTGTAAAGTACACTGGCTATCGGCAGTAACTGCGAAGTGAAAACCTGGCCTAAAAAAGCATCAGCTCCAAGAATATAATAGCAAGCTTGGGAAATCCGGGTTCTAATCCCGTTCAGTATGAGACTCCCCAAGTAGTCCGTCTACCCATCTATAAAATGAGAACAGGCAAATAACTCATATTAACCCTAGCAGGAGTTGTCAGGGCTTAAACAGAACTAGACCCCAGGCAAAGAAAGTCTGTTGTCAGCAACAGGGCTCAACCCTGAAATATATACAGAAATAGTATCACTAGCATTTCCAGAGTACTTTTCTATTATCACTAAGTGGAGAACTTGTGTAATCTAATGGCTAAAGCTGGGCTGTGAGCCACAAAAACAAATCTCACCTGAGTCAAGGCTGCCCTCGGCGGCCTCCAGTGAGCCAACATTCTCTCAACTTCAGCCCTACCCCACGCAAGAGGAGGAAAAACAGTGCTGACCTACCTTGCAGCATTGCTCAAAGGATTAGTGCGACTACAGGTGAAGTGCTTTGAGCAGCGTATCCATGTTAAGCAAAGACAGCCTGCACAACATCTTGGACAGACCTGATCCGTAACACTTCCTACTGGGAAAATGTCCCTAGCGGACTATCAACCCGGGCACCACAGAGATCGGGAAATTCTACACGATTCGTCTATGCATTATGTTTCACACTGGAATCATTCCATTTTTTAAAAAGAACTTTTAGGTAGCCTGGAGGCTTGGGGTGGGAAACTGTTTCCATCATGTCTGACACATAACAGCAGTTTCATTAATTAATACAACATGCCCTCACACACCTGTTGAGGTGCTCTGCAATCATTACAATGCGGGCTGTGGCAAACTCTTCCACAGAGACCGGAGCCCACCCAGTCAGGACTTCGGGTGCAGCATCCCCACAAACCTGGAAGGGTCTGGAGTGCTATCTTGCCATGCTGTTTGTGTGGCCCACCTGAGATGAGGTGATGGAGCACTGTCACACAGACTGAGAACAACATCTTCTACGCCTTCCTTTAATTCTGAAGCAACATGCAAATCCACTGTTCAACTATGAGCCATTTTGTAGGTTTGCACACATTAAATTGCATCGCTATGTGAAGGCTGAGAGGAAATACAGGAAGCTGGTCAGCTCTCTGCTGTGCCCAACTGAGAGGTTAGTGCAAAGCCCAAAGGGAGAAAAAAAGAGCGCACACAACCCTGGTTCTTTTGTTGCAAATTGTAGGAACCCATCTCTGACTCTAGTTAACGAGACGGAATTTCTGCTCAATGCACTTGTCACCACAGATTAAGGCCAAGAGCAGGTCGAGAGCTCGCTACCCTGCCCAAGCCTCCCTCAACAGGGCCCGCATGGCACAGTGGCTGCAGCCTCGGACTGCAAGTCTGGACACCCAGGTTCTAGTCCCTGCTCAGTTATCAAGTTTGCTGGATGACTTTGGGCCAGATCACTGGCTCTCAGCAAGGATAACATGGAGAGGGGGAGGATTATGTTCCTTGCAGGAAAAAAGACGGTACAAATAAATAAAATATCAGTGGGTGTGACATGGCTAGCAAGAGCGTAAATCACTCCCTTTTCTCTGTGCTTCTTGTCGCAGGGCTTCTCGGCAATTGCCCTCCCACTCCTGCAGAATCCAGATTGCTCATTCCCCGGCTGTTAGCATTCCACCCACCACCAGAAGCCCACAGCACGGCATCATGAACGCGGCCAGGATTTTGCTTAGAGCCAGATTCTAGAGGCTCAGAGGAGGGTTGCCAGTTTTCCTACTTACAGCCCAGTCCCATAAGCCACCAGCTTACAGAGCCAAGTTGTGCCAGGGCTTTACGTTCATCAGGGACCGTGACCCCAGCACAAGGCCCTGGCGAGGTGCTGAGAGGGCAGCCCCCTGAGACTTCAGACATGAAGGGCTTGTTACAACCAGCTTAGAGTCCTGGAATTTGGTGGGATACAAGTCAAAGCTTAATCCATTAACGTGGATATGCTTCAATGTATTTGTTTTGGGGAGTTTGCAGGCAGGGATCAGATTGGTCTATTCATTACATATGCACATCTAGTATACTTTAAGCATTTTAACAAATAAATGATAAAATTTCCTGAACCACTAGACTTAAATCACAAAACAGAGTCATTTGATATCATCCAGTGTTAGATCCAAATAGAGTAGACCCTTTAAAATGAATGAAACTTAAGGCAGACGTAACTTACACAAATATATATTTCAGTGGGCCTACTCTGTGAAGGACTAACATGGGATACTACCTATGTTTAGCACCCCAGGGACAGAGTTAGGTCCACTACTGTGAGAACATACTTGTGCACTTGCACGCACGCACGCACACACACTTTCCCTAACAACTCCTGTGTGAGAAACATCTACTGTATTCTGTGAGTTAATTTCTTTCAGATACTACTTTACCCTTGATTTTTCCCCTGCTGCCAGCACTACTGTGACACAATCATGCTCACCGGTGAATCAGATATGATCCTGGGACTGGAAACAAGGCCCTAGGAAGAGAGACTGACAGACCTGAGCATGCTTAGCCTGGAGAAGAGAAGCCTGAGGTAGGGGGGGAGTATGATAGCACTTCTCAAGTCCTTGAAAGGCTGTGAGAAAGAGGAAGGACGGGATCTCTTCTCGATCAGCCCAGAGTGCAGGTCATGGACTAATGGGCTCAAGTTACAGCAAGCCAGATTCCGGCTAGATGTCAGAAAGCATCTCTTGACTGTTGGAGCAGTGTGACAACGGAACCAGTGACCTAGGGAGGCGGTGGGCTCTCCCACACGAGAGGCATGCAAGATGCCACTGGACAGCGTCTTAGAGAGATGGTTGAACTGGGAGTCCTGCACGGAGCAGGAGGTTCGATGTGTTGGCCCTCTTAGTCCCTTCCAGCCCTACTCTTCTATGATTCTCTGCCCCAGCATTCTACCAAGGTTAGAAAACATATGGCTATAAAGAGTAATGTCTTTTCCACTCATGCTGTGAATAAAGGCTAAAGCTGGACCTTAAGATTAGGCTATCAGTCTGGGTTTGAGTCTTTGCCCCACCAGGAAAGCCAAATGCAAACCAACCTTGCACTAGCTTAGCAACAAGGTAGCTGCACTCCTCAGCCAGCTCTAGCTTTGTTCATCCTTCCCTCACACCAGGCAGTAGGTTCAAATATCCAAACTGTGGAGGGTCAGAGCCACCTCAGCGGGTCTGTTAGCCATGGGCTTCCTGGAAGCTGTGGGGCTTCTGGGCTGCCTCGGTTATTACAGCATGTTCCCCAGCAATAACTTTTTACGGCAACAGTTTATGATAGCAATTCCGTTCTTGGGAACCAAATAGTCTGTAACAGTTTTACTTTTATATCAGGGAAGATTCCGCAGCCCATCGAAAGGCATCCGACACTACAGCTGCAGGGTTAAAAAGAAAACAAGAAAACAGGAAATGGGAAACATACCCACATCCAATTCCCCCCACACCAAAAAATAAAATAAAAATATCCTGCTGCAAAAAGTGCAAATAGGCCTTCACTTCTTTCACTAAAAAGGACCACTGCAGGTTTGGGAAGCATTTGACAGGTCAGATTTTGACGGCTGTCAAATGCTTTCAAAGGGGGTATTTGTTTTGACTGCACCTGTAAATGCAGGGGGTGGGGGTGACACTGGACAGGAAGGCTAATTCCCAGACCTTCTAATCAATCACCCCTGGCTCCCCATTACTGCTGTCTTGTCACTGTAGTCCAGTTGTGCAAGAATAACAATAAACATCAAAAATCATTTCATGGGTATTTGCAAAAAATAGGGGAAGTCTTTTTTTTTTTTTTAATAGCACCTCAGACAGCCCCTCCAAGTTACCATTCAGGCACCTTGGAGATTCAGCTTGTATCTGCCAAAAGGGAGATAGCAAAAGTGAGCTCAGCAGCTGTCTCGCATTACATGATGTTTTAAAAGTGTCGAATTGCAGTGCGGCCACAAGGGCTTGTAATGGGGAGGAGGGCAAAGTCACATACTTCCCATGGTGACCCCTAAGAGGAAGTATATGCCCAGAAGGAAGTGGGGAGAAGGTGGCACACCATATTCACAAAGTGCTTGATCATCTGCTGGGCACATCAGGGTTAGGGAGGCTTATACACAATCTGTATAGTTTGTGAGACAATGTGGCCTATTGCGTCATATGAACCCTCTCACTGCCTCCTTCCTCCCTTCCACTCAGTGAAATGCAACAGGCTGCATTTCATGACACCACCCATTTCAAATACTTCTGCTTCGGGATTGTGAGGGTGCTTGTATTTCTCCCAAAGCATTCAAAAAGGGAACTCATGCATGCCATTCTTGTGGTGGAGAAGTGTGCGGTCCTGATGCTGAGACAGCACATGCATCGCTCTGTGGAACAGATGTATGGATCCCCTCTTCCAATCAACACAAGGAATGAAAATGTGACTTGATCTGAGGATCCACATCCACCAGGTCTCGTGTGAGCTGGGGTGATGCGCAATGTGTTCTGAACCGTCCTCAACTCCTGTGTCCTCCACAAAACCTAATCAAAGATGCAATGCTCTGTATGATCTTGTCCAGTGAAGGCCACCAGCAGTCATAATAGGTATGAGAACAGCAGCTTGAAAAAAATGCAGCTATGGTTGTGGGAATTACTGCCAGGTGGTTCCATTTGGAGGATGACCCAGGCTTCATCGTAACACCTGCATGATCATGACCATATGTGCAACTGAGGACTTTTTGGGATACATTACATATAGAATTTTAATTTGAGAAAAACTAGCTTCAAGAATATTTTTGCAGTATCTGAGGATGCTCAAGTGCCTTTTCACAGAGCAAATTCCTCTTTGACCGGTCAGCTGATCTGTCAAACTGGAAGCTTCCATTTTTAAGGTGGAATTTCTAAAGGATGCAAATATTCATTTTGGGCAGGGAAATATGCAGATATATAGAGTCTATGTATCTGAATCCTTTCTTGCACAGAAATTTTTTTTTATATATTTTAGGAATCCCACCTTAAAAAACAGGTTTTTAAGCTGATCTGACAAAGAGGAACTATCCCCAAAAATGGAAAACTTGGGAGTTTGCATGTTTCCCGGGTGCTGGTTATGCCAGGCACACTTGCTGAACTAAAAGGACACTTGGGACACATGATCCCACCCTCGATTATCCTGCTGTGAAGAGTACCTTTGTGACGGCCCACTCCATGTTTTAGCCACTTTTTAAAAGGGGGATTTAGATGCGGTTACAAAGTTTTTTTTGCAGAAGAAACATGAACTGCTGAACAAGAAAAAAGCACCAAAATTCTAGAGATTTTTTGAAGTTCCAAGAATGCCATGGCAAGCCCAAAAGCATGCCACCTACATACTTTGGGGTGGCTGGAAATGACAGTTGCCTGCTAGCCACTTGGTATGAATGGCAAGGGGTCTTTGCTGCTCTTGGCAAGCCCCTGCTCACAGATGGGGCTCAGCCATGATGGTCCAGGTTTGCATGGCACAAGATCCCCTTGTGGGTGCAGCGACCCCAACATATGCACCAAGTTTAAACCACCCTGACAAATGCATTGTGATTGCACACAACCTGTGAAACCAGATTGTCATTTCATGTGGAATCCTGGGGATTTGTGGGACTTTTCCAGGGCTTGGGTAGCCCTTGAGAAGTCCAAAGGCAACAAAGGACTTCCTGAGCCTTGGAAGCTAAGGATATTGGCGTCAACCCAACTGAAGTAAAAATTAGGCACAGTCTCTTCATACGTTCTCTGCAAGTCCTCCCACAGGCCCTGTGGTGGGTAGCAGTCAGAAACCCTGAATATAGGGAGCAGTGGGGAGAGCTTACAGAAAATACATCCATAAATTCTGCCAGGCTACCGCTCACTTGGGCTGGGAAGCTTGACTGATTGCTCAGGAGAGATTGGTTCTTTGGCTCCCAAGACCTTCCCAAGTCATGCCCTGTGGGCTAGCTGTTCTACGAAAAGAAAGCCCCCCTCCAGCATCCAGGCCTCAAACTAAACAAGGATTAGATGTCCAGGAGGGCAACTGAAAGCAGGCCTGAAAGAAGACACGTTGTTGCTTTTCCAATGATAAACCCAATGAAAAGGAAAACGTATTTCTGCCCATGTCTAAGCTGCTGCCTGCATCAACTGAAACATTCCTGGAGTAGGTGCTCCCTGGAAGTGAGACATGGAACTAAGTTACGCGATGCTGAGGTTCGAGCCGCCTGAAACTCGTTCAAGGTCATACAGAGAGTCTCTGTGCTGGAGTTTAACTTGGCCAATATGCAGCGCCCTTGCTGCTGGAGCAGCCTTCCTTTATACATTTGTCAATACAAGGGGAGGCAGTAAACGCCAGAACCTTGGGTGAGCTCCGATCCCACTGCATGCCTGGATAACATATGCTTGGCTAGGTTTCGCCTCAGGTTTTTCCTACTGAGATTCAGCGAACAACAAAGGGATCAGTACTGGGAAGTTACTGCGGAGGAAAGCCATCCGCTGCGGGCTGCACGGTGTGCTCATGGACTAGCGGCACCTTCCTCTCAGGGTCCACAGACGGCATCTCCCACACTGCTGCACGAAGCAGGAAGCAGGGAAAGGCACTGGGAGTGCTTCCCACACCACTGCCTGCGTTCCTAGGGCAGGCAGCCATTGTCCAGGTTAGTGCAGCCTGCCCTTCCCAGCTAGTCTGGAGGGCTGCAGTCGTTCCCTTGGGGCCAGGCAACTAGTGGAGGCACCAGCCTTTGCGTGTGTGGCATGTTGCCGTTTCTGCACACTGTCCCTGCTCCGTCACACCGCACGGCTGTCAGTGGCCTTCTGGGCACCCCGGAGCCCAGTCAGGGGACGGGGGAACACTCAGCGTCCCGTCCCTCCCCCTTGCCCGCAGACCACTTTTACTTCTATTCCTGCTGGATCAGCACAGGCTGTTTTTAAAAGGCTGGTTACAACTGCTAATTGGTGTAGAAAATTAGACCGACCAGAGCCCTACCTGCCATGCGAGAAACAAAACATTCAGTCAGCCAAGGTATCATTCAACTTCTTAAGGCTCAGGCCTTTGGGACACTCTACAAATAATTCGTACAACTCACTGATCCCTAACCATGAGCTCTGTGAAAGATTTGCAGTGCTAGTTTTCCTTCAGATCCTAAAGTGACTTTCAGGTGCAGGTTTTGGGGCAGGGAGAGAAAGCACGGATGTAGGGCAGATGGAAGTTTTATTTATTCATTCATTTAATTTATTAAAAGCTTTTATAGGCCGCCCACTACAAGCATCTTGGGACGGCTTACAAGAAATAGGGAAAAAAACCTCAAAATATAAAACAAAACAAGGCACTGCATCCAATCTCAATAATAAAACTGAGACTAAAACCAATTAAACATTAAAATGATGGAAAAATAAAAAGGTTTTCGCCTGATGTGGAAGAGATAAAGTGACAGCACCAGGCAAACCTCCCTGGGAATCAAATTCCAGAGTCAGGGTGCCACCGCTGAAAAGACCTTTCTCTGGGTAATTATTCTAATCTCCTTCAAGGAGGGCTCCCCGAGACAAATTAGAGGTTTGTTCACACTTTCAAGTGTTCACACATCAACTCTGTGATGACTTTCTGATACCTACCACCAAGAAATAGAGGTGTGACTTTCCCCAGTTATAGATCCTTCCTCCTTAGGAAATCACCCCAGTGCGAATGTTAAAGGGTTCTGGAAACCTTGCCTCTGCTTGAAGCTGTGGCATGAAAATAATCTGCTGGCTCTTACTGCACTGTTCCATTGTCACATGAGTCCATGTGCCTCCCACTTCCACACAAAGCCTATTCAGTGGTGAATGTATCTGCTATGATAGATTGCAGGTGGAGGGCATAGGAGAACTTACAAAGCTAACCGTCTAACCTACTGCCCCCACTAAGCCTCAAATTGCTGCAATAAAAACAGGCCTCATTATTCCAATCCAAAAAGAAAACATTGCATAATTCAACATCAGTTTTACTGCCCGCCCATATACTCCATTATCTTTCAAGCATGTTTGCACTCCAGTCGAGGTTGCAGACATGGCAGGTGTCTCTATCCCACCAACCTAGTTTCACCACTGCCAAGAAAAGCCTACTCTCTCCCAGAAAGTTCAGAGTTCTTTCACAACTTGCTCTTTGTAACCAGCTGAAGTGATCCAGGAATTTCAGATTGGGGGTTGTGGGAGGGAACACCAAAAAGGGACCATCCAACAGCAGCAAAAATCTGTTGATTATATTCGGAAAAATTAATAATTTTGCAACGTACAGGGACAACAGCCTTAGGTCTGAGGGGGAAGCATTTCATGCTGGGGGAAAAATAATAAAAGCTGAAATTCCCATTTATTTTATATCCACAATCAAAGCAGGGTGGAAGGAAAAGGAGCACAACATGCTGTTGATGAGTTTTCCATTAAGAAGGAGCATTTAAACCCCCTCTCTTTGTAATCCAGCCCTTGCTCTTAGCCACGAATTTCCCCCTCCTTAATAAAAATAAGAATAATAAAGAAGTTATATGACTTTAATTAAATGCACTTATTAAAAGAGTGAAATATTTGGAGAGGCTGGCTTCTTTTTTTTTTAATGCTCAAGGCACATTTTCCAGCATGCTGCAGAGTGTCTGCATCCGCCTGCCCCAGGCCATTTTTAATGCAAAAATAAATCCCCACCTGAAGTGCTGACAGATTATTATGTAGTGTGGCAGCCAACTAAAGTAAACACTGGGGCAAACGTTTTAACCTCTTGCAGTCACCAAGCATTTCCCCCTTCCTACCAGTTACTCCCTCCTTCAAACACAGATTTCACAGGCTTAAAACTACTATGCCCAGTGCCCACCTGGCATTTTAGGTTTGCACACCATGCTCCTTCTCTTACCCCACACTCAGTGCAAAATACCCCCACACAGCACCGCTGGTGTCCATGTATCGACGCTGCACACTTTGCCAGCAAAGGATATGGCTCAGTCACATGCTTGCAAAAAATCACATTATATGCATGTCTTTTACACTTTGGTGGGTCGATACAGAAGTTGCCAGCTTCAGATCATTTGGCACAGCCCAGGCACCCCAAAGCTTTCCAAGTATATGCAAACCAGGAGAGATTCTCAAACAGGAACAGACAGCCTTGTACAGCTATTCTTAATTCCATTCTAAGTAGAAGCTAATGCACTTATAGGGCCTTAGAAATTAACCAGGACTAGGAGAAGACTCCTGCGAGTCCCTTGGACCACAAGGCGATCAAACCGGTCAGTCCTAGAGGAGATCAATCCTGACTGCTCTTTAGAAGGCCAGATAGTAAAAATGAAACTCAAATACTTTGGCCACCTAATGAGAAGGAAGGACTCCCTGGAGAAGAGCCTAATGCTGGGAACAATTGATGGCAAAAGAAGAAGGGGACGAGAGGATGAGGTGGCTGGATGGAGTCGCTGAGGCAGTCGGCGTGAGCTTAGGTGGACTCCGGGGGATGGTGGAGGACAAGAAGGCCTGGAGGAGTGTTGTCCATGGGGTCTCAATGGGTCGGACACGACTTCACAACTAACAACAACAACAAGGATTCTAATACAAAGGTCAATGAAGAAAAATGAGCAGAGGCACCCGTACGGGGGAGAGAGTAATTTTAGGGTGACTATATTGGGTCATGAGCGTAAATCCTGCACAAAATTATTAGTTACAAGGTTCTTAATGCCCCACTGAGGCAAATAATTAGGTTTCCAAAAGGAAAGATATCCACAGCAGAATCCTGTGCAGGTTTTCACATGTAAATATGCAATTGCCCCTGGCAGTGATTCTCAGCAGACCTTCCACTAATTCCAAGGGGGTTTACTTCCAGTCGACAGCGTTACCATTGGACTTTAAGTCTACAGAAACATTAACTGGGAGAAGGATGACTCTCACCTCAGTTAACTGCCTACAGTCCAGGATGCTGCCAATGAATGATTGATCAAAACCAGAACACTCTTTGAAGTTAAGCTCTGGTTTTCCCCTGGAGTAATCTCAGGATGGACCACATCCTTACACCTGACTGCAACCTGCAAAAACTACCATTTGGTCACATTTGTTGAACAAGTCATGCATACTGGAGGTGGATTTCAAAGGTCTTGGCACCTGCCCGGTTGGGCTGCTTTCTGAGTTCTTCCCCGCAGAGTGGCAGCCATTTCCCCAGGGTGCGATCACACAGAGGCGGCATAGCCGCTGGGGGGTGGGGGGGGGATCATCAGCCCCATGATCCTTCCCACTTAATCTGCTTTCAGCTGAAGAGGAATTCCATCAGCAGCCACAGGCTGTACTTCAGATACCCAGTGTAGCTAGAAAAGAAAGAGGCTTAACTTTGCACATTTCCCCTCTTTTCAGACACAAATCATTTTTCTCCTTCCCATCTTGTATAACCATCATGACAGTGCCACCTGTCCCATCACTCCTGATGAATAATCCCTCTTGCATAAAGACTAGACAGAATAAATAGCCATCAGAAAAGAGGTTTGCCTAAAATATATTACTGCACGTTCCACGGGGTTAGAGTTTTCAGGCAACCAACTATTCACTTCCTTAGCCTCTAAACGAATATAGATCAGCTACCTTTTTCTTATTGTCTGCACAGGCAGCACCTCCCTGTGTTCAAGCAAGACCCAGCACTGAAAAAAGAACATTTATAATCCAGAGCCCACTCTCTGGGGGAGGATCCATTCCACCAGCAAGAGTACATTTGGGCCTGTTTCAGTTTAGAAAAAAAAGGCCAGATGATAGAGGTGTATAAAATGATGTGTAGTGTGGAGACACTGGGCAGAGAGGAGGTTTCCTGCAGGCCTTCTTGTAACACCCAGGTCCCCCAGGAAATTTGGGTCATACAAGAGGAAATATTTCTTGACAGGACATTGGATAACATGGGCTTTTGGCCTGGCCCTGCATGTCATTCCAAGCTGATATCCTTTTAACTGGAGCTGTTGAGACTGAACTTGGGTGCGTGTGCTCTGTCATTAAGCCACTGACCCCCTCAAAACCTGGACTGGAATGCTGCACAAAATTAAGGCATTTTGCACAAGGCAATTCTTATGTTATTATGTTCTCTCATGATACTAAGCGGATAAAAGTCAGAGGGAATTATTTGTACCAGGTTACCCATACAACATAGAGGTTTCTGCCAAATAGGTTAATCTATGATAAATACAGCCAACCAGCAAGCAGACTTTAATGCCTTAGCAAGCCATATTTTTACATGTTTATGGAAGCTACAACTCCACATGTGGTTCTCCCTCAAGTGAGAATGGCCACTTGGACCAATCAGTTGGCTACTCTTTGCTCCTGAATGTGCAACAACAGAAACCTCTCTCATCTCCAAAAATTAAAGAGCCAGACTGTGTTTTCACATTTGACAAGATGCCACATGCTTTGATAATCCTTGCAGGAGATTTGTTTTTAATGCAAGATTCCTTCCTTTTAAAAAGTGGTAATTATGAAGTTATTTTCCTCAAGCTCCTGGCAGAAAAGGAAAAAAAAAATTGGCTGCAAAGTTGAGCTGGAAGCTAGACTGTTCCTTGGATTTCACAATAACGGAAATCTTTGTTCTGTCACATTAAGAAGCAAACTTTCCCAAAAGGGTGACATCTCACCTGCCAGCCTTCCAAAATAGGCAAAAGGTAGTTATTTTCTAATATATGCTCACAGGGGGTGGCAATAGCAAAACACAAAACAGGGCTACTGCTTGTTTTTAAAGGCTCGTCGAGATGATAGACCCCCTTGAATTATTTCCCCCCTTAAGTGAACCCTAATTCAGGGTTCACAACTCAACATCCAGTTACAAAATCCAAGTTGCATACAATCAACCACACAAGTATGCAGAAGTAGCAACTTAATCTTATTTCTAGTCTTGGGAGAAAGGAAAGGAAAGAAAGGACTTATTCTATCCAAGCCCGAGGTATGGCCAACCAGTTCAGCATTGGGAAGAGACATGAAGGATCTGCCCCTACTGCAAAGAATACTGAGGAACATTCCTGGAGTTATCATTTGGACAGTTGTGCACACTGGTTGTTTCCTTCCAGCTATGTGAGAAAGGCCACAACAATCTGACTGTTAAACATATACTTAGGTTGAAATTTTTTATACTTAGGGAGCCACGCAACCTGGAATCCTTCCCCCATTTCTCTTTCACCCTAAACAACCAACTCAATGGTAAGTTGCCACGTCCTAGAATGAGAATGAGAGGTTGGTGGGTTGACATAGCTCACAGGCCTTGTGTTGCTTCGTCCACCCCGTAGATTAACCAAGGTCATACATTGAACAAGTTCCTATAATTTGTCGGGGCATTCCTTCTTTGGGAGACACTGGATGACATATCAATGTGTTGGATACTTTAGTGATACCTTATTCTATCTGAAGGATCTGGCATCGGCTGCTACCAGCACCCTTTTTGACAAGGCTTGGTGCACTCCTGTTTATTATTTGAAGCATGTTTCCCCACTCTTGAGTCAAAAAAGGCTCTCAGATCTGCTTACATATGATCAATAATACTAATAACAACAGATGTAGCAGGCGTGCAGTCTAAAGGTGGGCTGCAAAAAAGGGAAACGGATGGAACACCATAGAAAAACATGCTTCAAAGTTACACCGTTTGTATACTGATCATCTCAGGGAAAGGAGAATGGAACTGGTTTCTCAGCAGGGCCAATGGGGCGGACTTTGCGGTCCCATCTCGCTAAGAGCTGCTTCGAGATGAGGGAGAGGAGGAGCCAAATCTCATCTCATTTCCTTCCTCGTTCTGCCTGTTGGGTGGGCTGAGGGGAGGAGGGGTGATTCCAGAAACACAAAGTGTGAAAGAAACATATGGGAGTGGATCAGCCACATAATACTTCTGGGAATAAATGTTTGAGCATGACCTTAACTTCCAACTGAATTTCATCACTGGAACTGATTATTCATAGAACTTCTCAATGTACTCGTTCCATGGGTGTGTGCTCCCATGTTCGCTTAGATCCAGCGACAGTGCCAAAGCTTCAGCCCTAACAGTGCAAGCACAGCCACGATGATGCTATTGTCACTGTCACATGGCACCAGCCCTCTCACAAAACCACAGTAGGGCTGCATATTCCCCACGCACGGACACACACACTTGTTAGGATGCATTTGTGCCCTGGCTGGCTGGCCGGCTGGCCAGGCAGTGCTGGAACCATGCAACTTCTTCCTGTCTAAAGATGCAGGGGATTGTATCCCACTCTTCACTGCTTTTATTTAAGATGAAGAGACAAGAGATCCTAGCATTGTTATGTCTTCAGCAGAGCAGTGGGAACCTCACTGACGCTTCAGGGAGTGGTGGAGCATCAGCCCAAGCAGCCCAGTGACACGCCCACTGCCCAGTAAGTACCATACTGTGCAAGAAAACCCTCTTCAGAGATTCCAGTTTTGCGTCCTCAAAGGGGATTCACACTCTGACCTCACACTCTCCATTCTTGTTGGAGAGGAAGGTCTGATGAGGAAGTGTCATTGGGTTTGGCTGAAGGCAATTCTGCAGTTCTCCATGGGATTGGGCCTTCGCCAATGTCAGGGTTCCTGATCTTGTGTAGACTATAATTCTCAAATGCAGACCTTCCTTGTTAACCTGGAGAGGCTGGGAGTGAAGTTATGGGAGGAGATTCCTGCCCTGCAGGGTTACACAACAGGGAAGAGCTAAAGTACAGTGGTACCTTGGCTCACAAACTTAATCTGTTCCACGACTCTGGTCGCGACCCAAATTGGTTGTGAGTCAAGTCAAATTTCCCCATAAGGTTCAATGTAAATAAGGTTAATCCATTCTGTAGCCACTTTTTTTAATCACAAAAATTTGAAACAAAGTGACAAAGAACACAAAGTGGCAAGAACAACTAAGATTGTGGCCATCTCTCCCCCACATCTCCCCGCCACAAGCACGACTGCAATCGCACCCGTCTTTCCTGCACGAGCGTGACCATGATTGCGGCCATCTCCCCATCCCCGAGCACAACCGCAGTTGCACCCGTGCAGGGAAGATGGACGTGATCGTTACCCAATGCAGAATTTGCGACCTGAGGCAAAATTTTCATCCTGCTCCCTCTCCCCTGCCCAGTGGCAATGCCACTTTCCCCATGCCATCCCTTTGGTTACCTCCCCACAGCAAAACTCTCCTCCACTGCTCAGCAGCAACGGTAGCTAAGTGTTCTGGCAGCCCAGTCTGCTCCGCCCAGCCAGGCATTCCAGCTGTTTCAGTCAGGGAGATCCATGCTCCCCGTCTCCCCACCCCCGGAAGCAATCATCTCCAGAGGCTAGGCCTTCTTGGATGTTCCAGCAACCCCCAGGATATGTCCAACTGGGACGAAGGAGAAGAAGGCCTTTTCAGCTGCTGGCCCTTCCAAGGGTTGCACCTCCTCAGAGCTGAAAGCTGGTAAACAGCCACTTGTTAGGAAGGCATTCAGTCTGTAATTTTAATTCTCCACTCTGCCCAGCCTCTTGTGCTGCTTTGCTTTGCTGTTTTGGCTATCTTAAATATTTGCATTGCTGCTACCTTGTTTTCTGATGTAATTAGTGAAACAGGGCAATTACTTGCTTTCTGTTGCTGTTTTCATGTTTTATGCATAAAGTGGAAGGCATTTTTAATTGCTGAATTATTGACTTCAGTATAAGCCACTTAGAATATGTCATAGATAGGTCAGGGTAGAAACATTTCTAGCACGGATAAATAAATAAATATGTGTGGTAATTCAGATTTGTACTTTGCTATATAGGTCATCCCAGGATATGCTTAATGGGTGAAATATGCAATGGATTCCACCTCCTATGCCACCATTTTGGATCTTGCTCTGGTCGATCAATAAAACCAGGTTCTTTTTGTTAAGCAGGGAGATAAAACATGTTTAAATTTTTAAAAATGGGTAGATAAAACCAGGTTCTAGTAAAGAATTAACTTGCCCCAGCTGGAAGTCTGTTCACCCCCAATGTACAGAACTGGAGGCAGCTTTAAAGAAAGATGTGCAGAGACTCTCACTTGGGACAGCTGCCCCATTTCCCTGTTGTCCTTGGTCTTGCAGTGGAGGCAGCGGCAGTTTTCCTCAGGGGAAAAAGAAAGGGATTCTCTATGAACACGGTATTCCAGCTGGTTAGTAGAAACCATCATTGACCACCAAGTCTGGATGTCATTGGTTAACTCCCACTAAGACAAAGCCTAAGCCAGGGATTGACAACATGGCACCCGTGGGCATGTACCCCTGCACGCTTCTCTTGGTACCCACCAAGGTACTCTATCTCCCACTTCCTATTTCTTATGTCAATTCAAAATGAGGGCCTGCCACTTTCATTTCCTGTGAATGCCTCCGGGCGACACAGAGACTAACCAAGGTGAGCAGCCATGCCTCCCAGGGTAGCCTTTTTTGGACTGGCTGGAAGCCAGGACTGTTCCACAGATTTTCAGATGAGCCCATCAAGGCTGCTTTCCCCGCACCTAAGCAATGCTACTGCTTAGCCCAAACCAATTTTGAAAGGACCTGAAGTTATGCTGAGTGGGACTGCATGGAAAACATCCCACCATGTAAAACTTCGAGAGTGAGGTCTCTTTCTCATTGGAATTGCTGTTGCATGGAGTTCTATGCCTCCATGCAAAGACTTTCTTAGTCTACTGCCTAAACAGGATGCAAGACAGACTATTATTTTTCATTGCTTTGGTGTCCCACTCTTCCTCCAGGTGGTTTATGGGAAGGTTACTCCAGTCTATCTTCACAACTTCTCTAAAGGGTGTAAGGTGGCAACTGGCCCACCTCCCTTCCTGGTCTGATGTTGTCTGCTATTCTATGCTGGCGCTCACCCCTAACTATTTTGAATGCAGGGTGCAAGCTAGAATGATCCAGGCAACAGGTCATTTACATTTCCTGTCCCTCAGACAGATAAGTGCCTTAAATTATGTTCTTCCCGAAAACACTCTCACACCCCACACTGGTTCTGCTATCTACTTCCATGTTTGAAAACTTTCCCATAACCTTTTCTGTCTCTTTTCCTGCTTTCAAATAATAGAATACCAGAAGAAGTGGATAGAAAATACCTGAAGTGGCTGCACCACTAAAATTACTACCTCTTGTATATACGTACCTGTATGCTCCTCCTGTGTGCCAAAGACTGCTATATACTACAGAACTTATGGAATCGCCCTCCTCTAAGGTGTTTAGAAAGAAGTTGGCAGGGATGCTTTAAGAATAATATTTCTTCTCTCTAGAATCAAGGTGTGAGGTCCAGATGGTTAAGGCACTTGGATATATTCCTGCCAGTTGTAGGTTCAGCTTTCAAACTGGGAAGCTGCTGCCTTGGTTCTACCTGGCTATAAATAGGTACTTGATCTATTGGGACAGGAAATACATAGGTGGCAAGCCTTAATAAAACTGAATCCATCACTCTGGAGTATCCCCCAAGACTAAAGAATGGATGTGTTTTGAATTCACTTCACTAAATGGCTCAGGATCAACTTTTTACTTTTCTTGCCAGGATGCAGAAAAGGTGGAATGGATTATTCTCAAGGCCCCATATCCAAGTTCCTTCATCCTACACGACCCTGGTGGAAGTGAGGCTTTTCTGGCTGCATAAAACATGTTGCAATTTGGTCAATGGCAAATCCAAGAGCAGGAACGCTTGGCTGCTCTCCAGAACCAGGGTCTCATGTCTGATATTTCGAAAGGCTCTCCTAGATTATTGCTAGAGGCTTTCAATAAGGCCATTGCTTTCGTAAACACTAAAATTCAACTACATTGCTGAAATTAAATGGAAAATCCGTGTCTATATTAATAACCCACAGAGGCATCTGAACATATGAAGATGGACAAGCAAGACCGAAGCAAGCTTCATCGACTGGCAAATTCTCCGGAGCAGGACCAAACACAGCTGTTTCCACTCAGCAAAGACAAAAGAGCAAGCAAGAGTGTGTGTAACTCCAGCAGTGTGCGATCAGTTTATATGAAACATGAGGACAGATGCCCTGGAATCTAGGAGAGCAAGCAGCCCTCGCTGACTGTATATTAAAACAAGGGGAAGGGTACCAAGTGCCAATAACTGTCAGAAGGCATTTCAGCTGCTGCAGCTTTGGCAAGACAGACACAACTAATTTAGTGCTGCCTCACTGAGGTATATTAAGCTGTCAGTCTGGATGATAGGAGTTTAATCACTCACAATAGATCAAAGCACCTCTCGTCTCTTTGGGGGTGGGCCAGGCTCACACACAAAAACCAAGGGAGAGATGATTTCGCAGAGAATATATGGCAGGAAAACAGGGATAAGACAGAGACATTCCAAAATATTAATGGAGATAATGCCTTCCTTCTCTTGGGGGCTGTAACTCACACTTCTGTGATGGGAAGGCACATGCTCTTCTTTTGCCCTGGTTCCATCGCAGAGGAGATGCTGATTGGTGCAGGCAAGAGCATTAGCAGGCCTGTCGGAGCGGTGGGGAGCTGGGCAGCAGCACTTCCATCCCCAGCGGAGGTGTCAGAATGTCCGTGTGCATCGCCATGATTGCTTTTAAGGGGACGTAGAGGGTCCCAGGGCCGGTGGAGCAAGAGAGGCACCAAAGCACAGCTGGACATGCTCACGGTGGGATGTGCTCTGAGGCAGCCTCTGCCCCTCAGCTCCACCTTGTCCCACTGCGCTCCACTGGCGTTAGTTCATGAGCATCATCAGCCTGCGCACCTGCAGCCTGGAACTCTACTAAACTGAGAAAAGATCCAAGGAAGGCAAATTATTTCACTGGACGCATCTGCTCTGTCCTTCAACAGCAACGCTAGAGCCCGGTGTTGTCAGTCACCTACTCATACAGTATAACTATTGCTGTGATTATCAAAAGCATGTAAAATCAGCCCCCTGGGAGAGCGGTCATAATCACAGATGCTTTTGCCCCTCCTGCCTTCCGCGTGTTGCAGACCCTGCTGGCACAGGAGGGTACGGGGATGTGCAGCGACACCTGGTCAGCACATGTAGATCCCTGCCTTGGAGAAAAGGAAGCGGATAGATCCTCCCTCTCCCCTGGGACTGGCATGGGAGGGCAACGCCCCCTGGCCGGGGCACCTGCTGGAACGTCACCACCTGACTGGGGGTCAGCTCTGCCGGCCGGGCACTGCATTGCTTCTTTCTGTCACCTTCCCGAGTGCCCAGGAAACTCCAGGTGGAGGGAATGCAATCCCTGTGGCCCAGATGAGAAGCCCCCCTCCCATGCCCATGGGTCGCCACTGCTACCACGCTGCTTGGGGTGACCTGCACAGACACTTTACCATGCACTCACTTAGCACTGTGTGCACATAACAGACAAGTGTGTTGTCCTACGAAACAAGATACGGCCACCAAAACAGGGAAATAGAAAGCCTGGGAAATAAAACAAGAAAAGCAGTAGAAGGATGTTTTTAGAAGGATGCAGAGCTTTGGCCAGCTGTCCAAATGCTTACAGGCACATTCTGATTAAGCTCCTGTCTGGTACTGACAGCCATTAGTCACCGCATCTATTCCTGAAGAGACCACTGGGAAAGTCCTGCAGTGCTGCAGGTATAAGGAGAACCACAGCACACAAGCTGAATCGGCATGTCAGCCACTTTGGCTTTCTTCTCTCCTCCTGCAGTGTCCCCTTCGCTTGTACGGCAAGGAACTAGTCAGTGCGATGAGAAGACATGGGTCATGGAGAGCTGCAGGACTCCTCCGGCCTGGAAGCTCCCTGCGCTGCCTCTCCAGGCAGTCAACTGAGCAGTCGTGAAGCCTCATGGCTCTGTCACCAACGGGCAGCAAAGGGAGCAGAGACCCAGCATGGTCTTCATGCTTTGCTTGGGTGCTACAGGAACAGCTTGGGACAGACAGACAGACAGACAGACAGACAGCCTTTGTGGCTTATCATCCTCCCAGCACCCCTGCACTGGCTGGCCCCCTCCCACCACGACACCACTAAGACTTGGAAAGGTGGGCGTGTGCTATGCCAGGAAGGCAACCCAGTGAAAGGGGCATGTATGATAAATAGCAGAAGTGGCAGGAGGTTATGGGCAGCAGGTCAGGTTAATAAGTGGGGGAAGGGCTGGAAAGCACCTGCTGAGGAAGAGGAAGCTGTTGGTGCGCCTCCAAAGTGCCTGCCTCTGATGTGTTCCAGCAAGACAACAGAAAGGTAAATCAAGGAAGCAAGGATCAAAGGGAAACAATAAGCTGAGCACCCCGCCCAAGCGGTTTATGACTGCGAGTGGCCAAAAATCTTGGTTACACTCTGAACCTGACATCTAATCAGATTGTCCCACGACATGCCTCTGGCTAGATTTCTTCACCCTTATTTGCACAGCCTCCTCAGAGTTCCTGCTTGGGAAACAAAGCAATCAGTCCCTTGGCCATCACTGCCCCTGCCTCCCTTCCCCTCCTGCTCTCCATTACGGCAGCCTCCGACCGCCCTGCTTGTTGGCCTCACCATCCAGCAGCCAGCCGTTCTTCCCAGCCAGTTGGTCCTGTAAAATGTCACTACGTCAGCCAGAGCTGCGTAAAATGAACAGGCTGATGGGACAAGATGGCTGGGAAGAATGGCTGATGGGACAGATGGCAGGTGGGCAGCCCAAGGAATGGATGGCGTAAGGAATAATTGTGGCATTCCTTGCAAAGGGTGTGTTGAGAGACACTCGCCATACTCCTGGCTTGGCTCTCACACACTGCACTGGAGCCATCGAAGTGGACACCTTCAAAGCCACGTGCTTTTTGGTGGACACATTGCACCGTTCTGCTCTTTGGCTTTGCTGTGGTTCACATTTACCTGCTTATACTCTTCCTTTCCTACCAGACTGAATCTGCTGCTCTGGAGGCATTGCTCTTCCATGTCCCCCTCCCGATCTGTGTGTGCTCACACATCCAGCTGGGAAGAAAGTGTGTGCGACATCACCATCCTGCTCCTGACATTTCAGGAAAATTCTAGCTCAGCAACTTGGGCACAATCGCCAAGAGTCAACAGGCTCTTCTTGGTGGTGATTCTCCCATCCGATTGGTCTTGGCACAATAACCTAGAGACAAAATCGCTCACCAGTTCTCACCCCATAGAGCTCTGCACCAGCTGTCAAGGTTATGTTGTCCTAGGTTACAAATGAACCCCAGTCCCGAGTTGATATACAGGATCTCATGCCAGGAAGGGACTGGAAAATTCGCCCTGCCAGTGCAAAAGTGCAGCTTCATCTTCAGCAGGTGCCAAATCCTCAGGAGACAGCCAAGGAGAAAACTTGTCAATTATGCTACCTGCCTTTGCAATGCCCTCCCCAGAGAAGTTTGCCTGGTGCCTAAGTTAGCATAATTTTGACACCAAGTGGAAGACTTTTCATTCCCTAGCCTTCTAAAGCCTTTTAAACCACCATGAAATCCTTTTAGTTTCCCTCCTGTCTTCATTCATGAGGTTTCATCTGCAGTCCATTTTTGCCACTTTGACTAACAGGACAGGACAGAAATTAACAAACAGACAATTGGAGCTAGACTTTTTATTTGAGTCCTCGCTCTTTCGGCAAATTGGTAGCCTTATAGCAGCAGCTGGCATAAAAAAAGGTTTGGGGTCTCATACTAGAGCTCTCCTTCCATGCCCATTTGAAAGTACACTTTCCTTGACTTTGACCAATTCTCTCAAACAAGAAGCACAGAAGGGATACAACAAGCATCAACAAATAATCAACAAGCATCTCCTGCAAGTCTTATAATGGTGACCTCTGCTTAAAATATCTGATCAGTGCAGTCTCCACTGAGGTGATCATGGAAAGGTTGAGTATATAACCGAAATGGATTTTTAAATTGTTGAATTGTTGAATTAATTCTTTTTAAATAGTAAACCATCATGAGATTTTTAATGAATGATGGTATACATTTTTTTAAAATTCTCAGATCTCTAAAAATAGAAGGACATTTAAAATATAGCTCTTATCTAAGAGGAAATTAGAATGTAATGATTTGCTAGTAAAAGTTCTCTATTTTAAATGGCCTGGAATTAAGAAACACACAATTCTTTGTCTGTTATCAGTGTGGTGAGTTATTCTGTAAGAGGGGTTTTTTTCTTTTAAGTTCCAGTAAATCCTTAAGTAGATTTTTTTTAAAGTGTGCTGCCCACTACAGGTACCCCTTAATGCAGGTCCTGGACACACAAATTCCTTCCTCAGCCACACATACTGTCAATTATACAAAGCTATAAAGTTACATAAAGATAATTAACAAGGCTTTGTTTTCAAGACAGCAGAGGACTGTGCTAATCTTGAATCTATTCTCAGAAGAACTGGCAATCATGTAAACTGGGCTGTTTACATGTCTGGGCCGTGGGGAAAATGCCACGGAAGAAACAAAATCAGATCATCATCATCATCTCACCAGTGGCTCTTGGTGACCTAGCCTGATGGATCTCCCATTTCAGTTTCTTAAATGCCCTGAAAAGGTGAAATGGATGAACTTGAAGCTGAAAGATACCTTTAGGAAATTGAGAGGCTACCTAAAACCTTTGCAATAGGGTTTCAAGTGCAATGAATGAGAAAGGTTAGGTAGAAAACATGATTAAAGATAGGCTTGCTGAACGTTGAAGAACAAGCCTTGCTGTAAAAAAAGAAGCATTGTCTCCTCACATGGAACTTGTACCTCACTCGTTCTCTGAGGGTACCACAACTATATAACTAGGGAAAACTTGGTGGATGTTTTATTCCTGAAGGTTTCAAAGCCAACGCCAACTCTGCATTAGTGAGATAAAAGGACAGCTCCTCCTATGGGTAACTCTTTAAAATCAGGACGTTTGGACAAGAGGTGCCTCTCTGTCTACTGTGACTGCTTACAGCACATCCCAGGCTACCTCTCCAAAGCCAATGGGGAGGAGCCTAGAGTTTCTTTGGGTGTTAGGTAGCCAAGACAGTTCGAGTGCTTCCAATACCTCATATGCAAACCGAAGGCCCAAGCCTTTTTCTCCAAAATAAAGCTGTAGAGGAGGATTGAGATTTTCGCGGTCTTCATGCAGGACTCTCTGAAACTCAGCAGCAGTGCAGGGCAACCTTTCACCACCTCCCAAGTTCCAAGCTGGATACAAGGGCTGAGCCGCTGCCCAGCATCTTTGTCAGGGGGTGATGAAGCACAAACCATAACAAGGGTGGCAAGAAGCGTGATTGATCCCTACACATGCAGCAAGGATTGTCTACATATCTGCAGGGAAGCCACGTGTAGAGTAGCATGTGAATCTCTGCTTGAGCCAGGTCACAGAAAGGTACACAGACCTGGAAAAGCTACCGATCTAAAGCAATCAAGGGATGTGAGCATTTTCCTTCCAAGGAAAGGCTAGATGTGTCTTGCACGATTTACTTTAGGAGAGAAAAAATGTGGTTAACTGGGGACAAAGGTTCTTATCATCAGCATGCCCAGAGAGAAGAGTTAGCAGTATTAGAACTCCAAGTCACCCAATAAAACTGTCTGGCAACAAAACTGGGAAAACCAAAGGTGCACTTCTGCAGGCTAGACCCAGTTTTCTTAGGGGATTTCATAATCACAAGACAGAGCGTGGATGGCCCATGTTTAAGGAACATCAAAAGCAAATACACATAGTGATGAGGGTTAGTTGATAAACAGCCATTAGCCATGATAACCAGGGCTGGCCTGAGCCATTTTTCCCATGCAGACGAAGTACAAGATGGCACACGCTTCCACTTCCTTGCACAGAGGCTGACTGGCTGGCGAACAAGTGGGGCAGCCTCCTCCGCTGCACTTAAGGGAGCTCCAGCACCTTTGCTGCCTCTCCTCCCACCTTTGGCAGCTCCTGCCTGGGGCAGCTCTCTCAGTCCACGTAACATCAGGGCTGGTCCAGATGACAATTACATGGACACATCTCCAGGGGCCACAGAGTGGCTCTTCTGGAGCTTTCAGAACTACAGTTCGACATGGGAGCATGACCAGCACCATGTCTCTAACATCCAGTGGGGCACCAAGAAACGTCTACGGAGGATTATTCGACTGGCCTGACTTTGTCCAGCACACGATGAGCAAATGTGGTGAGGGAAATTCTAGAAAAGTGGGGAAAAACAGCTCCTTCCCCTAATGTACATCAGCTGAATTGTGCTACAGGACCTGGCTGCTAAACCATTCAGCTTTGCTGAATTATCAGTCCCCACCTCCTCCTCGAGTTCATGCAATACTGCTGTCTTCAGCAAGGGTAGCATGTACCTGTCCAAAATGGAAAAAAAGGGTAATGTAGCCAGGGAATATATATTCCCAGCAGTAAGTCACTTGTGCACCAGGTGAGGAACACTTTGCACAATGGCCAGGAAACCACCCTTGCATTTGGGAGTCCCCGAATGTTAAGGAAGAACTCCTGTAGCTCAGAAGAAATAGAGGCCTCAATACCCCCCCCCCTCTTGAATGACACCAAACAAGTAATTGAGTTCTATTTCATTGCTCACTCCCCACTTTTGCAACTGAAGATTAACAACTAAGTCCTATGCCTGAACTCCCACAATGACCTTGGGCATCTTGTACAAAAACTCAAAAGTTCCTAAGGATGCCTAGATATTTCTTAACTACTATTTGACCTTCAAATTAACCGCTGTTCCAGAGTCCTCCTCACAACTGCAACATGAACTGTCTTCAGCTGGGAGTTAATTGCACATTTACTCAGCGTTTTACCTCCTCATGCCTACCTGGAAAACAGAGCTATTTGGATTCAGGGGTAAACAATGGGCATTAAAGCCAAAAGCAAAACAAAGCAAACTCCAAGCCCCACTCCTCACTGCATTATACAGTATCCTTTTGTGATATGGCTTGCGGCAAAAAGAGGACCCCAGAGCCTTTCACGGCCCTGGTACACGGTGACTTTCAGGGTGTGAAGCATAACCCCGCTCATTTCCTTTTCTCCAGGCTTTGCGGCACTGATGGAGCCTCCCTGAAAGAGACCCTTTCAGCAGGCTCGGTAGGTAACATGAGCCACAGGAAGGGAAGACAAAAAGGTCTCTGAAGCTTTGCAGCCTAGCGTTTTTCACCTAAGCGCCTGGGAAGAGTTCCGTTTATGGTGCCAGGAGCTGAGGGTGAGCTCCTTGGTGCTCCACCCACCCCAAAATGAGGCAACCAGATCCCGCGAACTGATAGCGGCGCTTCCACTCCTGCCCCTTGGCGGCCGGCCAGAAGCCACTGAAAACTTAGCTGCTAGGGATATGGGAGGGAGGGGTGTTGGCTGAAGGGATGTACTGTACGGGCCGTGTTTCCATCCGCCCCGGCATTCTGAAGCCTGTCAGTCTCATTTACTCTAGGCATTAATCTTGTCAGGAACAGGAGCTGTGTGAACAAAGTACCTTTGCCCGGCCTCCAAAATGCAGTGCACCAAATCACTGGTTTGTTATCTTTCGAGGCCTCCGATGCTGAAGGAAGACTTCCTATCTCTCAGATTTGTCACACGCACAGCCAGAGTGTTCAGCTGCATCTTTTTAAAGACCTCTTTCATGCCAAGAGAAAAGGCAGGGAGAGGACGAGCATGCACAAACATGCGTTTGTCCACAAGACAAAACACATCGAGGTATTCGATGGCGGTTGAGTCGGTTTGTGCATGCCGAGCTGCAGCAACAGACTGGAGACATGTGGCCTTCAGCATCATCCCAGGACAGAGCAGCCAGTGGGACACAAATTGAAAATTATGCCTTGAGCTTTGTTCGAAATCCCCACCCACAGTGCTTGTTCATGTAGAGCAGGACTACTGCCCAGAATTTCACTCCTACATAAAACCTACTTTTAACAGAGGCCACACTCAGCAAGAAGGATATTGTGACTAGAGCAGTGGCATATGGGAACCAAATAGCATATATCATATGCCACTGTCAAGGTAAAGAGAAGCTTTGTTTATCTGCTGCCACCATAGAGCAGAGGGTCAAGTCACCACTGTTGGCCTCTGCAGATGTGGCTAAAAAATAAAAGAACAAGCCTATTTGTGCACATGATGTGCATTTTAAAAAATGACTGTCAGTCACTGACAATTTCTCCAAGGTACTACTTGGACACTTTGAAAGGGAGGTCAAAATAGGCACCACAAACTGATTTTCATGATCTCAACAAAAAAAAAAAAAAAAGCCAAAACAAAACAAAAACACCACCCCTCTGGCAAGCTGCAAAGAGCTCACAAATGAAGCAGGAAGGGCAGCAAGCCGGTGCCAGCCATCCTCAGGCACTAGCTGGGCTCTTGCGGAGTTGCC
Source organism: Varanus komodoensis (assembly GCF_004798865.1). Lineage (NCBI taxonomy): Eukaryota > Metazoa > Chordata > Lepidosauria > Squamata > Varanidae > Varanus > Varanus komodoensis. The sequence continues at coordinate 1,661,219 of NW_025336664.1, read as the reverse complement.
AGCACTGCTGGGTGCCTGGGCAAGGAGTTTTGCCCATTGGCCCAAGTTGCTCAGCAGCTGATTCCCAGTACCCACAGTGGGGTCCATTGCCAGGTCTTGAATGGCACGACAACTCATTATTTTACAATAATTCCTGGGCTGGCAGGGTGCCTTCCTGCCATGAACAAGCCGTTCTGTGGGAATCAGCCTGGATTCTCCCAGTGTGACAACCCATCATGGGTAAGAACCCGTTGTGGGTCAAAGCATGCTATTACTTCCCTGATCTTCCACCACCAGCAGGACACCAGAGGCAGTATTTGCGAGTCGGCAGAAAACAAGACCGAGTGGCTTAACCAAATCATTTGCCATAACTACTTGAAGTCTGAGTCTACAGAATGAGGAATCCTCCCACCAGAACCTATCACTAGACATTTTGTTCCATTCATGTCTATCCAGGATTGGGTGCAGCTTTTTCCTCAAGGAATCCCACAAATAGTGAAAAGGCTTAGAAAATAAACTCTCCAGAGTCTCTGCTCCAATTTAACAACCCTATTGTTTGCCCTTGAGTGACCCTGGTTTCCATTAGCCATTCAAGACATGAACCAGAGATCTGATATATCAGGGTGAATTCTCTCACCCCAAGAACGCCACCATGAAAATGCAACCTGGGAGAGAGAGGAGGAAGAAAACTCACAGGTGACACTCTCACACTCACCCTCCTTTATGTATGCGGCAAAAGCCACCTAATTTGCCCCTTTGCTTTAGGAGTTCTGCATAGTTTACTTTGAAAAGACGTGTTTTACTAGAGATAAGGGGCGGAAGGTGGCCTTGCTTTTTAACTTGGCCATAAATTCACCTCAACTTTGTTTTCAAACATTTGTTGGGTTTCATTTTCCTTCTTCCTCCAGCCTCTCAACTGAAGGCAGGATTTATCGCTTGTCAGATTTAATCATTTTGCAGCAGGAAAAGATTCTTTTTAAACCCCTCAGGATAAGACAGACTTGCCAGAAAACGATCTATGAAAAAGCCGAGTTGCACTCTGGAAGAAAGAGCTGAGAGCAATCTACAATCGGACACCCAAGCATCCACACAGGGCAAGCTTTGCACTCAACAAGGCCAGGCAAATAAGTTAAGTCTTCGCTCTACCTCCTACTCTCTTTAATCCTTTGCTTGTTGAACTCATTATTCTCCCTAAACCAAAAGCCTGCTTTAGAATGCAGCAAACCAATGTTTAGTGTTACAAGAACAATTCTAGTTTCCCCTCCTCTGGCACAGCTGTGTGTGGGAGATCAGAGGTTTTCACTTCCATTTTTAGTTAACTGCAGTTTAATGTGCCATCAGTACCCCAGATTGTGGTTAGTCGTAAGGACAGATAATGAAAACAGGCAGGCTTCATAAACTGAGGTTTGAAGTGGTGATATTTCTGCTCAGCATAGTTACAAGTAACCACAGTTGGTCTGGAATTAGAAAACACAGCAAGGGACACTTAATCAAGAGTAGGCACAGAAGCTGCCAAACTACTTGTGACTGTGCTAAGGGAGGACGTCCGACACAAGCTCCCGGAACCGCTAGCTCATGCCTGCAGCACTAACCAATTGTGTTGATAAAATACAAACATGAATTTTGGAAGATAGGTGAGATGATTAACACTGGTTTTATTTATCCTTTGGGGCAACATCCTTTCTAGGAACATTGCAGAAGTTGATAATGGCAAGACGCCATGAGATAGAGGGATTTTTAGTGCCACAGAAAAGGGGGGATGTGGAATAGGAAGAGTATGTACCCTAACCCTATACATATCATAATACATATTTTCATAACAAACAATTCAAGAATTTTATAACCTTCCTAACCACAGAGGTCCTTCAGATGTCAACATTCAAAGCAATATATGTATCTTGAAATGTAAAATAAAATTTAATATACCTGGACTGATGGTTACTTCAAGATAGAGAACCCAGAAAAGCTAGCCTGAACACTTGAACCATGGATAGGTGGTGGGTAGAAATATCAATCACACTGAATCCAAACATTTATCTGTGAGAGAAAATCCATTCCTAGCTAAGCCAGATGGTTCTGGAGGTCCACATGCAGGAGGCATGTTAAGCAGGTCAAGTTCACAGTGCAATCAACAGTTGCCAGGCGTGAGGGAGCTAGCCACGCATGGACCAATCCGGATCCTGGCTCCTCCACGCCAGGCTTCCCAGTGTTGATGGAGAAGCTCTGCAAAGCGGCTTTGACTGCACCCAGTGGCACTTCCTCTGTTTCATGTGACTGCATATCCGGGCTCCTTTCGTGTGTGATCTGTAAGCATATTCTGCAATTAAGCCCTATGCAAACTTTCCTCATTGACACAGAGGGGTCAGGAACGGAGGAGCACACCATTAATCCCGGACTCGCTTTGCCATTCAAGTTTATGCCTCTTTGGGAATCGCCTAAGGAGGACTCAGGTGTCAGAACTAATGCAGCCTTTTAAAATTACACAGTCATCCTAATGTTTTGCTTTTTAAAATGATCTTGTGTCTTATGATTTGGGATTTTTATTGGTTTAAACTGCTGTGCACCACTTTGATAGCTACTTTTAGCAAGCGAGAGGCTAGATCCATGTTAATCATGAATCATCTGTTTATTTATTCATTTACAAATGTACAGCCTGCTTTTTTCTTACACTGAACTCAAAGCAGCTTATACCATTCTCCTCCTCATCCCCACAACAACCACCCTGTGAGGTAGATTGGACCGAAATCTGTACCTGACCCAAAGTCACCTGGTTGGCTCCATGGCTGAGCCGAGGCTAGAATCCAGGTCACCCTGACCTGTGCTCTGCAATGAGCCAAAATGGGGCTGGGGTGTCGACGAGGATCCCCAGGACTGGTGCGTGATGGTGGCGTGTCTGGAAGTGGCTCTTGGTGCTGCCACGTTCAGTTTATATCCAGTGCGGTTTCTCTCCAGTGCCAATCCACCTCCCCACACTCACGAGGCAGAAGCCCCATCACTTTCTAGCCTATAGTCAAACCGGTCACATGGCAGAATACAGAAAGGATGATATGCCGGGCCTAGCGAGGAAGAGACTCTGACCTTGAAAGGCCACAGTTTCGCTGCTGCATTTAGAGGGAGTGAGCGGTACGTTGCCCACAGACGGCGCCAAAGGCCCGGATCTCGCAGGGAAAATTCCATCTTTCGTGGGCTGCAAAGCACAGCCTTTTGTGCGAAGGTGTTCTTTTGAGGGTTATATTACCAACGGCTCCTGTTACAATGAAGCAAGCCTTATTTCAAAAGCGGAAAAGCCAATCGCTTGAGCGGCATCCACTGTTCACTTCTGCAAGTCAAAGTGAAAGGAGAGCCACAAGCATTTACCTGGAAATTAGCGGTACCCTCCCCCAATCATAAAGTGCTTTTCTAGGCTTGCAAGTTATTCCAAAACGATCGGAACATCACCGTGCAATAGCTCGGTGGCGGCCCATCCACCCATGCTGTGGAAAGGAGCTCCCTTCTGGGAGGCAGAAGGTTTGGCATCTTTCAAATGCCTCCATTCAAACTAACCTACATTCCAAAGTCTGAGCTGCCCATTGCCTGGCTCAGCCGGTGAGACGAAGAGACAGCAGGGAAGGATTCCAGCCTGAACCGGGCTTGGCAGCACCTGCAGCCACTGGGAACTGCAGTCTCCTTGGGCAGGGGGCTTCTCAGATCCACGTGCCTAAGACCCAAGCTGTGGCAGGCCAGTGACTAGCTGCACCAGCCACCTGGAAATTATACAGGGGAGGCTGCGGCTTCTGCCCATGGCTTCTTCAGCCCTATCCTTACCCAGGTAAACAGCTGCAGTTCCCAAGGGGCACCCCTCTTGCAGCTCAGGAACGCGTTTCTGCTGCATTTCCTCTCAGCCGCCCTGCACCTACTCACTGCCTGAAATTATTGCTTATCGTGAGGTGATATGGCAAAATCTAGGGCACATAATTAAGCGGGGGGAGCTAGGCTCAGAAGTGACGTGGCAACAAACTGCTGAGCATCATTTCTTCAGGATACATTTGTGGGACAGCCAATGCTCCTGCCCCCATAAGCAGCACTCCAGCTGCAGTTGAACTAAAGACAAGCCTCAGGGTGAGTGTGTTGCGGCCAAGACAAGCTACTGGGTTACGTCCCAGGCTCCCAACCATTCTCCTTCTCCTGCTTCTGGATCTGTTCAGGGTCAGAAGGAGAGAGCCGCAGCATCTGCCGTGTCTGCATCCGCTGCCGGCCCACTCCGGTTTGGCCTTTCGCACAGCTTTCCTGCCCGCTGGCAGTTGTAGGAGGCCGGCTGCAGAAGGGGATTCTGGCCAGGTGGTTAGAACCATGAGTACAGGAAATGTTGTGGATGAGGCCAAAAGCAGAATCCCAAACCCAAACACCAATCTGTTCATTAGCCGTTGACATCAATAGGCCTCTAGTCTCTGTGTGGCACATCGAAGCGCTAGTACAAGAAATGCAAACATGCTTTCGGAGCCAACCCAAACCCTCGCTGCGTATGTGGCACCACCCTCGCAGCACTGCCCCACTTCAGCTCTATGAGGGATTGCAGCGTTTCATTGCCATGTGATAAAGGCTCCAAGCAGTCACAAGCCGGCAGGTCGGGGAGCAGGCTGAGCTGAGGGGGCTGCTCCCCACGGCCTGCCAGTTCCTCTCCTTGGGAGGTAAGCAGCGTGTCAGGCTGCTTCATCCACAGCCAGCACCAAAGATAATGCAGGGTTCTGCTTGATCCAATAAACAACTTGGGCTTGGCTGATCAGAGCTATCCCGGTTTACATAATCAACATGGCATATCCCGGCTTGCAATGCAGTGAGGGCTGGCTACTTTCAGTGGGGCACAAAGGGGTCAACCTGCAGGGGGTGGTACAGGATTTTGCTGTGCAAAGAAAGCCTGCCAGCCGTCAGTGAAATGAATGTGCCTACCATCCCCTTGTAGACATGGAGCATGCGGTCCTGATGGGTGCATAGGTATTTACACTGGTTTTATACTGGATCTTTGGCACAGTCAGAAGTTTCATGACATGTGTTACTTTATTTTCTTATTTTAACTCATACGCTCATACAATATAACTTTAAATTGGCCACAGAGACTAGAGGCCTATGGGTATCGACAGCAAATGAACTAAAAGACAGGTATAATTTTATAATACTGGCATTTGAGATTGTTTTCTTTTTGGCCTCAAAGAAAGTCCAAAGGAATGTGGCTAATAGACAGGCTAGGAATACAAATGTGCATGCCCACATGCAGGAGCCAGAATTATCTCTCCATCCTTCCTGTGCTCAGATTAGGATAGGACTGCACAGAAAGATCTATCTATCCCCAAAAGGAAGGCTCCAGCTGAGAATGGCAGGCCAGGCTTTTGGCATCTCCTTCGCTCCTTCCTAGAACCTTGCGATCCACTAACTAGAGTCAGATGCCAACTGGTGGTTTAGCGCATGGATGTTCCCTTCGACATGGGCGCCTCTGATCCCAGGCCCTTTGCAGGAAATTGTGTTCAGTACCAAAAGTGAACTAACACAGCTCTTCTGCACACAAAGTCCTGTTCTGGTTTTCCAGCCCAACCATTCTCAATGAGAGAGCAGTCTTGTTGAGAAAGGGGGCAGAGAGCCTTGGAAAGCACAATCCTACGCAAATTTTGCAAGGAAGAAGAAAAGACCCCCATAAATCCTCATAGGCCCCAGCCAGGCAGCACCCTGGGAGACATAGGCCCCTTTCCTCTGTAAACTTGCATAAGGATTGCACCCTCCACTGTTGCTATTATTAAACAGTTTGGAGTCAGAAACCTTTCAGAACTGCTCGAGGCCACCAAGAGATCTACCAGGAGATCACGATCTATTTTCTGCCTAGCCCTGGCCTACAACCCGAATGCATTCTAATTCCTATGTTTTGGCCAGGCATTGCAGCTATGGTGCTATCAAGTCAGGGCCAGTGCGTTTCAGGGATTTTAAAAAGGAGATTTCCCTATTTTTCTACTGGCACATCCTTCAAGGAACTTGTATTCTTATACACAAGGTCTCAGGTTAGAACTAACATTTAGACAGTGCACATAGTGAGAATTAGCCAGTAACAGTTGTGTATCTTGCTTTACACAACGCATGCAGGTTGTGTACCAAAGTTACACAACTGTGAAGAACAGCATTCACCACCTGGGGCAGGTTATAGGTTCTGCTCTCATCAGCCCTGACAACAGGCAAAGCTGGCTACAAATAGTAGTGATTTAAAATATATGAAGAGCACCACGCTAGGAAAAGTTGGTATATATAAAAGTTGGTTTGAGAATACAGGAATGCAGGCCTAGCCTATCCAAGCCATTCTACTTCCATCTTCAATCCAATCCCATCTTAAAAGTAACAGAACAGCTTTTAAAATTGACTTTTAAAATACCAAGTCAATTTGGTATTGTGGTGCCTGTGTACAAAGTTAAAGAAAACAGTTTAAAGCAAAAGATATGAAATACCAGACTACTTGGCATTAGAATGAAAATATCCTAGGGTGCTTCTAGCTCCTAGCAACACAAGGGTGTTGTGCAGCTATTCTGAATTTTTGGAGAAAGATAGAAGTGAGGAAAAGACAAAAGGTAGGAAAATGTGGGAGGGCTCAGTGGAAGGGACCAGTGAGGTTTCCTGTACTAGGTAAACCTGCCATTGCTTTTTCAGATTTATCTACAGGTTCTTTAGACCAGTGGTTTTCAACCTTTCCACAAATGGGGATCAGTGAAAACAGGACAACCACCTTGGGAACCACTGAGGCAGAAATAAAAGGCACCATACCCAGAATACAGGATCCTGTACATTAGTTCCCAAATACAATACCAAAAAAATGAAAATTCTCCAAAACAACCAGAAACCGAGCAACAAAAAATGCCAACAAAAGAACAAAAAACCAAAATCCCAGCTGGCTCCCACCGAGCCACCTCTCCCCCCTCCCCCGGGCACTGCCCCCCCACACACACACACCCGAATGAAGTGCCAACCAAGGAAGAGGTGGTGGAGCACAGCCAGCACCCGTGCTGGTCTGCAGCGAATGGGATGCGATCCCCCCACAGACCAGCAGGAAAGCTCCTGTGAACTGGATTGAATGCGGTACATTTTCTTACTTGCGATTCTGTTATACTGCTATAGCACAGTGCCACCTAGAGGTTACATAGTGGAAAATATAGGGAAAGAAAAGCTCTCTGCATAGGCTGGAATCTTGGTTCTGTGGGGAAACAGAAAAGGGGGGAGAGCACACTTTCAGAATTCCCTGTAAAACCCCCCGAACAAGATAGGGTGATCGCACAATCAAAGCCTTGCCTGGAAGCACCCTGTTTTCTTCTGAACCAAAATAGTATGGCTTTCAGCATTTATTGGGACCTTCCTGGAAATAATCTGAAATTGTGACTATCAAATCTGAATTTTTCTGCTAGTCATTTTCAAAAACAGACAAACCATATCTTTAAAATGTGCAGTGTCATGATCCATGACTGCCCAGCAGTAAATTCTGCTTTGATCGCACCCCAACCTTTGTATCTATCTGCTGAGCAATCTCCACACCACAGGTGTGCATGATGTAAGATCAGTCGTTCGGACACCTGAGGAAGAAAACACCAACGCTCCCCTCCCCTTGCCTGGCATTAAAAGATGCCAGAATAATAAAGGAAATTACTAACAATTTGCTAGCCTTTCCCAGCACCCAGAATCTTCTGCCTGATGCAATTGTTTCAGTCGGCCAAACGGCAGAGCTGGCCTGCATGGCAAGGAGTGCGTAATCACGCCAGAACTGGGCAGTGAAGGTGTCAGGGCCTTTGGGATGTGACGCAGGCCTTCTCAGTCCAGCACCCTCCGGATGTCTTGGATTACGTCTCCTGTCATCCCCAGCCAGCTTCAGTTGGAGAAAGCTGTGGTGGGGAGTTTGGGAAAGGCAGAAGTGTTCAGACAAATGCACCTCATTTAGTTCTCCACAGGTTTTTTATTCTAAATCCCGTGTGAGCAAAGATAGGATGGATGGACATTTTCAGTCGCTAAGCAGAGTTAGTGTAAATCGAACCGTGCTAACATTCTTACACACTCTTCCCGAAGGAATCAAAAGCTTTAAAGAGGCTTGGAGGGGGAAAGGGAAAAGGGGGGCGGAAAGAATGCAGAGATAAAAAGGTGGAGAGAAGGAGAGGTTTTGCATGAGCTGTGAGAATTACAGCTTGTTCCCGAAACCTAACAGCCTGAACCTCAGCCCGGCCGCTCACACAATACTAATCAGAGCCTGAAAGCTCAAACAATCAGAAGGGAAAGTGTCTTGGCAAGGTTTCTCCTGGAGACATGGGACTGGTTTTGTTTACGACTTGAGAGGAAGTGGTAACTGCTCCTGTTTGTTCTTCTAGAGAAAGTTGTTGAGGGAGGGAAGGAGGAGGAAGGGAGGGAAGGAGAAGTGCAAGATTTCAGTGCTGGAGAAGGAGAAGGAGAAACCTTTTTATTAGAAACACCCTAGAGATTTTCCTTAGATTATGCCAAATCTGGCTTCCTCTTTTGTTTGCAGACCCTCTAGCTGAATGTTAAGCTTCAATTTTTAAACAGGGAAGTTGATGAGAGGGATGAGGGGAGAGCGGGAATAAAATGGAATGGCTTGAAGTAGTACTGAGGACATTTCTCACCCTTGTGTTCCTACTCATGACGGATACTCTACATAACTGGGTTAGAAAAGTAAAATGGGAATATGGCAAACACAAAGTGCTCTTTGGTAAGGCAAACAAGCAGCATCTACCCTTTGTTTCCACTCGCTGTTAAGAAGTGGAAGATTTCAGTTCCAAAGGCAAAGCAAAGGTTCTCCTTGCTGGCTGGGTACTTGCTAACCTCGTGAAGACCTTTTAGGGGTGTCATGCCAGGTTTGGAAATTAAATTATCGCCCATCATCTCACCTTTTACCAGTATATTGTAAAAACATCCTTCTTCCAAAGAACTCTGGGAAGTCAAGATGGTTGCTTGCCCTTCTTTTATCTGCACAGCATCTTTGAGAAGTAGTTTATGCCACGAGTGAGCAGTCAGGCTCAGAAGCACCCAGAGAGCCTCCTGCTCTTGCACGGATTTTAATCCTGGCTTATGGGATCATCACAGGCCATTCTGGCCACTCTGCTACACACTGGACTCCCACTGAAGATATATCCTGCCTTTCTACTAAAGAATGGTGCTCAAGGTGGCCAACGCTATAATCCAACTTAAAAACAAAATCTGAATGGAAATGTAATATAAAATAAAAGGTAAAGGTTTCCCCTTGACGTTAAGTCCAGTCATGCCTGACTCTGGGGGGCGGTGCTCATCTCCGTTTCCTAGCCGAGGGAGCCAGCGCTTGTCCGCAGACAGTCTCCATGGTCATGTGGCCGGCATGACTAAACACCGAGGTGCACAGAACACTGTTACCCTCCCACCAAAGTGGCGCCTTTTTATCTACTTGCATTTGCATGCTTTCGAACTGCAAGGTTGGCAGGAGCTGGGACCGAGCAACGGGAACTCACCCCGTTGTGCAGATTTGAACCGGCGACCTTTCGATCAACCAGCACAGCAGCACAGCGGTTTAAACTACTGCTCCACCTGTAATATAAAGACAAACCCATTAAACCCAACTTTAAAAGGAAGAAGCAGCAGCTACCAACTTAAACATCCCTCCAAGCATAGCCCAGTCTACCTGCCCAAGGCCTGCCTGAGTGAAAATGGGTTTGTCTCAGCCAGAGAAGTAGCTACCAAGAGAACCACTGGAATAGCCCGGCATTCTAGGCACATTGCAGAAAAGCATCTTGACCTTTCTGTGATGGAAGAGTATTGTGTATATTTCCCACAAGGTGTGGCAGAAACGCAGTGTCTTCTATCTGGTGTCCAGCTCAGCCTCCTGAAAAGCTCAGCTATCATGTCACCCATTCAAGTATCTACATCCCCTGCCTCGAATGAAATGGAATATTCCCAAGCCTAGATTTCCCCATGCATTCAATTATCCATGAGCTCAAAAAGAACAAAAGATCTCCCCATTCTTTAAAAACCGGAACAGAACAGAAACGTAATTATGCTATGGAAATATAAGCAAATATTTTCCAGTTAAGATTGCAATTTTGTGCATAGAACATATGCAGTCACAAATATAAGCAAACACAGCAGGCAGGGAGGGGACACCAGATCGTTCCAGGATATTAGACTTGTCTCCTTTGTAAATTGTCACCGCTCCTCTCTGAGCTAAATAAGTGTCTCAGAGGTTGCTTGCCACATATTACCTGCAAGGCATTCTATCAGCAGCAGACAAGCCAAGTTGCCCAGAAGGGTCAACAGAGAAAAGCCAAAAAGGCATAAAAGAAAGTGATCACTGTCCCCTTCCTGCTTGACTTAAAAATCACTGGAAGAGCTAAAGAGGAAAGTTAATCCAAATCACATTTTGGAGGACAAGCTACAAGCTACAGAATTGTGTTTGTGTGTGTGTGTGTGTGTGAGAGATCTGTCTTTTGTCTAAGTGAATGTGTCTAGCTACACGCACATTCAGGCCTTAGTAAATCGCTTGGCACAACTAAGCCCAATTGTTCTGCTTTACACTCAACATTACAGTCATGTTACATTCAGGACACAGATGCTATTTGGGTGAAAAGAGACTCTTATATGGTGTGTATTGCCTTGTCAAGGATACACAGATTAAAAAGTAGTTACATAAATCATTCAAGTAATTTGCATGATCAAACTAGCTAGGTTAGTTAACCAGAGATCATCTGCAATGGAAGAGCACAACTTGAGTGTGGCAGCTCCTGCCTCCTGACTTCTACTTTCAGAGTTTCTGAGTTGTTTAAGAGTTAGGCAAGTCAGAGTTAAGCCAGAGTTTGTTGTTGGGTTAACTCTAGGTAGTTCTACCCCTAAGTAGTCCAGGTTTGCAGACCATAAAATGACCAAGAAATGGGGCAGGGTGTTCCTGGGTTCACTGAAAATGGAAGTGGGCAAGAGATGGCACATGTTCTCACTTCCATGCACCCCTGCCAATTCCTGGCTTAAGCAACACAGGCCAGGCCATTATGTAAATTCCCTGTCAGTTACATGTCACATGAGTTTCCCTGCATGTATTTAAAACCTACAAAATGGGGGAAATGTTCTATCACAGTTTGAACATCTCCTTTTCCCAATTGCATAGGTCTCCTTCTTTGCTTTTACTCTGAGGAAATAAACATAAGCATTATCATGGTGTTGGTCCTTGCCACACAGATGTGGGAACATTTGTCTTGCCCTCCGTGTTTGGAAGAAGGAGCTGTGGGGTGCCAGGAGCTTGCCTAAAGCAAAACATCCCCGTGGATGTCCGACGAAGACTGCTACATGCTGCTGTTTGTACCATCTTCCTTCTGAAGTCCTTGTTTCCCCAAGTCAGAGAACTGAAGCACACTCTTCCCAAACTGATTAGAGCTGTATTTAACCTTTATGTCCCAGGCATTGTATTTCAAGAGTATGTCAGAAAAACCATGCGTTTCTGCATAAGTCCACTGTTCTCTAGCCAGGAAATGCCAATATGTGACTGGATCAGGTATGACTGATTCATTCATACTGTACCTGATGTAAAGAAACAGCAGAATTGCTTATCCCCTGGAGATGCTAACTGGAAGGAATAAGCCTACGCTGAAAGAGGTACATGTATAACTTTTGGTTCCAGGGTGGCTGAGGAGGAGGAGGCCCCAGGGACAAAGTCCTGCTTTCCTGCCCACCTTAGTCTGTCACTGGCCATTCTGCAGGATAAAAGAACGAGGCGACCACTCTGGTGTTTTCTGGACGAGCACCAAATGCATATTTTCATTCTACTTTGCCCAGATTCCAAAGTCATTGAAGGAGCCAGAGCTTTCATTGGGCATATACAAGATCATCTGACATACTAAGGAGGCAGCGGATGTAGATTGCCAAACAAAAAAGTATCAAAAAGCATTGTGCAATGTCCTTAGAATTAGAATGTATGCCACTTTTTAAAAATTGGTGTTTTAACTTGAATGCATTGATGCAATGCATTATATTCTAAAAAAGCAGCTTCTTCTATTGGGTACCCTCTAGATGTGCTGGGCTATAACTCTCATCATCCCCAGCCAGCTGAGCCAATAGCTGGCTCAGCATAATGGAAGTTGAAGTCCAACACACTCCAAAGGGCCCCAGGTCAGGGAAAGCTACCAAAAAGCATAGATTGATTGATGCATTCTCTTTGGAAAGAAAAGCAATTTTGCCAGGCTTTCTGGAACGACAGATCATTCCTAAGACTGAGAAAACCTTCCTGAGAGAGACATATCAGTCAACTTGTCCCAGATTCATCACTTTGTTACAGAGGCGAAAGCCGACTCACACTTTCTTGTCTATCAAGGTCCTTAATTTTGTTCTAGGAAGGGACCGTTTCTGAAACGGTTACTTCTGCCAAGTTCCATTTCCAAGACTGCCCCCACCTTTATTTCAGGCTCGGTAGAGTCTGCCTTTAAGGCTGCACCAGGTGGTTGTTTTTCTGCTTTCCCTGCCCTGTGGGAAGAACGGTGCTTCTAGACAGGTGGCTCCACCTTGCTATCAAAAAGAAAACATTGTGCAACGGTTCCATCTTTTCCTCTTCATGGGACCTTTCTGTGAAAAGAGGAAAAAATGGAACGCGTGGAGGTTTCCAAAGGGAAGACAGCAGTGTGTGAGCCCCCAGAAAAGTCTGTGAACAGGAAAACTAGTTGCCCAGTGAGAGAGACCCACAGCCTGACGCACTCCCTGCTCCCCACTTCCCAGTTCCTCATCCTGCAAGATGGACAAGTCCCGTCTAGGGAACTTGGGAGGCTCAAATTCAAGATTTAACGTTGCAGGTGTGTGGGCTAACATGACTCCCTTGGGCAGAAACAGGGAGTCTCAGAAAAAGAAAATGAGCTGATTCGGCTGCATGTTTTATCAGTTCTGTAATCAACTGCTGATGGGAAGAGTGGATGTAGGAAGTAGCATGGCCAATTAGTCCCAACAGGGAACAGAAGTGGCGGAAAGTGGGGCTGCCTTTATTCGAAGACAAAAGGATCGAGGGAGGAGGGAAAGGTTTTTTCTTCCGTGGCTCCTCGGCCAGACACAAGATTAGAATGGGTGCCTGGCCCTGGAGAGTTCACAATCTTCTCCTTTTCACGGTTCATGCAATCGGTTTCAAAACCTGGGAACAGGCCAGGAAACATAAAATAGTATTAAGTCTTGGAAGTTCCCAGCTGAGCATTTATAAAAAGGAAAAAGAAGCTGCAGAGATGTTACCAATAGCACGACCGAAATGAAGTTTGCTTATTCCCGTCCAAGAATGTTCTGCCAATTGTACAGCAAGAACAATGAATGAGTGCCCTAGATACCACGCCGCTGCATAAAATAGTACCCAAGCAACCGACCTCGTCCCAAGCCTCCCTATCCCAGCAGTGGAGCAATGCTGCCACCTAGTGGCAAGACCTGGCTGCTGCTTGAAAAGCCCCAGGACATTTCCAGCCAGAGATGCTGTTTTAGCCAGCCACAGCAAAAACAAAGTGCTTGGGGGGGGGGGGGGGCTTAACAAAGTACCATATTGAATAGATGAACGCCAACCAATCAAACAGTCAGGAACAAGTGGGAGAATATTCCAGTCTCTCAGGATACGCCACGGCTGAACTAAACCCTGCCATTTGTAAAGAATGGGATTTTTAAAGGAGGCTGCAGAACAAAACTGCTGAATTGCAAGTACCAAAGAGTTAGAGTCTGCTTTTGCTCAAAAAAGACAATGGTCTCGAGTCAGCCTGGAGCAGTCAGAGCAAATCTGTCACGAGTTGGCCCTGTTATGATCGCTATCCCTATTTCACAAAGATTCAAGCTTTAATTGAAGAAGAAAGTTCGGTCTCATTCTGCATTTTCACCTGTCATAAGCACCCCGCCTCATCTCCACTCCGTAGGCACGTTTCACCTATAGCAATGGATACCTCCTCCATGTGCACTTCTGCTAACTGCAGTCCATGTTCCATGCAGAGAATGAAGTGGACTTTAGTCCTGTTTGGGGGCTTGCACGCTATAATAAGTTTGCTTTTGGCTAAGGCACTAATCCTACAGAAAGGACTGAATCTTTTTAAGCCAGCTTTATCCTCGAATGCTTGGGGGCCTAGGGAGAGAGCAGGCTGCCATCCCGGGACCCATTCATGCACTGAGAACTGACCCCGGTGGACACAGCAAATCCCGCAGGCATCGCTGCAGCCGCCATCCTCTGACAGCTCCCCAGAGGCAGAGTCAGGCAGTGGCCCACTGCGGATGGAGTCCCAAAATTTTCATTTGGAGCCTCAAATCCCCGAGAGGCTGCCTGCCCCATGGCTCTGCTGATCCTGGGCATTCGCTGAAATTAAGGGACCTGATGACTTCCACTGCATCTGAGCCCCCTGGGTTAGCTAGCTTTTTACCCATGTGTGTCTTCCCAGCTTGAATATTTCTGCCTGAGGTTTCTCTGCCCTGATATGAAATGCCCTTCTATGCAACCCTTTTGGCAAGTAGGGGTGTCCTATAGGAGACAAGCTCCTTTAAGGCACACATATTTAAATTGGTACTTCTCCCTCCTGGGGCTTTTTATTTTTGTTTGTTTGTTTTTGTTCTGTGGGCCTGAGCACTGGATCTTTTCAGTACATAACAACATACCGCTACTTCCTTGAACAGCCCAATTTATTTTGTAAGGTTTTTAATTACAATTATTTATATCCCACCTTTCAAGAAACAGATCCTTCCAAGGTAGCCTCCAAGATGCATTAATAAAACTCTACAATGCGTTAGTAAAACTCTACAATTCATAAGGACCCTTATAGGGCAGCTGATCTTAGAAAGCCCTGTGGAAGTTGAGGAGAGAAGGAAGGAAGGACGGAAGGAAGGAAGGATGGACGGACGGCAGGAGCTGTACCACTGGAACAGGATCTAAGATGTTGCTTGCCTGCTTCCCTCCTGCTCGCTGATGAGTTTTGGCACTCTTCCTCGTGCAATGAAAATTAATTCAGCTGTGTGACAAGCAGATGACTACCTCACCACACAGCTTGCTGTGAGATGCACTACAGAGCCATCATAAACTTAAAGCCAGGTTTGGCTCATATGAATTGGCCTATCTACTTGTCTAGTAATACAAGAAGGAGAGTCAAGGCATCCAGTTTACAGCACGGTCCTACTTGGAGTGAAACATGAAGCTGCCGGGAAGGGAGAGCGGAGGAGTGGCGCCGGGGCTCTTGAGAACGCTGCAGTACCCCACGACCCAACCCCTAACCCTAACCCTTTTTATGAGCACCATCATCTGCCGCCCCCTCCCAGGACCCTTTTCCCTCTGAGTTTGGCTGCAATCCACCCGCTAACTAGAGGGAATGGGTTTCCCCAACAACAACGGATTGTCCTCTGTTGTTACATAAAATGCAAAGCATTTTGTGCTGGGCAGGTCCTGAATGGGCAATGAAGACCCACCAGCTCTGCAAAAAGCTTCCTGCTGGTTGATGAGACTTGGCCCAGCCGCCTTTCCTCTGGACTCCCCCTGACGGCACCACTGTGGGGACTGCCTGGTGAGCCCCTGCATTTAGACATTTAGTTCATTCTGGCAGGACCAGTATGCACACTGCCAGCAGCCTCCATGGCTACAGTCAAGTCCTCTCTGGGCAACTCCTGAAAATCCTTCTATTTCCTACGCATTCCTACGCACAAGGATCACGCTTATCCTTTGAATTCTCTTGCCACATAAGACTTAAGCCAGCTGTCCTGGGCTGGCCCCTTCCCTCTTTCCTTCCAGTTATCAAAGCCAAGACAAAGCTCTGAAGTGCAGTTCTTTCACTGAAACACAAGAGATGCCAGAAGAGTGTTCAGTCCAAACAGCCTCAGCCTGCAGAGGCTGAGGGAGAAGCATCTGCCCATGTAAAGAGTGAAATCAAAACTGGAAACTTCTCCCTGTCCCCTCTTTCAGTAAAGTTTCTGTCTCCACCCTCAGAGTGGGTCTTGCAGCTTGAAGGCAAGATGGTGGGAACAGTCAAGACCCTCTAACTTGGCAACCTGTTTCTCCTGTCATCTCCTGACCAGATCAAGGCCTGGGTCTTGCATCTGTGCCCACGCTGAAAACCCTCCCACCCTTCCTCACGCTCGGCCTGAGGAACTTTGCAGGCTAACCCTGAATCAAAGGACTCCTGCTCCCCCCCCCACTCCCCCATCCCCTCCTCAGCATCAGCCGAAACCGTCTGGACAGTCTGCAGCAAGCAAGCGACGGACCCGCTGGACGATCCTTTCTAGAATGCTGCTTGCAACTGCAACACTGGGGACCTGCTTTTCGAAAACAGCCAGCATTTCCAGCCTTACGTAATTGAAAAATCCCCACTCTCCTTACCTTACTGGGATAATAGAAGTATGATGCAACCATACAGTGCTACTGGATACATGCACCACATTTGGGTACTCTTGCAGCAAGCCTTGCTTGCAGAGGTCAGCATTTGCACAGGGCCCGGAACACAGCTAGCCTTGTGGCTTGGCATCCCGAGAAACTGCCAAGTCCAGTGGGCAGGGGATTAGGATAGTGCATCCAGCCAGGCAGGTATTCACTCCCCCCTTCCACCTCTCCTCCTCCTCAGCACTCCCTGTTCTTGGTGAATTGATCCATCGATAGATTTTGAATGCCCATATGCTGCAGTTTTGCACATCACAGTCCAACTCACACTGTGGCTGCATACAAAATGACCCCTTCAGCTCAGGGCAAAGCATCTGCCACAGAGAGGAAGTTGTCGGAGATGGAGGCATGACCTGGCAGCGGCATGCGTGGCGTCAATGCGCATCAGGCCAGTGGCAGAGCCGAAAAAAAGAGCCTACGGCAACCATGCCTCTGGCTGTTTGGAACCCTCTATTCAATGGAGCCTCTCTCCTACCAAGCGCACACGGCCTCTTGCCTGTCCGGCTGCTTTCCTGCCTTCAGACTGCCTGCAGCCTAGAACCGCGTCCCTGGAGACCAGCAGGAGCTCTTCCACTCCCCCCAGCAGCTTCTGCACCTTGTAGCAGCACCACCTTCCTCGCCCCTACAACTCGTCGAGTTGCACTTCAAAACCAGATCAGTCCTTCCGCTGCCCTCGTGGCAGCTTTGCTGACTCTCCGCATCCTGGCACATGGTTCCCACAGTGGCCAACCAGCAAATCGCTGAACGGAAATCAATCCTGCGGGGGGAAATCCACAAGCAGCAGCAGCCTCCTACTCGTATTTCCCAGCAACTGGTGCATGTTGGCACGTTGCCTCTGATCCGGGAGGCAGCACACACCCATCGGGGCGAGGAGCCATTGATGGATCAATAGCCATGTCACGATGTCACAGCAATTGCGCTGGGAGGATGGGGCAAGCTTGCCAAGGCCATGGCCACGTGTGCTCACACAATAAGCCACCCGGGCAATACACTCGGCAGTGTGAGCTGCTCCTGGGACAACCCGTGGTGTACCCAGCAGGTGATCAGGATCACTGTGGCCTGCTCTCCCTTCGGTCCTCCAGCCAGTGTCCACGGGAGCAGACCTGGCTCGTCTCCTCCTCCCTGCGCCAACTGCTGCCCCATTTCATTCTTCATTGGGCTTTTTCTCAGGCCCTCAAAAAGGCACAGTTGCAGCCGTATCTTTTTCTTCTTCTTTTATGTTTTAGAAAATTACCTCAGGAGATCACACAATTGTTTCAGATTTTTAAAATGTGTTGTTACTGGTCTTGCCCTAGGGTATTTGATACCTGTAGTCTTGCCTGATCAATTTTCTCGCATGTTTCAGCTGTCAAGTGAAGCCAGGAACAGTAGGTAACATATATGGAAACTGAGAAGGCAAGCTAATTGGCAGCAGTTGCCAGGGTCCAATTGCCAAATTCTCAATCAAAAACACCAAAGAGGGTGGGAAGAATGCTGTAAAAAAACCCTCCCAATTATCTACGTCTGACTCCTACTTCCAAATGATCTGAAATGCTTTCAACTTTGGAGTAGAATGTCATATAGCCTTCGAACCGAGGCGTCACAATGCACAGCCTCCCTGCTGGGGCAACACCCATCCCCAAATGCCATGTCGAGCAGTGATAACATGTGATACAGCCAAGACTGTGTTTGCCTAGGGTTGTATATGTTGGCTCCCTCAGCTCAGAGCACAACATGTACTGGGTTTTCCAGGACAGGCCAGGAGAAGCTCTCTGCCGTACCGATCCAAGGAAAGTACGCGAGATCCCCTTCCTCCTTTCCTCTTACTGGTGTTTGGTTTATCTGCGGAAGAGCACAGGTGTTTGGGCTACTGTCACGCACTCTATCTGGGACTGCCTTGCAAAGCTGCTCAGAAGCTTTAGCTGGGTCAGGATGCTCGTGAGAGCTAGCATTGGCTTGTGGTGGCACCTCCACTCGCTGGCAGGCTGTTTCCAGGCACAGTTGAAGAGTTGGGTATATGACTTGCACAAGCTGCTCAGGTTTGAAGCTTTGAGGCCCTTCACTCTTGCCCTGCGCCCTGGAGGCCCAGTGGGCGAGAACGCGAGACAGGACCTCCCTGGTGTGTGCCCCCTGGCTCCGGAAGGCCCTGGGGTGAAGATCAGGGGAATCTGGCTCCCTTGCGCTTTGTGGACTTCTTTCCCATGCTCAGCTCTGGCCAGGAAGAAAGCCAAGCCAAGATCAAGCCTGGAAACAGTCGGGGATGATAGGGGCATCTTTGTGCACAGCACACAAAGCGAGTAAGTCACACGCTCAGCAGGAGGACTTCACTCGCACAGCAGGTGTGGTGCGTGGACTCAAGGGGGGCCTTGAGCAGAGAGAAAGCGGGGCAGAGTCCAGGATCTGAGCCGAGCCGAGGAAATCCAGTGGATTCCCGTCCTCAAACCAAATCTCACGCAGCGCTGGCTAAGGGAGGCAAAGCCAGTTCCTTCCATATTGTCCTTCGACCGACAGGCCTGTATTCGAGCAGCCTCATGCAGCGCATGAAGCAGTTCACTGGTAGACACTAGTTATGACTTGTTCCTTTTTAAACTGCGTTATCTTTAACCATCTGTTTAAATCCATATGCTATGTTTGCTCAAGCAACAGTCCTTATGCAGTCCTTCTTGTGTTGTAAGCCGCCCCGAGGCTTTGGCAAGGGGCGGCATAGAAATGTAATAATAATAATAATAATAATAATAATAATAATAATAATAATAATAATATGCATTCTGCTATTGTTAGCTGTCCCTGGGAGCTGCTTTACTGGAAAGAAGGGGTATAAACAAACAAAGCACGGGGTAAAGGCAAACAGAGACATGTTATTCACTGCATCTTCGCAGGCAAACATGCCTGTGTCATCAAGTTTGCACATCTGGAGCTGTGGCTGGGTTTGCAGTTAGAAAGATGGGGATGAGATCAGTGACATGGCAAACGTGCTGCACATTTTAAAAGCAGGAAGCCTTCAATGAAATATTAATTTTGAAGACATATGAACTGTCAAGGCACAGCAGGCAATCAAATGCTTGCTTAGGCTCGGGAAGCGTGGGGTTTGCTAAATCGGTTCCATCCATTCTCCACAGATCGTCCATGCAACATCTGCTCATTGACAGAAAAAAAAGTTAAACAAAAAGATCACAATTTCATTCTACTTGCACTAATCAGAGTTACCACAAAAGCTTACAAGAACAAATCTGTTAGTGTATTAACTAACGCAACTCCAGTGAAAATCTGCTCAGAAAGTCCCCGGAATCCATGTGACATAGAAAAGACTGTGGAAATCTGCTGTGGAATTCGCAGGGTGGATTTACGGCATCTGACCCCATTTCAATCCACGGCACATTTCACCAGCATCCCCAGCAAAGGCCCACCAGTTTGCCTCAGCCCTGCTGCGGCCTGGCTGGTTTTCCACTCGCAAGTGTTGCTTCTTCCTTGTGACAGGCAGTGTGTGAACAGTTCTCCATCTCTGGGGCATGCACCACACTACCATCAAGAGTCCACCTCAGGGAAACCTTCAGCAGAGCTCCCCCTAGCTGCGCTCCACCATATGTAGAGTTTAATTTTATTTTTTGCATGCTGTGTGTAACACGCTCAGTTACTCATTCCAGTCCATAGTAGTGCACATTCCAAATAAGTTATGTTCACTTTCAGAGTCTGCTGATATCCATGTGACCTGCAGCCTCACACACAAACACACACAAGCATTCCACACACCCTTTGTGCTCTCTGCACAGGGCACACCTGTTTCCACAAGTCTCGCTCAAGTTCCAGGTCAGACTCTTCTTTTCCCATGGCAGACCTTTCAGGTGTTGCTTGAAACCCTCCCACATATCCTACTGGCGAGGCGTTTCAGTTCACAAGAGCCCATAAACTTTTTGTCTGGTCCTGGTACTTCTATCTAGATGCAATCCTGGTGCAATCGATCCAAAGACATCAATCCAAAGGTTTTGTGCAGCTAATCCATCTTTCCCCGTTTAATGGCTTTGACGAAGTTAATAAAAAAGGATGGCCGAAAGGGTGAGAAAACATGGAAGGGTTACAAGCAGACCAGCCTATAGTAGTTTGTGAACGAGGCAGGGCGATCGCCTGGTGAAAGCCTGCGAGCACCCCTGGCAGCGCTAGAGGGCACCACTTCCCTGTTTTATATCACATTCCACTAGATGGCAGCAGAGACCACCATCTGCTGGAGGGACAGCGCGCTCGCTGCGAGCCTTCAGTCCCAGCGCCGACATCGCTCTAGGAATTACTGTCATGCCTGTACGAAAGAAAGGAGCGTGGAAAGAGCAATAGAGGAGGGAAGTGGGGCAAGATATTACTTCATTTCGCTCCTTGTCTTTCCCCCGCCTTTTCCTCCATGAAATTTTTCCTCCACTTAAAAATGAAGGTCCATGTGCAAACAAAAACAATCCAGCTAAGAGCAGTGAGCAAAGGACGTTTGCCAGGTCCAGCAAAAAAGGTGTACAGTTTTGAGAGCACACACACATTCCATGACATAGAAGCTGCATCTTGCTCATCATTTCCCCAAACTTCCTTCCCAGACGAGGCTTCCAGCGTTCCTTCTCTTCCCTCCTTCCATACAGTATTCTTGAGGATCGCACCCTGTCCCTCACCTATTTTTTACACAAAGCTTTCCACAAAGATATGGAAGTGGTGAACACACAGTATCATTGCCTCTAAAACATAATGGAAATAAACCATGAGTGATTAGTAGTGTGCCACAACTGCTGCTGAGCAAAAATACAACGCAATCTCTCTCTCTCTCTCTAAAAATGCATGATGGGTCTTTAGACAGACCGGTCTTAACTGAGGATGGAAATGCTTTGGTGCATTTTCCTGGAAGTCCATTATGCAAGATGGGTGAGCCAGGAAAGATTCAAGGGAGGTTCAACCCTGACACTGCTTTTAAATAAGGAAGAGATACCATAGTTATTTAAAAGCAGTGGCAGGGCTGAATCTGCCTTTGCTGGGTGAAGGCAGATAGATCGTTAACTCAATGTAGACTCTGCGGTGATGGAAACAAACAGCAATTAGAAAAGGCGTGATTCGCTAACACTTAGAGCCAGGAGAGGAGGCTCCTGGCTTGAAAAGTCCCAAGAAGAAATGATTCCAAGCTGCATGAATAAAATTATTTACCAAAGGATCAGAGGACGAGAGCATGGCAGCAAAATGCACCATTCCTCTAGTCATATTGCCATGGCTACACTAAGCTGCATCCCCAGCTGTAATCAGCACAGACAGTGCTACGTATGTCAGAGGAGCGCGGTGCCAGTCAGGGGAGGCTGCCTTGTGAAGGCAGGTGAACATCGAGCGCTCTGGTGACGCACGTACCTGGGCATGTGTCTCTCGGGCCACAGCGGGCTCTTCCCCAAACAGCAAGTAGCAGACTGACTTGCAGGGCTGGCCCGAGGCATGTTGCTGCCCGAGGCAGAGAGTGCCCCCCCACCATCGCCCCAGTGATGAGGCCGGCACTGCTGTCTTGTGCCACATCAGCCCTTGCGAAGGAATTCAGTCTCTTCCACTTATTGAAAACAGAACTTTTAAGAACGGCGCGTTTTCCTGCCAGCTCCAGTGCTTCAACATGGGACTATAGCAATGACAGGGAAGTTCTGATAGAGGTCTCCACAGTACCTTCTGAGCAGGCTAAGATTACGTGACTTCTGCCTTGTTAGCACAACTCAATTATATTACCTTTTTCTTTTCTTTTTCTTTTTTTTGGCAAGAAAATGGAGCTCAGTTTCACCCTAGATAGAGCCCTTCCTCCCTCACTTGCCAAAATGCAGTAGCTCCCCCTCCCCATGCCTGTAAAAGTATAGCTCACACACACACACACACACACACATCTCCACTGCCAATCTTGCCTTTGGCTGTTTTTAGGAGTGTGCTGCTGAAACAGATCCAAATTACTCCATAAACCAGATGGGGCCTTTTTCTCATGACTGTGTCGCTAACAACAGAGCAAAATGCAAAAATTCTAGAGAATTTTTTAAAAAGATTTTTCTTCATTCCAGGTGAGTGACAGCAATAATGAAACAACAGCTAACCCCTCTAGGTTTTGAACTTGCACTAAGAGATGTGATCTTTTTTCCCTTGGAAAAACCCTCTCCCTCTGGTCAGAAAGCAACAAGTGTGGACAGCAGATTCCAAGCAATCTTTCCATCACATGTGGGCCTCTATGAAAATAGCTCCCAATATTTTGCAAATGCATGAAATACTAATTAATTCAGTAACTAATTTGCTGTGCACACAGTTCACTTTCTGAGCTGAAGAGATAAAAGGCTTCTTGGCCCACCGAAACTAAGCACAGCCTACCAGCCAGGTTTGGTGCCTCACAAGGGACTGGATATATTTACCTTACTGGGCTACTTGACATGGCAAAGAAAACCAAGTGGAGAAGCTGTTGTCAGGCTACTGGGGGGCAGTGGAGGATGGACCCCAGGAGGGGGGGCCACAATGGTCCTGACAGGCAGTGCTGGGGGGCTTGTGACAGCAACTCCCCCTGCTGCTCACCACCGGGCTGCAGCAGGGCCATCCAAAGGTGCTGCTCCACCATGAACTTTTTGAAGCTCCTTGGTTGATTGAGCTTGATTAGCAGCACACCGACCCAGTCAGATGCAGCCTTTTGGGGAATGTGACTGGGAAGTGAACCCAGACAGTGGTCTTCGCACCACTCCAGGGCCCTCATTGGCCATGTCATGTTCAAAGGCAGGATTTGGTCCATCAGAAAAGAAAACTCTTTAACTTAAAATGGTGTCCAGTCAGTGACCAGTCGGCTGCCTCAGCCCATCTTTTTGGTAAAAGTAAGGCAGGAGGAACTGCGCCTCTCCTCTCTCATCCCTCCCCGCTACGAGATAGAACAGAAGTGGGCCGGCTGGCAGGGCAACAGGGAGAAGTTGAGTTGAGGGAGGGGGCCCTCACCAACAGGGCCTTGCTGAGCTCTCCCCAAAGCTGGCAGAGTCTCCGGCAACCAGATTTAGCAAGTGCCTTGGGAATAAAACAAATAGCCTCATTAGCAGGACACAGCTGTCAGCACCTGATGTATAATGGCAGGTTTAGGAGCAACAAGGACAATTCGTTCACATCCAAATGAATCAATGCAAAAGTCATTTTCTACGAAGGGAGAACATCCTGTTAATTATCTTAAAACAAAGTCTTTCCCACACTGGATCAGGACATACACTGGCAAAGGAACAGACTCTGATCCAAATATGAACGACAAAAGGGCAACTCATGTGTGTGTGTGTGTGTACACACATACATGAAGAATAGCCCTTTGCATTGCCCTGAGCCCCTTGGAGGAAAAGCAAAAAACCAAAGAACAAAAATAGAGTACAGTTAATAGAGTCATATACAAACCTAATAATAATTTAAAATGCCATGTAATTGTGTTAAAGGCCAGAATATGCACAAGCCTTTAATGACTTCACTGAATGCTTGGCCATGTTGAGGCTTGTCATATCTGACCAGATGTGTGATCTGTACTGGGAATGCTTAGAAAATGATGTTGTAGTTACTACTATAGGATTTGCTCACCTTAACCCTTAAAGAACCATACTTCTTCTTCCACATTTGGTTACTGTTTGGCTTGTGGTGCTGCAGATTTATAATAACTCTGGTTTTGCCTTGCCATTACTCCAGGAATGCCACCACCTGCTGCCAAGAAAGACAATGTGGGCTTCGGGGAACCAAGATCTGGGACTCCATAGACAAGATTGCTTTTGAGTAGAAGTAAATAATTTAGGTCTTCTTTTCCTAGCTTCTCTACTGCTGAAACAAAGGCAACAAACTCCAGCAAAATGGAGTGTTGAAGGATTTGCACTCTTGATGTGTAGGGAGCCTCTCCCGTCCAGAGGGGCAGAAGAAGAGCAAGGGGAGATGCGAAACCTCTGTACAACCTGTGCACTGTGGGCTGGGGAGAGCGAACTTCCACAGCCAGTTGCCTCCATTTCCATGGCTGGAGGGAGCAAGAGCATGGCCAAGAACAGGACACTGACTGTATGCTGACTCTTTCCCCCCTTCTCTGCTCTCCTTGGCGCAAGCCAGCCTTGAATGAGTGAGTGGGAGGAGGCGGCTCATGTGTGAGGCAAGGAGGAGCGGGAGACAAAAGTAATCACACAACATCGAAACGCAAACCTTAGCTGACTCTCTCACCATTTCCTAAACTGAAAAAGAAGAATCTCTCTCTCTCTCTCTCTCTCTCTCTCTCTCACACACACACACACACACACACACACACACACACACACCAAGAATCTTAAAACAGAGTGGCAGCTATCTCCGCAGGTGCAGACTGAGATTTAACAGTGGGGAATCGGGGTGAATGGCTGACCCACATCCAAAGGTACTGAAGCGCTGCTGCTCTGAAATGAATGGGTGTGCTAGAAATGAGGGAGGATGCCCCAGTCCCAGTTTGTAAGTATTAGTGTGGTCCTCTTCCCCACCCCACTGCAATTGCTCCTCTGGGAGTCAAGAGGCTGTGGCCCTGTCCCTAATAGCCAAAATATGCAGAATGGAATAACGAGCCGGGATATACACATCCCACAATAAACGATGGTCACTCAAACTCAGAACCCAGATGCCCAGGACAGTGTCTGTTCTGAGATGACACTGAATTGTGCCCGGCCCACACCTTTGTTTGGGTGCAAGGCACCCACGAGGTTCTGTCCCCAGCTAATGATGGACGATGCACGTGGAGAAGCATAGCTGGGGCAAGTGCCGCACAACACACTTTGCTTGCTCTGCTCCGCACGGCCACAGTCCCATACTGTGCTCAACCGACTGTGGCAACGGGCCTGCGCACACAGCCGTTCCTCCCCCAGGGGAAGCGCTGAGCACAACGTGATCCAAGGCCAGCTCACAGAAGACAGCGACCGGGTTCAGACGCCACGCTGCACGTGGCCCGTGCTTGGTGGGTTCGCATGGCCCAAGGGGCACAGATGAGCTGGTATTCTTTCTCCATCTGCCTCTCTCTCTCTCTCTCTCTCTCTCACACACACACACACACACACCACAGTCTCACTGAGGGAAGGTCATGGTGCACACAGTAAGTTGCCAAGCTACACAAACAGGTGCACCACATTGGAGGCGTGGGTGGTCCAGAGCTCATGTTCTCTTATCGTATTCTGTTCTGCATATTCTGGTTATAATTGGTGTGAACACCTATACCTGACCATGCTCAGCACCCAAAGAATAGGTTGGGCCAAGCATAACCCAATGCCATCTCACAGGAGACATCATTCCCAAACACACTCTCTCTCTCTCTCTCCCCCTCTCCCTCTCCCATTCTTTGGTTTTTATGTGCTTTGGTTCTTCAGAGTAGAACCTGCCCCCAGAGAAAGATGGTTTTCTACCCTCTGGAAAGGAACTTTGCCGTTTGAGGTTCCTGCCTCTCAACACATGGTTTGCCTTTCCAGTTTCTTCCCTCAGATAAAATACCCAGTGCGTCAGAAGCAAGGTCCCTGCATGGCCTTGGGGAGGCAGTCCTCGCTCAGCTTGCTGGCCTGCCAACCGCTTCACAAAGAAAGAAGTCTTGATTTATAGCTTGTCCGACAAATTTATCCACTGTTATCATACAGAGAAGCGTAACCAACTATTTTATTATGGAGATATTAGTACACACACTACTCTGTTTTGTTCGGACTGCTACTCTCCAGCACAAAGTATGTTTGTTTCCCTGCAGGGGTGAAAATAAAGGGGGTTTTGTATTTTCTTTTCTCCCCCTCCCGTCCTCTTTTTTGCGGGTCTGAACGAGTTTATTTGACACTCCAGGGAGCATTGTGAGCAAAGTGCCTGTGGATAAATGCTACCCTAAGAGTTACTTGGCATTGAACAGAGCGACCCTCTTCAGAAGAGAATGGGGGGCTTGTTGAGATGAGGTGGGAGGGGGATATCCAGTGAAGAGACCTCGAGCGGCCCTCACAGAAGGGTCTCTGTCCTGGGCTGACAATGCAGCAAGGCCTTAAAGACACCGAGCACTAAAGGAAGCGGGGAGGGCCATTTCCCTCCTTTTAGAAGGATTTCTTCTCTGCTTTTTTAAAGGGACAATTGAATAAGTTATAAAAGAGGACTTTTTCCCATACATTTTTAGGAAGCATGAAGCTGGGTGATTGGGGCAGGGGGGGAGGAG
>NW_025336664.1:1532684-1634630 GCF_004798865.1 Varanus komodoensis | reverse complement strand
AGGGTTCATTCATGATTCTAAGCTGGGAGATTTCTATCAGCTCCTCCATTTGCGTACTCAGAAGGAATCACCCCCTTTAAAAGCAAGCCTACTTGAAATATAGATGAGAGGCCCTGGGAAATGTTAATAGAGAAATAATCCCGTTTCCAGCTGTGAGCAAATCAAATATTGTCCTCTAATTCTAAACAGGCAGGTGGTCCCTACAGCCCCTCCAGCTGGAGAAGGTGCTTAGTTTCCTATTACCCCTAAAGGACTGATTTGAGGAGGAGACGAACTCCTAGCTAAAACAGCTTAAAAGACCATCTGGAGGTACAAGCTACCACACACTCACACAAACCTTGGGCTCGGTCATGCATGGGCACAGTCTCCTCCATAATGTGTTCCCTGTCCTCAGGGATGTATTTTCACACAGAAAAATGAACACCCGTTTTACATTCTGTAAGATGCATGATTAGGGATAGATTACAATGTGATGGATCGTGATACAGTTGTACTTGGCTCACAGCTATAGGAAATGCCACAGATGAGCTGCAGGTTCTCCTAGGTCAGGGCTGGACAGACATCTGTTCTGTCCTGTTTGCTGAGAGTTCTGTTCTGATTTTTAGGGTCTTTGAACTCAAATCTGGAGATCCACCAGACAGAGGCGGTGGCAAAATAATGGTTGTGGTGAGGAGCAGCAAGATAACACTCCTTGTATTTAAGAAAATGCTTTGCCCAGGAGCTTGCTTTCAGTGCCACAGCTAAGCTAGCAGTCCAGTTACACAAAGATCCACTCTTGGTTTCCTGCCCAAGCTTTTCTTCCATCTCAGCAGCCTGGCTTTAGAGGATGGATGGGGTCCCACCATGCTGTTAAGCCACCCTTGAAGATTTGCTGCAAATCGCCTAGAGCTCTGCTGGTGGGTTTTGATTGCCTTCAGCTCACCTCTGGCTTAGGACATATTCTGCAGGGTTTAACCCAAAGGTATCCCTGAGGCTAAGTGGGCAGCTTAGGTGGTGAAGGTTTCTTAAATGTCTGAACCAACCATTTCAGGCACTGAGCAATTTATACTGCAATTCCCTCTTTGGCTGTGGGACTAGCAGTCTATGTTCCACTTAAGCTTGACCTCAACTTCCTCCTCAGCATCAGGAGGGCCAGCACCATACTCAGAGCCCAGCATGTATCAAACACGACATGGCAGAGAGCATCTGAATATATTATCAATACCTGTAGCTTAGACTTCTCTTGCTCCTCAAAGAAAGGCACATTAATAGGCAAATATAGCAAAGATGGTTTTGAACCTGCTCGATCAGCTCTTCCAGAGAAGAACTTGAGGGTGCTGATCAGCAGATGAGTGAGGAAATGGACTGACCATCTCTGGGTCCAACCTAACAAAATCCCGTGCTGGAAACCATTCCGTGCAGAGAAGGAGCTTGCTTCAGGCTGAGCCAGCCCAGAAGTTGCTGAAAACAGTGGTCCAGCACCTCAGCCTCTAGTGCAGCCATCACGGTCAGTGAGGAGGCAACGGCCATCAGCAATGGGAGAAGAGACCACGGCATGTGACAGCACGCGGGGAAGGTTCCGGTGGGCTTCAGATGAGACTGAAAGATGGAGTGCCGGTGGGTGTGCAGTGAAGGGAAATATGCCACACGACATGCGGCCGAGTTCTCTGGCCTAGTGCCCGCCAGGTGTTTTGGTCTACACTTCCCAGTGGCCATGGTGCCTGGGGCTGGTGGAGTGTTGAAAGGCAAGACAGCTGGAGGGAACATTGTTGAAGAAGACACTTACCGAAAAAGAGGAAGTCCCGCTCCCAGATAAGTGTGCACACAACAGCAATAAGTAACAAGTACACAAGCATGAGGGGAGAAATAGATGAAGACAGGAACGACACCACAATCATTTTCAAGGTTTATTTAAAGGTTTCTTCTGACATTTGGACTCTAGTTCAGGCCTCAGAATATCTTGGGCAGCAGTGATTCCAAGTCAAAAATCCCAAACTTAATGTTGTTGGCCAGTCCATATTAGTGACTGCAACCATCCATATCACTAGTGCAATTAACTAGTTCAAGGTAAGGGCTAAGATTCTCCTATGCAGGCTCTGGGCACCCTTTAACTATGAAAGGATGAACCTTGCCAAATACTATGCTAGAACCTGAATGCAAATCACAGCCTATATCCTATACACTAAACAATACAGAGCTGGGGGTACGTTTTCTTTTATGAAGAAGCAGCCTACAGAAGCCAGCTAGTATCATACTCTAGCTATTCTCCTCTTGGAAAGCACATACACCACCATGTAGAATTCAAAGATATTCTGCATTTCCAGTTTAATACGGATGGACAGAGAACAAAAAGAGGCAGAAGATCATCCACGTCAATCACAAACATTTTGATATGATATCCACTATCAGGCATTAAATCATGCTGCAGTGTCTAGCCCTCTGCAGAACTGCATTTCCTGAATCAATGCTATCCAGTTAAGGATTTGAGGCGGAGGTCGTTAACAAGCAAGTACTGAAGAAATAAATGACACAGGGCAGTCCCTGATCCTGCTCTGCTGACAAGTTCAGGCCGAGGAATTATCCACTAGACAGCAAGTTAAGTTTGTAAAGTCACATACAATTTGGCACACTTGTTCTGACACAGAGAATTTTATGAATAGATAAAGTATCACCTTACCTAACAATAAGAAATGTTTAAAAGTGGGAGGGAAGCTTTTATATACAGAAAACAGATCAAGATTTTTAGCCATCTCTTTGCCAAAGCTCAAGAACATGATTATTAAGCCCATCACCTAAGGTTGCCTTAACTACACTGGGATATGCTGGGAACTATGATCAAGGAATCACAACTTGGTTGAAAAATTATAGTTTGTTTAGCAAGTATGTTAGTGCCTGCTATATAGCACACTCATGATTGCGCTATGGAAGTTTGACCATGATTAGCTTTGCTGAGAGAGAACAGATTTCTCTCACTATTGAAACACAGAGTTGCGGTTTGAGTACTGGCAGGCCGACTGAATACAAGGTTTGGATCAGAGCCGGCCCTGCCACTGGGCAGAGAGTGATGGCTTTCTCAGGTAACAAACGATGTGGGCAAGGAGCGAGCGTTCAGAGGCCGAAGTGTGGTTGGCTGTGAACCCAAGCTAGACCACAGCCCTCAAGAGAACACAGACCCATCACTAGAATCAAAAGGTTTCAGTGCCAGCCCAATCATTCTACTCACAAAAGGGGGAGATACCATTTGTGCTTCACTTCAAGCAGCCGCATAGCCTGAGTCAAGTCCCCACTCAACTGCAATGCTCTGCCACACAAACGCTCTCCAACTGCAAAGAGAAGCTTTGTCCAATCCATTTATCTGACACAAACTCAGCAAAGAAACTAAGAAGGACACCTGTTTTCCTAGAATGACAAACTGAATGTGGAATTGTTACTGTAGTCATGGTTATGATGGAGTGTGAAATTCAAGTCTATGGGAGTGTGCCAGAGCTGAAGGATAATTCTGTGAATCTTCTTGTGTAATATAAAATATGCCAACTACTGCAGTTGGTTGATTTCAGTGCAGTCCTATGCATGTTTAGTCAGGAAGAAAAAAGACCTACGACTCCCAACTCTCCCCAGCCAGCCATATTTTCGTTCTAAACATGCAAAGGATTGTGCCTTTAGGCTAACCCTCTCCCAGCATTCTTGACCATTACCCATGCTGGGTAGGTCTGATGGAACTTGAAGCCCAAAACACCTTGGAGAGTGCCAGGTTGGGGACAACCGATTTAGTCAATGGGGAAGAAACACACAGCATTCACCATTCCAGCTGCTGCTCCTAAAAATGCATTTTGTGTGGAACGAGTTGTCATGAACCGGCTACATAAGTCCTTAGAATCCACAAATTTCAACCAATTCATGCATTCCAAGCTTTGGTTGCATGTTAACAGCTGAACTTTGGAATAAAATCAGAGGGCTCTATCCAGTGTTAGCCCTACATACAGTGGTCTATGGAAATGAATGGATGTTAGACCCATTCAAATGAATGGGCCATGACTAATCTATCTCCAAATAGGATGCAGTACAGAGTGCCATTCACAGTTGTGATCGCCTGTACAATTTGTTTCCTACCCCACCCTACCACTCAGCTCCACCCACTTGTGCCAACACAAGCTGTATTTATCTTCCGAGTTTAGTCACTTGATCCCCAGTTTACTGGAAGCAAGACTCATAGAACTCAATGGGACTAACTTTTGAATAGCCACGTACAGGATTCTGCTGCTCATAACCATATTGCAGCACATGCAAAATATTAGACTAGATAACTACGTGATGAGAAATCGTCCATCACAGATTGTTCGACATGTTGTGGCAGCCAGTCTTCTTTTGCCGCAGGAATTTCCGCTTTGTCAATAACAGGTGCTCAGAATGACTTAACTGTAGCTCTGCACATAAGAAGATGCATCTAAATAATTCCAGAAGCCATAAAGGCCTTACAATGCAAATACTCATCTGCCCTACATATGCAAACAGAAATTTGCTTCCATACATGGCTTTCTTCTGGGATCTTAGTGTAAATTTCATTAAAAAAATAACTAGACCTTTCCACACATAAAAATCGGTAAGAAATTGGTTTTTGAATGCAACAGAAGAAGGGGAACATGCTAAGCATCCTATTCTACAAACAGATTGATTGATTGATTGATTGATTGATTGATTTTTGGATTTATATCGTGCCTTTTTCCTACAAAGGGCTCAAGGCAGCTTACATCATTCTCCTCCTCCATCTTATCCCCACAACAACAACCTTGTGAGGTAGGTTGGGCTGAGAGTCTGTGACTGGCCCAAAGTCACCCAGTCGGCTCCATGGCTGAGCGGGGACTAGAACCCAGATCGCCTGAGTCCCAGACCCATGCTCTTAACCACTACGCCACACTGGCTCTCCAGATCCAAGAAATGCAATTTTTATTCCCCTAAAATTCATTCACATGAACAAGTAAAAATGGAACATGTTAAAAGAGATGTAGAACTAAATCATTCTCATCCATCCCAGCGTTGAACAACACTGCAGCCAGAGCATCAGGGAGGTAGCAAGGAATGCAGGTCACAATCCACATCAAGCAACTTTGTACAAGGCAGCAGACAACGATCTACTCTGAAAAGCTGTTCATTGCTTTCCTCAACAAATAGATCAATCAGTAATGACGCTGATCCATGACAGCAGTCCATAGCGACCCTTCTTAGACCAGTGCCTACTCCTGACTAGGAACAACCCTTGTAAACTAATGGATCATGTATATTACCATTAGTGGAAAAGGAGGAGAAAAAATTGCTGCTGCCACAGAAATGGCTACCTGTATATGACAGGTGTAAAACTACAAATATAACCCAACTGCCTGTAAGTCCTCACAGAAGCCTAAGAATTCTAATTCTGGCAGGGAACCAGGGAACTCCAGTCTCAATTTGTAAAGCCCCCTCTGAATTAGTGGCAGGCAAGCTGGGTCCCTCCGTATGCCTTGGGCAACAACTCTCCTCAGCTCCAGCCAGCATGGCCAACGGGAAGGAGTCGCAGGAGTTGTAGACCAAAACAACAGAAAGATTCCAGGTTGCTTACCCCTCGCCTAGACTACAGTTACCTTGGAGTAGTCCACGGGCACAAGATGCGTGCAGTACGCATCCAGCGATGCAAGGCAACCTGCAGCTGCCACCAGCCAAATGTGGAAACGTACAGATTTCAAGACGGAGTCCTGTACGCTGAGCGGACCGTTCCACCTGGAGCTCAGCTGGGATGGCTCCTTCACACAAGCGGGATGTCATGAACATCCTAAATTATGTCAGATGTGTGCCGAGTGTGACCTAGAGGTGCCCCTGGCCAGAAACGGGCAGGGATCCTTATCCTAAGATTTACAACACAAAGTCCATTTAGGAGCCTTTCTAACTACATAAAGGGCTACAGCCGGCCTTCCCCAACCTGGTGGCCTTCAGAGGCATTTGGACAGCGACTCACAGAATTCCCATCCAGCAGGGCCATTGACTAGGAATTCTGGGTATTGCAGTCAAAGCATGCCTGGGTTGGGAAAGGCTGGTACACTAAAGAAGATGAGAAATAGCAGCTTTAGAGGAACATGTCTTTTCCAAACTGCACTTCCAACACCAGCCTTCTTTTAAATGGAAGTAGGAAGATATCCTCTGCCACAGTTTAAAAGCTAACAGAGCTTAACCTTTTAGAGATGCAAAGCTAGAGGAAAAAATATAACACAGGCAGCAGGGCTGTTTGTAGACCTGGGCCCATGGGCTCTTGGCCTCAGATTGATTTTCTAGCTGCCCAGGAGCACCCATTGCTGCCAAGAGGATTTTCCTCTCCTTAACTTCCATGCAGGGGCAATTTTCAAGGAGGAACACAACTGAGAAGGGTTAATTGACCCTATTTCCATATTCTAGAACCCTCCATTGAATTCCTTCTGTGTGGCAATTATGCTTGGGAGAAGGAACACACCTTTCACTGCTCCTGATGGAAGCTTCCTACTGTCCCCAAGTTTAATTTCATGGGATGTAGGGTGGGGTAAAAGAGCTCATGCAAACACATACCAGCCAGACCTTCTTGTGCATTTTTTCAGACCATTTTCACAACCACTGCAAATTAACTGCAACTGAAGAACAACTGACTTAGTATCTTCCTACCCAAAAATCAACCTAAGTATTTTAATTGATGTGCTGCACCTTCTCTAATTTAAAAAAAAATATATCCTACCAATTATTTATAAACTAGCATATATAAATTTTAATCATGTTTATGTTCTATGGACCTGGGACCTCAATCTTTTTGTTTCCCCAATAGGAATATTAATATAAATGATCCTGAATCTTTTTATTCCCCTGCAACAATTAATATTAATATATTAGTATTAATACATGTGACCCTTCATGCAAAGATATGATCCCGTGCCTTACATATTTTACACACACATACCCTCTGACTTTTCCACATTTTGGTGTGTTACAACCAGGCATGAAAATGAATTTAATTGGCATTGTTGCTATTTCATGTACACAAGATACTCCACACCGTGAATGTACAAAATATTTTTATTGTGGCACAAAAGTTATATTAAAAAACCTACTGTGGCAGCTGCATCAGTGTTGGCCACACCAGTCAATACTCAGTCAAAGCGCCTTTGGAAGCAGTTACAGCTGGGGTTTTTTAATGCAACTTTTATAGCACCTCACTGGTGCCGCTGCACAACTTTATCCTGCAATTTGCTTTGATAGTACATTCTTCTTCTCGATGTTCTTTGTTTAGATCTGCCCTCCATCAAACTCTGGGGCCTTCCAGAAGCAATTTATCTGAGAACATGTGCACTGTATTTGCACACAGGTGGAAATACAACTACTCGACTACTTACAATATGCCACTTCTGGCAGCTGTGAGATGCACCAGAGCTTATTCCGGTCTGTCACAGCAAAGGGAGTGGATACTCATGCAGCCAACAGGCGTCACATTATTGTTGTTTACTTCTGTGCCTCAGTGATGTTTTTGCACATCCACAGTGCCTAGTATCTTGCCTATGTGAACTAGTAACCATTCCTAACACATTCCATTGGAATTCCAGGTTGTAACAGAATAAAATGTGGAAACGGGGAAGCAAATACTTCTGCAAGGCACTGTAGTGGTACAGTCGAGTATAGGAAGATGCCCTGGTCCCTCCTCAAGGTATGGATTGCCATTCAGGGCCAGTTGTCACAATCACTTCTAGCAGGCATGGTAGTTGCTGTAACTGCTGAATTTCTTGGCATTGGCGACTTTAGTGTGAGATGAAAGAATATGCCAAACTCTACAAACATGAGCCAAGACCCAGCAAACAACTTAAAGCTTGGCAAAATTTTGCCTTTTGTCTTCTGAATTAGACTCTTATTCCAAATCATACTATTTCTGAAATGTTCAATTTAAAAAACTAAGCCGGCGATATGGAACAGAGACTTGCCTTCCTGAGCAAAACAGTCAAAATTCTGTTTGGCTCACCGAAACTACCTTGGCCCCACCAAAGCCAAATCAAGGGGTTTCCCATGTGTATTGTGATCCGCTATGCATGCCGCATCACTGCCTGTTGGCTGGACACTGTGTAGGGGTAACTCTTTACTACAGGCAAGTCCAAAGCTCCTTTGAATGTATGGACCTTGAGTTGTCTCCATCGGTTGTATCACACCCACTGAAATGCATGGGATGCAAGCTGGAACGATACAGAGTACAACCCCTTGTTGTGCAGCTCTTGGCCATTGCCACCTGGCATGGTGCTGCAAGAGGCACTTTGACTGAGCCCAGTATGCTAATTAGGAAGTCCATGATCTGGCTGGTGGGACACAAAAGCACCCCATGGCTTAATCACACGCAGGGCTGTTGCATCATGCTGCGGTCTGCCAGGAAGCAGCGGTTGTGGAGGGTTAGCCAATCATCAGATAACCCATGGCTTCTCTGAGGGCTGTCTACAAGCTGCAGCAAGTAGGGCCTCGTGGGCACCATACAGAAAATAGCGCCTGGAAGCACCTGGCACAAAACAGCCTTTGTGGGTAAATTAAGACATGGTCGGCTGTTGTGACGTGCAAACAGCTTCAGCACATAAGCAGAATGTGGGCTCAGCCTTCGTGTGGTTTGGCAGTGCAGTGCCAGGGGAAGCTTGCAAAGTGGCTTCCATGCTGGAAGCTGTTTGGAAAATCTGCTCTGGGACTGAAATAGAAAGGGAAGGGAGTGAGGGACAGCAGATGCACATTGCAAGGAAGCTGATGTAGTTTATAGCTTGCTTTACCCCTCCAAAAACATTTTTTAAAAACTTAAATCATACATGGCTTGGGAGCATTCTTGTCACAGCTTTGTTAAAAGCATGAGCAGAACTTAATATTTCTTCCTCGACACCTTCCTGGAACGTGTATATTTTAGTTTCCATCCGTGACCCTGTCATGTTCATCCAAAATGGAAACTATTCAATATGTATTGAAGGGTTTAGCACGGTCTGGGTAAAAGTGATGCCCTCTAACCTCATTGACTGAGCAGGGGATCACAGCATGCCTTGGCAGACTGGAGCTGTGATGATGCTAATGCCTTCCAGTTCATAAGGTATCCAAAGTCAATGGCCTGGCCATTTCTCATTCAGCCCCAAGGAACAGAATAGGATAAGTCACAGGAGATGAGGAAAATGCCAGCTATTCTGTGGTATTCCAGAATCCCAAAAGGCAAGGGGAAAGGATATAACACCAGCCAATTATTCCAAATACACAGGATTGCATGTGGAGTCCATACACAGGATTGTTCGGAAGCTACAACGGTTGAGAAAACTCTTGGGCCATATTCTGTAAAGCCTGTATTTTAGAACAGCTTCAAGAACAGCGTTCATTAAATACGATGCCTAGAGAGCATTTGCAGCTGTCTGCCATGCAAGCACCTCTGTTTTATTGCCTGCTTCTCAGAAGTGCATTCTGTGTAGGAAGCTCAGTGTTTGATGGCTCAGAGCTATTACAGACAAGGTCCATTGTCTTCCAACACCTATTTCCCTTTAGCCAGATGCAATTTGATCCATCAACATTGCTGCCAGAAAGCCAAAGGTTTTACCAAGTCCCACTGAACTTTGCAGTGAAAATAGCAACCTCAGCAACAGAGTTTACCAAAGAATCCTAGAACTGAGAACTTTGCACAAGTTCTACATTCCTTGAGTGGAAGTTTGTTTATCAATAATATCAGTCAGCAGACTTCTCTCTCTTCCCCCACCCCTTCTAGCCTGCTTCAATTTTTAATTCAATAAATTTTAAAGGAAAGATTGTACAACTTTTCCCATGACAGCATATATACCTGTTTTGGCTTGGTTACATACCTTTGAAATCATGCAGCAGCCAAGAGACATACAATGTCAATGAAAATCATGTGCATGCTCAGTTTTAGAGAAAAGCAACGCACACACCATCATGGGATTAAATGCTGAAACTGCTCACTTCCTCCCTGGAGATATGCTTCAGGGCTACAGGCATTTGGATGAAAATAGCAGCAAGACTACACTAAGTTCTGGAATAATCATTCTATGTTCTAAAAGAACCTTAAAGCAGGGGGCTAGACCTCATCCTATACAGACAGAGGCTGCCTATAAATGACAAGGTGACCACAATACACAGCATCACATTGGCTGATGATTCGCCTTATTCACATGCTGTTTCTTCACCTGTGTGACTGCTCAAATGTTGGGCCATTTAAGAGACCACTTCTGAAGAGATGCAAGTCATGAGGCAGTTCTTGGGGGTGGGGGGCATGTTTTATACCATTGCGCATGTCTGCCTGGGCTAGGCCTGTGGGGAGAGAAGGGCAGATAAGACAAACCATCATTGTCCTGTGTTTTGGGAGAAAAGAAAGGACAAGAAGCTGCTAGTGACTGGGTGCAGCAATTACTCTGTGCCTGCCCTTGTTTGTTTCTTAAAACAGTCCAAATGGGATATTTTACATCTAAAAGGCTGACAGTTATTAGTTGACTTTAAGTTGCTTCATTCCACTAATCATGACTGCCTGGGTACCAAGAGGTGGGGAAAAGCAGCGTATTCAGGACCCCTCATTTACTACCAGGTAATCTTAAGCATCACTGCCCTTCTGGGACACTTTCAGTAGGAGCATCACTTAAGGTAGGCTTGTGCCTGCTATTAGTCATCATCCACTGCAAGACCAGAGTGACATCCTGTTTACAAGCTGGGCCAAGATATGCTCTCCCCCCACCTCTCTCTCTCTCTCTCTCTCTCTCTCTCTCTCTCACACACACACACACACACACACACGTAAAGGTGCACATGATACTCAAGCCCAGTCGTGTTATTTTGGCACCCCAGGCACAAAATTCCACAAATGTCTTTCCCCATCCCACTGGCAGTAGAAATGCCACAGTAGAAAGTTAAACCATGAACAACAAACAACACGCTGCGCTTTCATGACCCCCGAAATCAGCCGCCTGAGGTATATACCTTAACTCTGCCTAATGGAAGGACTAGCCCTGAGCCTGTATTAAAGCAACCTTTTTTTAAAGAGGGTATGTATTTTCACCCAGTATTTACACATTTATTTATTTATTTAAAGCTCTTCTATACTGTTCTTTCAGCAAAAAAAGCTCTCAGAACGGTGTTTACAGAAGGTGTGTGAGAGCGCATGTGCACACATGAAAGGGCTCGCAATCCTGAATGTGTGCAAGGTTGGCAGGGGCATGAAGTGAAGGGTGCTGGGCACATGATGTCTCACGAGGGACATGAAATCCAGAGCATACTTTCTGTGTGCTGCCACAGGCCTAAGGACAGCCTGTATCGAGGTGCATGTTTCCCACACTCCGGGGGAAGTGTCAGGAAGCCTGTTTTGGCTGTCATGCGTTCTCAGTCGAGCACGGAATTTTCTTTTGTTTTTATGTCTACAAGCCGAGAGCTCGGCCATATCACCCCTGGCGTGCAAGTTCGAGGCTCGCAATGCTTATCTGATCATATTTACCCGTTCTTTAAAATTAGCTCACCCAGCTTGCTGTGCCAAGCCAACGATGGGCATCACTCAGCCAAAAGTTGTGCCTGCTTCCTGTTGAAACACTGACAGTGGATTAGCCTGCTTCCTTGGCAATGACTTCCATTGCGTAAGTCTTTCCATCTGCATATGGGCTTCTCCTGGTTTGGGGGCACACGTGAATTTCAGGAAGTGATCCCTCAAACAAGTTCAGTGAGCCCACAGGGTGCCAATGCTCTGGGGTATCTCTGACCTCCATCTTTGTCCCCTGGAAGGAGACCAAGAACCCCGGTTGCAAGTTCACAGCTGAATGAGCTGCCTGGCTTGGATGTTGTCAGTGATTCAATAAAATCATGCAGAAGGTTATTTACTGGCTTATTGCATTTCTAACCTGCCTCAGAAGCAAGGTTGTCTGGGTGAATTACAAACAGTTAAATTCTAAAGTGCCACAAACAGTTCAAAACAGATATAATGGGGTGGGTTCAGATGTTCTTCCTTGAATCTAACCTCAAGTGCCCTTCCTGCCATTTAAGCCTATTGACTTCTCCACTACCACTGAAAATAGAACTACTGTCTTCTGAGGCAACAGTGTAAATATTTGGAAGAGAATAAAATACACTTGTACCAAGCAAGAGGCTAAAACAAGTTTATGTGTATATAACAGGCATTTGTTTTTGCCCCTGGAGAATTAAAGGGATGGGCAAACATCAGGCATGTGGGATCTACTTCAGTGTCAGAATCTCAAGCCAGCCACCAGAGCCAGGTGCAAATTAGCAGCTGGGTTGAAAGGGAAAGAGCACTCTTAGGAGTAAGAGTACCTCTGAGCTCGTGCTCAGCCTGGGAATTTGTTTTCAATATCAGGACTGGGTTCGCATCCTGTCACCCTAAAGTCTGCTTCTGAATGTGCTCCCAAAGCTTTCATCCATCTCAACAACCTAATTTACAGAAGGGCTTGTTAACTGGTTTTCAGAATCAGACCCCCTTGATTCTCTACCAGTAGATTCTATCGACATTCTATCCATAGAAAATTCCAATCATGTTTTACCAATCCTCCTTCTCAAAAGAGGGCCCAAATAATGCTGCAGCCCGTGCCTGGAGGAAGGAGTGGCATGCATGGTGCCCAACGACAACCACTGCCAAAGAAAAGTAGGCAAATATGTATATATGTGGTATACATACATGTGTATGTATATGTACACATGTACATGATGTGAAATATAGATACTTTTTAAAGTGTGTGTGTATATGTGCATATATGTATATGTGTGTGTGTGTGTGTAAAATTTTTAAAGATACACACATTCATATATATCTACCTTGCTTTAAATTCGGTGCTTAGGTCCCTGGTTTACACCAGTTGCTAGGAAAGCTATAAAAAACGGTTGCGTTGGAGCAGACTCATGACCGAACAATTGCACCCTATTCCAGGGAATGGGGGCAGGGAAGTCACACAGCAGAGCGGAGCGGGTGCTGTCAGGCAGCAAGATAAATCACCTCTGCCTCCTGGGCAGGTGAGTCACTGAAGTGTAGAGGTAAGCCGAGAAGGGAATGCTAACCTCCTACACCTCACTAGAGGGTGCATGAAAATATATCCCAGTGAGAAGAAATTGCCGGGCTGAGAGAGAGGCTGACCAGAAACGGGATGTGTTGGCCACCCAATGAAAACAAAGTCTGATTATATACAGAAGAGAGCGGCTCAAGGCAACCACTGCAGTCCCGGTACGCAGAGAAAGAACCCAAGGTTAAGTTACAGAACACATGCATGTCCCCCTCCAGGGGCAAACGACCAGAAGGAAGAGGGCGAAAACAAAACGTGTGCTGGGGAGTGAGCACAAACCGCTGCCTTAGCTCCTGGAGCACGGCACGTGTAGCCACGCTAGAGCATAGGCATGGCCCCAGAAACTGGTGATCCATGCGACCTGGCCCATATCGTCAAGCACAAAGGAGGACCTGACCATCGCAGTACCCACGCGCGCGACTTTGGATCTTGCTACCGATGCAAAAAGCAGGTCGAAAAGGAGCCTTCACGTCCACATCTTCGAAGTCAAATGCAAAGAGGTCGATGCGCTTGCACGCTTTCCCTCCTCACAAGTAACCCCATAAGGCTTTGTGACCTTGCAGCCAGTGCTTCCATTCTATTATAAACGGAGGGGCAGGTTACCGCTGACACACTTTGTGCAACACATGACTTCGGTGCGCGTGTTTCCCCCCCCCCCTTCAAAAACCGCCAAAGCCCCCGCGGTTTGGTTTTGGGGCTTGTTTTCCCTCTCCCCCCCCGCCCCGTTCTGCCCCCCCCCCCCCCCCCCCCCCACAAATGCCCCCCCCCCCCCCCCCCCCAGACCCGGGCGCAAGTCCGTGCCAGCGAGCTGCCTCCGCCGAGCGGGCGGGCTGCCTTGAAACCGCGCGGCGGTGGGTAGGCGCTGTTCCCTCGCCAATACAAGCACGGAAGTAACGGGTCCCGGAGGCAAAGCAATAAGGGGAGAGCCTCGAGATGCGAGGAGTGCGCGCAAGCGGCCTCGCGCACTCTCCCCTCTCCACTTCCTGCTTCCCAGCGCTCGGATTTCGCAAGGTCCTGCCCATGCATGATGCCCACTTCTGGAAGAGCTCGTGAAGGCGAGCGCGGGGGCCCTCACACGGGGCGGGAAAGAGTTCAGAGAGGATAGAGAGATCGCCGCTGCATCCTTGTCTTTCCAAGAAAGCACTCCCTCACCCCGCGCCGCCTTTTGCTATAAGGATGAAGAAGTCAATACCGCGCCTCCCGTTTCGTAAACGAGCTCCCCGAAGAACGCAAAGCAGCCGAGGGGTTATCCAAGTGACTTACCTCCAGCGCATCACCTACGACGAGCGGCGGGCAAAGAAGCCGCAATGACTGTATTCCATACATAGGAAGGCGGGAAGGGCACAAAACAGGTCACCGCCGCCCCCCGCCAAATACCTTCGGTGCCCAACATGGGGGGAGCTTCATTTCGTGACAGCGATAAAATAATTCAGAGCCGAGGAAGCCCGAGCGCACGTGTCTCGTGCGCCTCCCAACATCTTCCTCTTTTCCCTTAAAAAATAGACGCCTCTTCCCAATGGGGCGCTGCTGAAACATCCAAGGGGCATAAATCCAACGCAGGTTTATTTCCAAGGAGAAAATGTTTCTAGATAGCCGACGGTATATACTTCGCGGAGAGGAGGAGGCGGCGGCGGCGATGGGCAAGATCCAGCCATCGCTCTCCACCGCCGCCACTTAAACACTCGGGATCCTGCCGATATACAGGCACAGCACCTCCCAGTTTCTGTCTCCCACGATCTCTCTCCCTCTCTGGACCAAAGAGTAAAGAAAGGTCCCGTCAAAGCATCCGGAAGGGAAAGCACACAATATTCCCGAGCGGCTCTTTCCTCGCTCTCCTGCACAGCATATACCAAGTGGACCCACCAATCCTGAGCAGATCGCAACGCCGACCCTTTGAAGGGCGCCGGCTGCCGTCGCAGCAGCACCGGGATCCCTCCAGCCCGTTGCAGACCGCTTGAGGAGCTCGTCCCAGCCCGGGACGCTCCCACCACAGCAGCGCCAATCCAGCCAACCGCCTGCCTATTGCCTGTCCCGAGCCATTCCTGCGTTTATATATCCTGCGGCCGCACAGGCGCCAGAGAGCATCACGGGAATTGTAGTTTCCCCTTCTCCCGAGGCGGCGGCTGGTGCTGCCGCGGATGCGACAAAGCCTTTCTATTCCGCCAGGGACCGTGGCCGCTGGATACTGTAACGTGGCTGGATCCAGGCGAGCGTCGCCCCTCTGCCCAGAAGCGGCCTCAGCTTCGCCACAACCAGTGTCTGGAAAATTTGTGTGTGACTCAGAAGTCGTATGTTTGTTATAATTATATCCCTCCAGGCATCCCGGGACAATGCACGATTCTCGTCCTGCTCTCCATTTTAGCCTCACGGCATCCCTGTGAAGCAGGCTGGCTGAGAGTCTGTGATTACAGATTGCACTCTCTCTGGGCGGTCAGCTTGGCTCTTATCCTGTGTTTCTTTCTGTGTGCACCACTTAAGGCTTTGAACCACAGTCAAAACCTGCCTTGCTTGCACCCATGGGTGTGGGTGGCAGGTACCAGCATCCACTTAGGACACACACAATTTCCCACTGCTTCTGGCAGTTGGCTTAACACAGAAAATCCTTTCAGGAGGGTCCACAAGGCCTCCTGACTGTTGATGCCAGGAGCCCTTCATGCAAAGCACCCATCCAAGGCAGCCAAACTGTTAGGCCTTCTAGTTCAGGACTGTCTGCGCCCACAGTGCAGACCCTGGAACCACCTTTGGTCTGATCATACATTTGGGGACCTTCTCCTCTTCATCCTTCACTGTACCATTGTACAATGGTGGCCCCAACTCAACTGTTGATGACGACTACCAGCAGTGGCGCTCCTGCATCCCCATGGGAGAGGCCAGGCTTTGCACCTGGCGCTTTCTGCACGCAAAGCAAGTGCCGCTGCTTATTGGTTGCAGATAAAACCCAAAACACAGATTTCAGCAAGCAAAACTCCAAGTGGTGCTATGCCTGATATGTCGGGACACATGTATGGCTAGCCATGTCTCATTTTATTTGGCAGCCCAAATGGATGTTTGGTGAGCTGGTCATGCAAGTACCAATGAATGCTGGCTTTCACTGGACTTATGTGACATGAACAGAACTCCACATTCAGCTGTACAGTCCAAACTTGTGCACACCTTCTGAGAGGTCAGCCCAGTGGACTTCGGTGGGTGCCACTCACAAAAAAGTGCATAGAATTGCAGGCATCATGGATTCACTGCTCAGGTTGCCTTTTTCCCTGCACCAACAGTACAGTATAAATATTCAAATTATGTAGAAGCATCAGAACCCAACCGAAATTGGATCTGAGCTGTAACTCTAAACAGACTTACCTGAGGACAGACCTTTGAGGATGTTTTATCTTTCACTCTGACTTTATATTATTTTAATGCTGTTTTTACCAATTCCAGTAAGTATTTTCCTGTGTTTTAATTTTTAAACTGTAACCTTTTATATTACTTGATAGTATGAATGAAGGGCAGGCATAAATCTTAGAAATCAATTAACGAATTACAAGAGTAGAACTTACTTCTGAGTTACATGCACTGGATTGCTGGATTAAGCTAATGCGTAACCCAGCCCGAAAGTCTGGCTCTCTGACATGGGCTCAACATTGCTGCCAGTAATACTGATGTAACGCCATGCTGCATGATGCTCCATTAATGCACTGGCTTCAGCAAGTTACCAGATGGGAATGCCAGCCCCATTTACTTTGCTTTATTTTCTATCCATTTGCTTACAGAGAGAGAGTAAATACAAGGCAGGGATTAGCTAGCAGGGAGAAATAATGGCATCAAGTCTAGAAGTGACAGATGTTAATTTGATATTTGTAGTTCTTCTGGAAGGTTTTAGGTAATGCTTAGATGAGAATTCCTGTCACTCACCTGTTAAGCATTTTAATCCCTTCCAGACCTACTTCTCTAGCAGGCTTCCAAGATGGAAACTGAAGGAGATTTTTCTGCTCCATTGTAAACTGTAGGGAATATAAAATGGGCCTAGGAAGATCTGTAATCTTCAGTTTTGAAATCATGAAAGGAGCTGGTAGGTCTTTCCATAAAGAAATCAGATCACATGTGGCTAATGGTTGGATGAATTCAGAAGCAGGACTGGGAAAAATGGCTGCAGGAAGAGCCCACAGTCTTAGGCAGAAGAGGCATACAGACAGACGGACGGACGGACAGACTACAGCTCTTGTTGAGAGGGGAACCAAAGGAAAAATAGGCAGGGCTTCCTTGCTGGGATCCCAGGTCTTGGACCCACAAGCAATAGGCACAAAGACCTGGGGTAATGGCATCAGTGCTGCTCCCTATTGAATGTGTGAGGCTCAGGACAAGCCCACCCATCCCAAATAGCCACAGATGCACCTCAGCCACTCAATCCATCCCTGGAGCACTTACAGCCATCCCTGGAGCACCTCCACCCTGGGGCACCTGAAGAAGCCCATCTTCCTCAGAAACTCTTTTGTTTACTGATTGCCTTGAATTCCACCTTGAACCACCAGACTGCTGCCACTGTTATTATCTGACTTGGAAGGAAACCCTTCCCTGTATACCTGTGTTGGGCACATGTGCCCTTCTAGACATTGTTGGACTGCAATTCCCTCCATCCCTAGCTAGCAGAGCCAGTTTCCATAGCTCAGCAACTTCTGAAAGGCCACATGTTGCCAGTTCATGCCATACTTGTTCCCTCTGGGCATGAGGGATAAGGCAGAAGGCCAAGCTTTCATGCCACTTTGTAACAGCTGGGGATGATCAGTATCTCACTGCCCAAGGAAAAATTCCCAAGTTCTGGTGCTCCCCAGATGTTATGGGCTACAGTTCCCAGGATAATGGCTTCAGTGAATGGGGAAGGTTCCCTAAAATGGCGGCTTCCAGCTCTTAGGTGGCTAAACCAGCCTCTTCCAAGCAGCACCACTCGAGCTGTTGGTGTGCAACTCCTACCATGATGATGTCCCCTGGGAATGATGTGCATTTCAGTCCAATGCATCTGGACAACACCCGTTTGGGCCACTCCAAGCTAAACAGGCAGGGCATCTTTATACTGCATTGTATCTTTAAGCTGCACCAGGAGATCCAGGATTACCTGTGGATCCCATACAACAGACACCAGGCCTGGATTGATTTCACAGAGACCTCCTGGTTGAAGAGAATAAAAGATGCTTTGAATTGCTAATATGAGCCTGTGGCGAAACCAGCACTAATTCTTTGTATCTTAGGAACATCTGGTTAACATATCCTTGAGCCTGCAGGCACTTCTTTTCCCTTTTAAAAAACCATCCTTCATTTACCTGTTCCATACCTATCTTCTCTTGCTTGTTGGCGGCTCTCTTCTCTTCCAGCCCCACCCTCCAAGCACAGGGACCTGTTTAAATTATCAAAACCTTTACTTCTTTCAGCCCTCTCCTTCCCTCTCTCCCCCAAGCCCCCCCCCCATCTCAGC
This sequence comes from Varanus komodoensis, assembly GCF_004798865.1. NCBI lineage: Eukaryota > Metazoa > Chordata > Lepidosauria > Squamata > Varanidae > Varanus > Varanus komodoensis. The sequence goes on along the minus strand of NW_025336664.1, from coordinate 1,616,156 downwards.
AGTGGTTAAGGAATGCGAAAGAGGAATGCTGTCCTCTCACAAGGAAGGGGAGGAGACTATTGCGTTAAAACAATGACTTTATGTTTCCAGCCAAAGCCATAGTCACGCAAGGCACTCTCTTGCTCATGCTCTTTCTCATATAAACAAACTTTTGAAAGCTTTTTAGCTCTCCATATATATGAAAAACATTCCAGTCACTGCAAATGGCCCGACAGTCACAACATTTAGAGCTGAGTTCAAATTCCTGTACATATAATTCTCCTTATACAAAGTGCTGTGTACACTAATGCCATTAGATGAATCGATGGGGGGGGTGGCTTTAGTTATCTCCCCCCCCCACCCCCAGCTCTGCAGAGAATCAGTACTATGCACCCATGGTATACACCTGCCTGCTACCTGTCAGGTTCTCTTCTGAACCAAGCCAAACAATCCACATGTGGAAACATTTTCCAGCTGCGGATCACTCTCACTGGACTGGGTGGGAAGTTGTTTTAATTGAAAGAAAAAAAACCTCCTCCTTTTCAGACCACATGCCACCAGATTGGGCTGAAAGCATTCATCAGTCTGTACAGTGAACTCATTCAACCCAGTTTTTAAAAGTGCTTTAATCAGAGCAGTTTCTTTTGAAGAGTGCTCAATGCCAACAATTTTATTGGAGCTACAGATTTAATACGAACTTGTAGAAGGGCAGTGGTGTTAACCTGTTGCTGAAAAAGGAACTGTGTGTCTTGCAGCATCTGAAAGCTTCCCGTATTTCTTGGGGCATTTGTCTGAGGAACACAGCAAGCTCTTCATACTGAGTTGGGCCATTGATCCAGCTAGCTCAGGACTGTACAGTGACCAGCCGCAGCTCTCCAGGATTTCAGACACAAGTTTGCCCAGCTTTCCCAGGAGATGCCAGGGATCCAAACTGGGCCTTTTGTTTACAGGGCATGAGTTCCACCACTGAGCTACAGCCCTTCTCTCTGTCTGAAGCCCACCTTATTTGGTACATGGTATAGTCATTCATGAGTACTTCTAGGGCAAGACAACACTGCCTATTTCAGCTTAGCACATTAGAGGGCTAAGGCTAATATAGCGGAATATAAGTTTAATTTATCTGTTTATTAATAAGATCCTACCAGTGGTGGATGCAGCAGAGGTCGCTGTTGGAAGGGCCTTATTCTTACTATTTTGTGGGTGACATCTACGTCCTTGGCTTAAATCAGCCATAAAGATGCAGGGTCTGACCATCTTGTAAAAGCCATTAATAGTTTTCTCCTTCATTAATTCATCCTTTCAAAAAATTCCAGCATGGTGGACCAACATAATGGAAGTAAGACTAGACAGTCCCAAGAAAGGGCTATGACCTAGTAGCAGATATCTGTAACACTAGTGGTGTGGACAGGACACAACACAACGTGGCATGTATGGAAAGGAGGTGCTCAAAATATGGCATTAACCGGTTGGGGGGCATGTACTGATTGGCTTCGGACATGGAGACTGGCAAGTGTCTCGAGGACTCTGAGTCCTCGAGACAAGGTCAAGCTCACCTGTGGAACAAAATTAAAACAGCAGCCCTAGTTCAGCTCTCTAGTTGATTTCTCTCCCACCCCCAGGCAAAGAGATCTCTCACTCAATTCTCTGGGCCTATTTAGACATGCTTTCCCCAGAAACTGGCCATCCCTTTCTACTTGTTACAAATGTTCCTGGCGGTATCACCACCCCTCCAGCCAGATGCATACACAACATACACAGCATGGTTTGTGTGCTGAGCACGGATGGCACATGTCCCCTCTACAGCAAGCTGTCTACAGTTAATTCGTTTTCTGCATGTCCATGGGAGCATTTCTTTCTTTCTTTCTTATTTGATTTTTCCTTCCAGTGTCTAACTCTCTTGGGCTTCTGTTGCTAACATAGGAAACTTCACAGATGTGTCTGCCTGATGCTCCACACACACACACACACACACACTTTTATTCCTGTATTAATAGCTGTGTTCCTCTGGCTGCTAATGAGGTTGCTTTTATAATTCCAGGAAAGGCTGAAGATCCACCCTCCCTCACTGCAGCCGTAAGCCACACTCTGCCACTACATATGGGTCTCTGTGGGAAGGAGCCTTATGCACTTACCAACATATGCACACGGAGTTTAGGCCAATTGGGATGCCCCCACACATGACGGCAGTAGCTAGCACTACTTGGGTATGATGGCAAATGCCTCTGTTGGAGCTTGTGGATGACCACCCTGGGCATGGGGCTTGCAAGAGTCGCCACACAACCCCCTCAGAATTACAGAGGATGTGTGAGACTAGTGTACCTCCTTGGCCCATTTCTGTATGCATTTTTTGGAAGAGGCAGTTGCTCCGGCACTTTGAGAGATCCTTTTTGGACCCAGGAGGTACCGAGCAGTATATGCTTTTGGGCAAGACCTTGGAGAAGATGGTGGTGGCCACGCTCCAGGCATGTTGGGATGAAGGATCCCTTTCAGTCTGCACTGGTTGCCTCTTTGCTCCCAGTCCCAGTGGCTAGTGCTTACCCACACACTGGAAGGAATGACTCTCCCCATAGTACCCTGCCTTCCTCCTAAGATTTTTGGAGAGGCACTTCTACTTGACAAAGCACAACTATGGAAAGTCGCTTCTCCATGATGGTGCCCCATCTGTGGAACACGTACTCCCTGCAAATACAGGCGGGGCACTCACCTTGCAATCATCCTGGTGCTAGCTGTTTTAGGAATTTAAAATCTGTTTCATTTTTTGTCCTAGGTTGTTCTTAACTACTTTTTATTGCGTTATTATTGCATTTATTATCATTCTTACTATTCACTGTCTTGCTATCATTTGATGAAAGAGGAGTTATAATCATCCAGATCATTAGAATTATCCCACATATGTATCAGCTCTGCTACAGTGTTTCATTATATATGATTTAAAGTCATCTTGAGCACTGAGATTGGACTTTAAAGCAGTGGTCCTAAGGTTGAAAGGCTGAGGTATTATAAAAGGTGAATATGATGATGATGACGACGATGATGATACTGTGATTTTCAAGGAGTTTGGTGATTTAGTGTCTCTTTCTTTGCCTGCCTCTCTTGCCTTCTGCACAAGGATCTATTGAGAAGCCCCAGAACAAACGCTCCCTTATACAGCTCCAAAAAAAATCTTCTCTTTGGTTTGTGTGAAACAGCTGCCTTCAAGCACGCTATAGTTACTCATTAACTGGGTCTCCCAAGGCTGAAGGGGGGGGGGAGGAAATAAAAGGAGGAGGAGGAGGGGAAAGAAGCAAAACACGTAATATACTCTAAATAAGCCTCACCCCAATTAATAAATAGACATATACATCAGGTGTCCTGGGAAATATAGAGGAGGTGAGCAGGTGCCCTCTTCGCTACTCTCGCAGGAAAGGGAGCTCGATTGTGACTAGGTGCCTGGCAGCTCTGGGAGGATGAGGGCATGATAACATGGAGGATAAGTGTCGGGAGGGAGACACAAAGAAATCCATATTAAGAGGAAGGGAAGAAAGGGTGGACAGAGGGTCACTTGTGCTCTGCTGCCCCGCTTTCTGAGCTGAGGATGGGAGGGCTCACTCCCTTCTTGCAAACCTCTCCCCGCTCGCTCTTGGTTAGAATTTGGCTCTTGCTGCCCCTCCTCCACACCAATATTTAGGCTCTTGAGCAGAAAATCTCACACTTCTTATCAAAATGATGCTGGGAAAGGGTGCCACTGCATCTGACTAAGGAGTTCAGTCACAGATACTATTACTGTTTTTGTCTTTCAGCATATAAGAGTTCTTTGCCCAGGGAACCTTAGTGCTGATGGGCAGTATGAAAATATAATAAGTAAGCATACAAACAAATTTTGCCTCCCAAGGATTTCCCAGGTTGTCTCAGAAGTTCAGTGGATTGATTGATTTTGTTGCACTCTATTTTATTTGATTCAGTTTTTTGCTATGTCTCTACTCCACCTTTTCTCCAAGGAGCTAAAGAAAACTTACAGGTTCTTCCCTGCCCCATTTTATTTTCACAATAAACCTGTGGAGTCAGATAGGCTGAGAGAATATGAATCCTCAAAATTATCTGGTGAAATTCAGTGGCAGATTTGAACTTAGCTGTTCCTACCAGTAAAAGTAACAATACATTCTTATTTTTATTTTTTTTTAAAAGTCCCAACCCTTTTCCTCACAAATGTTTAAGAGTTGTTTCATACAAAGTAAACCTGCTGTCCCCAGTTGCTGTTGTTCTGCACAAAGTGTGCAAAAGTGTACTTGGCACTAGTTCAATTAGCTCCATTAATTTTCTAATAATGGGCTTCCACAGGAGGTGGTTGAAGCCCCAACAGTGAGGGTATTCAAGGATAGGCTGGACATGCACATAGTAGGCATGTCATGAGTGGAGCCAGCTGGAGCCAAGGGTCAGACTAGATGGCCTGGGAGGCCCCTTCTGACTTACTCTCTCTGTTTCTGTGTTTAATTTGGGATATTTGCATTTACATTTTTGCTGTTTACATTGACTTTGCAGTGCCACCCCAACAGGATGATCCTATGAGAGTATGTCCAGAAGTAAGCTACTTGAGATCAAGAGAACTCACTACCAACGGGGCAGACTTAAGTTTACAGTATAAAGGAGGTACCTGGAGGCCCCACATCAAAGCAGATTTTCTTACTGTAGCCTTTAAACCAGCATTTCTCAATGTGACCTGAATTACCCATGCAGTGCAGTCACCACTCAGGCTATCTTTTGACTGGAATAAATTAATGTCTTCCTTACATTGAATGCTTATTAACACTACCTTTTCTCTGAACATGTGGCAGGTTTGCTGTTGCTTTTGCTGCTGTGTGTTGCCTTGTTTTGTTTTTGTGGGGAGATCAGAAGCAACAGCTTTGGTACCCCTATCAGTTCAAATATGGAGGATGAATAGGGGACTTCACGCAGCACAGTATCTCTTTTCACCTTGCTGGAGAGTGTTGTAATGTGAATTTAGCAGTACACATTCCACCTGCCATTCTCTTTCCAGAGGCTGCCATTCAGCCTTTTCAACCTTAGCAACAGAATGCACTGATGTGCATGAGAAAACTGACCAGGATCAAGTAAATGTGGTCTGTGGTTACTCTAGCGATGCCATGGATTGCCCAGAAAAAAAGGGGGAAACCAAGAGTTAATTCCGCAGGGAGGCTGTGGATGTTTTTGGAGCCCTGTTTTCAGTGGCATTAGAGTATGATTTATTACTGCTGTTATGAACTACATTCTGTGCATTATTTCAAGTAATAATTATGGTCTCAGGCAGCATCTGTGTAACGCCAAACACTAGATAATTAATCTGGCAAGAACAGTATCCTTAAACACTCCTTTTTTAGTCCATGATAAATGAGCGGATCTTGGGCTGGTTGCACATAGCTCTAAATGCCAAACTGACAAGTGCTAATTCTTCTCCCACATTAAGTCAGCACTTGCTAAATCACTTCAGTCAGGACTTTGTGTTTTTTTGCATAGCTCTTGTAAAACTAAAATAGACATATACTGGTGGTGCACAAACACTTGTAAAAGAATATGTGTGTGAGAGCAGCAAAATGTAGCATGTGTTGCTCTCTCTTTCCCACCCCCTCTCCCAAATGCTTCTAGTCCTTATGAACTTGAAAGAGTGCTGACAAGGTCTTCAAAATCTGGAGGGTGGTGGGGGGGGGGATTGAATAAAATTTCTATCCACAAAAGGGCAGAACTTCTGTGGGTTGTGATGCCTTAGTGGGACTCATGGCCATAAGACACAGAGTAAAAGCTGCTAATTGAAGCAAAAAGATGCATCATTTTTTAACTGTGTGTAACTGCTGTAACTTAATTGGCTTTTTGATTATTAATATTACTCTCTCTGGAAGGTTTAAAATACAAATTAACCATAAAAATAAATAAACTCAAAATAACTGCATGCATAGAACTCTGACTGCAATGTTGTTCAGTGTTCACATAGCTACCTGCAGGTGTGATTAACTTTTATTTTTGTAAGTTTACTTCCTTCCTAACAAGACAACACTGTAGAAAGCAACTTTATTTAGCCCTGCAGATGGCTTTCTTGGGGTCACAAACATAACTACAAAGGGACACTAGTCTAGCCCAAATAAAAGGGAATTCCACCTTCAGCTGATCTTTGTCATGGATCATTGCCACTTGCCAAAAGCAATGCAGAAGGGTTGTTTTTCCCACTGCAAGATGGTCCTAGAGACAAGCCCTGGAGCACCTTTGGAAGAAGGCACAGAAGGTCTATTATTACTGCTGGTCTGTATGAACAGAGGCTAAAAGTGATAGTTTAAAAACTATTGTATGGTGTTATATTGTAGCTAAGGCCGCAATCCTAAACACAATTAATACAAAGTTCCACTGAACTTAGAGAGGCCTGCTTTAGACTGTCCTGTAAATAACCCAACTATGAATCAGGAAATCCCTTGATCAAATTTCCCTTTTACTATGAACTCACAAGGTAGCTCTTAGCTAAGCGCTCCTCTCCCCCTATTTGTCTAGTATCAAACAACATGATAACTGACACAGTGGGGTTGAGTATAGGTTGTTGAATCATATGTTGTTGTTGAGACATGGGGTATCATGTTGTCCATAGCTTGAAAAACATAGGAAGAGGACCCATAGTCTGTTGCTGGATTGTGAACTGTGAGTTGTTCACCATGGTCTGAGTTCTTGGTAAAAGAAAGAAGGCAGATACACCAAAATAAATAAATATACACCAAACAAATAAATGGTTTGTTATTTCAGCTGAGTTCAGACAGTATGACGACCCATATTTCAACAGCCCACACTCAAACCATATCAGTCTTTGAGCATGTTATAATGTCTGAACCTAGTGCCTCTCCTTCTCCCCTCCCTGTTATCACACACACAAACACATCAGCAGCAGAGGAGGGAGGGAAAAATGGATCAAATAGCAGTGAAAAGATGAATGAATGAATGCTGTCCATGACCATTCTCCATAAAGTGGGCATTCCCAAAAGCAGTAATTTGGGGAATGGGACCAGAAACCGTTTTTTTAAAAGTCTTAAGTTCTAATTTATGTATTAGACAGTAAATTCAGTAAATTCATGTTAGAAATGTCTTTTGCAAGCATTTTGGTGAATGGCCACTTACAGTTACCATGGTGGGTGCCACAGAAGATGGAAAAGTTCTCTCACTAGTTTCCAAGTGTCCCAGTTTCTTACATCAGAACTGTGCTTCAACAGGGGTCCAAGCTCCAATCCCTCTGCCCTTTTAGGAATTCCTGTCCCTGTCAAGTGAGGTCCTTGCCCATGTATCGACTGAGGCCTGTACATGCTGGATGAAATGGCCTATCCAGGACAGTGGAAATTACCCCTTGATTGGTGTGACTTTTCCCCTTTCCTGCAAAGTGTTAAGTAACCCTTCTTTGAGGGGTCCCAAATATGGGCAAACACTTTGCACACTGGTTGACACCTTTATTTATATATTGATTAGATTTCTATCCTACTTGTGCCTTACAATAAACTCAAAGCAGCGCACATCATTCTCTTCTTCCTGTTCTCTGTCTTATCCCAACAACAACAACAACCCTGTGAGGTAGATTGGCTAAGAGTCTGTGACTGGCCCAGAGTTGCTTCCCACACGCCAGTTATCGCCCCTCCTGGAAGACAACTTGAGAATAGGGTGGCTCTGGTAATTAGCAGGCCTTTTCTCGATTTGCCATGAGAATCTCCACTTGTGCGCTCCGTCCTCTACTGCCCCTATCAGAAGGTAACCTGGGTAGCCATGGTAACAGTAACAGTACTGGGGATAGGGAGATGAGGAGATGTTGTTCAGAGTCAGATGCAGCCTCCCTGTGCCACCCACGGCCCTCAGCATGGGAAAGGATGCTGCCCTATTGCCAGTGCTGAAGCAAGATTCAAGTTCCACTTCTGTACACGGAGTGAGAAGAGGGCGCTCTCTCATCCTTTGCTCTTGGAGCAGCTTCTCCATGAGCTCCTGCTGCTCTATAAGCAGCAGCCGATGAAGTGGAGATTCGCAGCGCAGTGATGTCACATCACATATGGCGTGCACTCGATGTTGATGTGGAAGCCACCAAGACCTTCCTTTGCACTGTGGGCAGGCAGAGGGCACTGCTGATTTTCACTGCCAGCCACACATCTGCAACACACAGTTCCAGCCTTAGCTACTCAGCTATTGTTCTGCTAGCACAGATGGGGTGTAGCGTCTCTGCAAACTGCGCATTCAGTTCTCTCTCTGAAGCCCTAGCCCACACCATCAAGTACAAGCAGGGCCTTTCCACTTGTGGCACCCCATCTTTGAAATGCCTCCTGCACCAGTTTGCTTTTAGTGCCTAGAATATAGAAGCAGCTTTATACCAAATTTGACTATCTGTCCATGCACTGTACCACTGATCTAGAGTGCCTGGTCTATTTCCACAGCCATTGCAGATTAATTTTCTTCAATTTGCTTTGTTCATTCTGGGGTGTTCAATAAACTGCTCCATTTTGTTGCATTTTAAAAAAATTCATGCAATGTAGAGGCTTTTTTGCAGCATTCATAAAGGCTTTCCTACATCAACAAAAGAAGGGCCTTAAACGACAATCCTAAGCACAAGCCCCCCTTAATCTGGTCCCCCCCCCCGATATTTTAGACTGAAACTACCATCAGCCCCAGGCAGCATGGGCAATGGGCAAGAAACCCAAAGGATCTGGAGGGCCACAGGTTGAGGAAAGATGACCATGACCTCGTTTGCCAAAAGCCCTCCCAGTGGTACACAGCAATTCAAGTAATAAAACCTTTGAACAATGCATGCCAATTTCACTGGGAGGAACTCCAGTTCAGTTCAGTGGGGCTTACTCCAAGCAGACACGCACGGCCATTGGCTTTTCACCGTAACTTACCATGATCATTACTCTGGGGAAACCAGCACTGTGGGAACACACTTCTTACTGTAGTTACCACAGGACCAGAAAGCACCGTAACCAAGTTCAGGTCTCCAGTTTACAACTATCTATCCATCTCAATGAACAAAGCAACGGAGCTATGTTCTCCAAAGGGGGGGAAAGAATATGAGCAGTGATGTGCCGCATCTTCCCTTTCACATGCACACGCTCATGTCTCAAATTATTTTTTTTCCAGGTGAGATGAACCAGTCCAAGATCACACTTTCACTTTTAGACCCCCAGGCTTACTATCGCAACACATCCCTGTGATGGGAACTGTAGTCCAATGCAGCTCAAGAGCATCAGAATGGGGAAGGCCGTCATACAGTGTCAGCATCCATTCACAATTTTGCCTAGATTTATTCAAGCAGGCTAACAAGGGGTCACCCGCGGCATACAAAGAAGCACTCCGCAGCTGTCCTTAACCCAGAGCTCAAGCCGGTTGTACAAGAAAGCCCTTAAGCACAAGATTTTCCTCTCTTTTTAAAAAGAAGTTTTAAAAAATCGGTGGTTTTCCTCCTGTCCAGCTGGTGTTTTAGTGAGACAGGTACCTTACGATTAGATTTGCTTGGAAATGCTAAACATCTGGAGCCCAGCATTACAAAGCAGCCTTTATGCTTCTGCTAAGTTATCTGCAATAAACCAGCACTTGTTGCTGAGAGCTTCAAGTGGGAGGTGTTCTTTTCCCCCCTTTCTTTTTTCTTTTTAAAGAAGCAAGAGCAAGAAGGAGCTGGAGCACAAGAAACACAACACCCACACCATAGCAAATTTTAGACCTCTGAGAACTTTCACAAATATTTTCCATAGTTCAGCGGATGACTTTAGGAAGCAACCTAAAAGAAGCTGTTGAAGCTGGCTTCCCTCCCTCCTCCTCTTCTTCCCCTTCCCAACAGCAGAAAGCGAAATACAAGAGCTGCCTAAACTCCAATCAGGGTAAAAGCACTTTCCAAACAACAGAAGGAAAAGAAATAATGTATGGGGTCATACAAAACTCTTTCCACGTATAATACATGGGAGATAAACTTACTGCTTTTCTATCTCTGGCCGCCTACTGGTTCCTTTTCTGGCTTTCCAGATGGAGGGTTCTGCATGCTGTCATTGCAAAGGCGCTTGTCCCTACCCCGTCTTTTCCTCCTTAATCGATTTTCCTGGTAAGAAAGTGGATAGAAGCAGCAACAACTGAAACATGATGTTACCTGGAGATTACAGCCCACCCCCTGCTCCCAGAGTAAGATTCTGTGAATGAAGCAGGGGGAGTGCAGGACTAGCAGGTCCTTGGTGTACCAAAGTGGAAAACAAAATACAAGTATAAACATTTAAATACAATAATATAATTGTTTAATAACATTTGTACAATTCACAAATGCCAAAACACTCATTAAAATAACCAACATATAAAACTTTCTCATCAAAACAGTATCATGATGAAATAAATTAATTAAAAGCCATTTGAAACAGGTGAATTTTCAATCCATTAATACATACCATATTTCACTTGTAATGGAATTGCATGAGTTAGGGGCCACTACTGAAAATGCCCTGTCCCCAATTCCACCAGTTTTGAGGGTGAACCTCTCATGCTACTTTTCCCCTGCCCTTCTCCTCTGGTAAACAAGGCTGGACACCCCCAGTCCTGAAATTTGTTCTTGTTTTCAGTTTCATCCTGATTCATGAAAGATTGGATAGCACACAAACAGTAGGAGAAAGGGCAACTTACTATGGACATGTTGTTTAATGACAGAGCATCTGCTTTGCATACAGAAAGGTGAAGGTTTCTCCTTAAAGGGGTCTTGGGTAAAGAGACTATAGACACATCAGTCATGGGACTACATGACAGACAACTGGGCAGATGTGGGTGCTTTCCCAGCCCTTCCCACAAGTATTCCAGGGGACCCTGCAGGGGCACTGAAGCTTCCCCTGGTTCTCTGCTGCCATTTCCCCTGGATAAGATTCTGGAGCAATGACTGCCTTGTGCTGCCACGTGGCCTTTTGATTTTGCACTAGCAGCACTGGAAGAGGGAGTCAGGATTGGGCCCATCAACTCACACCCCAGCCAAGCTGACCCCTGCCCTGCAGCACTGGCATGGGCCCTTGTGCCAGCCGGGCAGCAGCACTGGGATCAGGCTGGTTTTGGCTCTGCCACCTTGCACTGCCATCATAACCTGAATTTAACCACCCTGACAGACCCATCACGGGTCCGCACAACACATTAATCTACCCTGGCTTAGAAACTGATTTCTGTTCTGCTTAGGAGCTAGGGTGGGTTGGGATGACATATGGACTCACCTGTTGATTTGGGCCCACCACTCCTGTCTAGCTGACTGTCTGTCTGTTTTGCTTTGTTTCAGAGAGTAGAAAGCGGGTAGAGAGACCAGGCCACAGTCGTGACAAATATCCCTTCCCTCCAATTTTATTTGTCCCGGAAGAGACCAATAGAGATTTCCCTCCTGGGCAAGTGGCAGCTATAGGGAAAATTTCACACAGGGACCGCAGCAAAAGGGCAAAGGTTTACAGCCTCCCAGTCCTCCATCCTCAACAGACATCCCCATGCCTATTTTATTTTATTTAGAAGGCAACAACTTTAACGCACATTCAACATGCTGCACAGTTTGACCCTTCTAAAGGAAGACCAATGCATGGCTGTGCTTGGCTCAGCAGGTCAAAAGCCATGCAGGTCTGAAGAGGTTGGAGGAAAGCACTGCACAGGCCCCAGGTTCTCCCTAAAAGAGGGAGCTCCGGACCCCATTTTGGTGGCAAATCTGGAATAGTGTGAAACTAAAGGCAACATCCATACTGCGTGATGCCTGTTCTCCAAAGCAGGATTTTGTTACTTTTGCCCAAAACACCTGGTGCATACGAAACTGTGGGGAAATTCACCCAGGCTTGGATGTGCCCCGTGTTTCATCCTAGCCCTTGACTCTGTTTCCCTGGAGCAGGATGTCAGAAGGGTCCTGGCAATTTGGGGAGCGGAGTGGTACAGCTGCAGACATTCAGTTTCGGATGAAGGTATGACTGACACTAGTTAAGAACCTTCAGAGAAAGAGACATAATCGAGAGAGGCAAAATCTTGGCTTCTGCTCCGCTCCATAGCGTGACCATACCATGATACACCTGTCTCAGTCTTTTAGGTAACAGGCAGAGACTTGCCTGGCCAAACAATGCCTGCCATTGTACTGACAGCTCTCACAGGAGTTCCTATTGACTGGGAAGCCCAATCCATCAGCATTTGTCAGAGCCTGTGCTATGCACAGCCCCAGTTAATTCACACAGGCATAATATGAACCATGGGACCTCAGGGCCTTTCTGATCGGTGCTCTTTGACATACAAAGTTGTCTATCAGAGCAACAAGGACTGACAGAAGAGATTATTGGCAAGCTTAGCAGCCAGTCAGGAAAAAAGGGGCAATATTTGGAGAAGCATTTAGAAGTCATGTTTTTAAAACACCACTTAAGCTTTCTTTAAAAAAAATAATAATCAAAACACATCATTACAGGTTGCTGAAGAGCCTTTATTGGGCTAGAACTCAGAGAAAAGCAGGGAAATTTCAAATACACACAAGCCATAAACTGAGTTGGGGCAAGGGTCTGTTTTCCTAGCTATACTTTCTTGGCTCACCTGTCCAGTTGCGAATGGCTCTGGCAGGCTTCCATGCATTTTTTAATAACTGCTCAGGATGGCTATCTATGAATAGTGGCCCTCTGATAGCCGACAAGCTCTGGGCCACACCTCTCCTATTTCGGTCATGCTAGAATAGTTTTCCCAACCTGGTGCCCTTCAGGTAGTCTGAACTACAGCTTCTCTCAGTCTCAGCTGCAAATACCAAGGGATAAAGATGATGGCAGTTGCAGCCCAAAACATTTGAAGCACCCCAGGTTAGAGAAGGCTATGCCAGCATGTGGCCAAGAGACTAGCAAATGCCCATTTGGCAGGTGGCAGAGAGGAGGCCTGTCATGGGATGGGGGCTCTCACAGCCAGGCCACCCGGTGTCAGGTAGATTGCAGACTTTGCCCTGCAGCAGCAGTGGGTCGCCTTGATGGAGACACTTTTGGGGTCATGGACACATTTGGCAATGTGAGAGATCATCCTGGGCACCACCACAAAATGGCTGCCTTAAGAAGCATGGCATAGGATCAGTAATGCACTCAAAAGACTGAGAGCAAGGCAAAGGCAGGGTCTAAACAAGTACCTGGAAGCCACCGTTTTCAGCATGGGTAGCAACCTGTTTCAAGCACTCCCAGTCTTAATTTAGAGCAGACAGGCAGGCAGGCAGGCGCCCATGGATACCATGTTGCCTGGAGTCCATATATGCAACCACTCACCTTTCCCCACAGAGGAAATGACAGCATTTCTCAACTAAGGGAACAAATAAAGCTGTGTGTTCAGCTACTGGGAGGAGATATAGCCCTGCAGTTAGGGACCACACTTCCTTGAGGAGGGGAGCATGTTTTGAACACCCCCCAATGGCCTTCCTGATGGCAGCCAAGTTACTTCATCCCTGCTGGGGCTGGGCATGGATAACAGTCTGGACTAAGCAAGGAGAAGGAAGTTAAAGACCGAAGCTGGTGAACCACCCAGAAATGGGGACTGAAGGACCCTCTGGAGCAAGGAGAAAACGAGGGACAGGAAAAGGGAGGAAGCCATGATCCATGTCCCAAGAGTGATCAGAAGCACTGAGGTATGCCAAAGCTGAACTGGACCTTGGTGACCATGCATGGACTTCAGTGAGGTAGGAAGTCTTCTTAGATGCCTGCTTCTTCCGGGAAGAAGCCAACAGCCAGCCTGGGTGGGCGGAGCCAGCCCAAGGCTGGAATGCTTTCTCCAGAGCAATAATGCTTGTGCATCCCACCCCACAAGGGGCAGAGATTAGCAGTGTAGACAATCTCATTGATTAGGATCTGCTGCTTGACGTGTTTGACTAATTTCAGTTCTGACCTTTGCCAAGAGTGAGCCATCCCTCCCTCGATCGGCTGCAAAGGGAAAGAGAGCGAAGGGAAGAGTGATCATAATGAGAAGGGATTGCCATGGCTGCTTGTTAGACTCCACAAATAGGAGGAAAAGGTACATCTTTGGGTGCCAAAGGTAAAAGCCAATACAGAGACTGTCTGGAATATCATTCTTCACCAGTGCTGTATTTGGTAACAGCCCCATTCAGAATAACTCAGATAAAGCAATTTATTTACAGTAATGATCAATGAGCTGCCAACCATAAATGGGTTTAGTTCAATGTCATTCTGAAAGAACTCCTGAATGTGTCAACAGCTTTCTCCCTGCTGCCATCCAAAACCCACAGTCTGAAGGATGTCCTTGTGCTTCTCAGTTGTACAGTTCTGTGGGGGATGTCGCTGTTCCATGTGCACAATGGCTGGACCCTAAGGCTTTCCCCCCAGAATTCAGGGTTGACGGTGAGCGGAGTAGGTGGAGGCTGAACAGACTTGCAAAATGAGTGTGAGCAGAGTGTGACATGCTCTAGAGTTTGACATGGGCCCAGGGCATGTGTCAAACTGTTCAACACCCCTCTCCCCCACTTGTGAAGTTTGTGATGGGAATGTGGGAAAGCGAAACCATCCTGGCTAGCATCCAGAATGTTGTGTGCTTTTCAGTTCTTGGCTAAACAAAGTGGGGGATACTCAGATCTCCTGCCTCACCACCCCATCCTCCACCAGCCAGACAAGGCTGGTATTGGTATTATTATTATTGCAGACAGCAGCTAAATCTGTCCTTTTCCCCCCTAGTCAATGGCATTCTAAAGAACTCCTTGAAGAATATTAAGTGACTGAATGAGCAAGAAGTTTTCTTTTATGGAGACATTGACTCATCAACATTTGGCAGCTCTGGTTCAAAAGAAGCCAGACTTTTTCATGGTGGTCTGGGGTCTATTTATGACATGTTTGGACAAGGAGGATTCAAAATCCATAAACTGGTTAAAGTTCTATTCATTTTGTTTATGTTAATGGAATCACCATATATTTCTATTCTGAATCTGTATGTCCCTCTTCTTCCATGTAAATATGAACCGATGTAATGCCATCAAAAATGTGCAATCAGCAAACCACTGGTGACTTTTTAAAATCTGTTTATCTATGCCATTTTTCTGTTTGTGATACTGTTTAATACATGATTGTGCAAGCATTTTTTAAATGAAGAAAGGGGTTTGTGGCCTTTTATGGACCTTAACAAATGCAAAAGTACATCTGAGATGAAAGACATTGTAATTTCATCTATAATGGCAATTAACACTTTAGAGACTATATGTAGTCCAGGCTGGAACTGGAAATGGAGTAACAGAAAAATGGAAATGGAGGACTGAATTGACTGGAACTGGAGGACTGACATAATGCAGAGCCTAATGGGGCTTGATCCAAGTGAGCTAAACCCATTTCTAGCTGGCAGGTCATTGATGCATATCTCAGGAGGGCCACCTTATGACTCAGTAGGGTGACTATGCCAAAATCATACATTTCATCCACAGAACAAGCACACCTTTATGTAAAACACAACAGAAAAGCACAGCAGGAAACACCACCTTCAACTGCCTTCCCAGGGACTCTAGGCCACATGAGGACATTTTTAACGTTTCACAGTCAAGCTAAAACTGATAGTAATCTCCTCCGATTTTTAAAAATCATTTTTGTGATCTTGCTTAAATAGATTGAGAGCATTATATTAACTGATAGGTGCATTTATCTTCTTCAGGAAGTTGTATCGTTCGTTTAATATTCATAATGGTGTGGGTACTCATGCAGGGAAAAAGTGCTTCAGGGCAGCTGCTCGTGTATCAGATCTGGTCTATCTTTTCTGAACAGCGCCAGGAATGGTGAGCACAGGCACTGAGACATGCCTGATGTGCGGAAAAGGTGTCCTGAAGCCTAAGATAATAGAGTTTTGGTGTTCCTACTGCCATCGTGTCTTTGTAAATCTCTTAAGAACACAACAGCCAAGTTGGATCAGAGCCATCTGGTCCAGCATTGCATGCCCTTAATGGTTAGCCATATGCCTGAACGTGAAGCCCACAGACAGGAGATGAGTGCGGCAGCACCCTCCCACTCATGCTCCTTAGAAATGGGCACACAGACACACATCGGAAGTAATATAAAGGCATTAATAGCCTTATCTTCCATGAATTTGTATAATCCCCTTTTAAAGCTGTCCAACCTGCCTCATGTTAGCAAGCAGCACGGTGGAAGGATGTGGGTCCTTGGAAGGGGTTGCACAGAAATAGGTTTTGAAGACACTTTCAAATAGCACGAGCTGTTTGACGTAGAACAGACTGCCTCATGAGTAGTGGGATCTTCTTCACTGGACTTATTTAAGCAAAGCCTAAATGATTATCTCTTAGGGATAATATGGATGCCTCATTCATTGCTCAACAAACTTTGAGTGAAGGCTAAAACAGAGGACTTCCAACAGTCTCTTCCTAAGATCCTAGGGAAATTCTCTCAATCCTCATGGGCCAAAATCAAAGTATCCCTATTGAAATGGAGTGGAGAGCTTCCCATGTTTCTGTCATGGTTGTATGACCCTGTCTCCTGTGCAGATCACTTCAGAGAATGGAGCCATCATCGGGGGATGGGGGGGGGGGAGCAGAACCCAACTCACTAGAGAAATAGGAAGAATCCAAGGTCTAATGACAGTGAGAAAAAGTAAAGATCTTCCAGCAACAGCAGAAGATGCCACATCTGGACTAGACATAAATTATTTAAAGCATCAATGTTGCATGTAATTCACTGCCAGATGAAGGTGATTCCTACCACTGGGAGAGTAATTCCCTAGGGTATGTTGTACCCTATCCTTCCCCACCAGATGTTTTGTACTATAACTCATGCTAGCTCTAGGCAAAGGGTTCTGGAATCATAGGAGTTGTGGTTCCGAACATCTGAACAGCAACCAGCTGGGCAGGACAGGCATGAGATCTGGCTTTGATGCAGTGATTTCTTTGGAGTGGGTGGGAAGCACAGTGCACTACACCGATGGAGACATCAAGATCAATATAGTCCAGAATTAGATGAGAATGAGCGCAACAATGCGTGAGAGTCTATGTTCTGGATATGCCCACCATAAAGATGGCCCCTCTTCTAGCAATGATTGATTGACTGACCAGATTTATATACCACTCCATCTCTTAGTATGGAGATTGCTGAGTGCCGGACAACAAAAGATAGAACAAGCAAAAGAATAAAACAATGGGTTAAAAACAAAAACTGTGCCTGTTTAGATTAGGAAAGCTGATAATACTTTGTATTGGAGAGTAACAGAAGACTTCATGAGCATCATCTCAGCAATTGTTGCACAACAGCCTGCTAAGTTAATGCTTAGAATAAGTAATGTGAGCTGCCAGTAAGGACACTCAGTAAGTGCTGGGGCACTTTCCAAATTGAACAGGTCCAAAGGTGCAGGCACTGGCGGCAGCACCGGCAGCACCATCCTCATGCCTTTTGAAGCCTTAAGAAAGATGGGCTGTGACCAGAAGATTCCCCATGCATGGACACAGACAACACAGAGGCATCTGGGTGAGGCGCTCCCAAGCTGGCACGTGTTGCCTGGCATATGCTGGCATTTGGCTACTCAAGGGAATTTTCAGAGTGCTAAATTGCACAGCCATAATTATATCATTCCATCTGGGAGATGAGGAGAGAGTGAAAATTAATCTCTTGAGCAGGCAGCAGAGAGCGAATTGGGTGAGGAGTCAAACGACTGGCTGGAGTCATCTTTCTTGGCAAGCCTGAGCTTTAATGAAGCAGAGCTAAAGGTGGGTGGAAGGGAAGGTGCTCCCCTGCACTCCCTAGCCTTTTCATAACAATTAGTCTCCTGGGATGTCATACCTAGTCAAAGAGCAGTCCTCACTCTTCCCAACAACTTAATTCATTGGATGATTCAGGAATGTTGCCATGAGTGGTGCCTTGCAGGAGGATTTTGATACCCTTGTGCAATGCTGGTGACCCACAAGGTGCAGCTCTGGGACTGGGTACAGTAGGCATTCATGTCATCCTTTCTCCTTAGCCACTTTGCAGCTGCAATACCATTGACCATGCTGGCTGGGGAGGTAAGTGAGAACAGGCTGCTTTACAGGGCTGTACACACAGCAGCAATGACCAAAGGCCCTGCCTGGAGGAGGATGCTTGTAATCTGAATTCTGACAGGGCAGGAGGGAAAGGGGAAGGGGAAGAGGAAAAACAAACCAGGGCTATCTGAGGCAATCTGGAGTAAATGCAGCCATTCAGCTGGAATGATGACGAAAGGGTTCAGCAAGGTCTTGCACAATAGGTGAGCTTTGAAGGGGGAGCTGAAGGAAGAAAGAAGGCTAGAAGAAATGGCAACAGAAAAAGTTGGGGTCTCTTCTACCAAAAACTAATGTTTCTATCAGTTACTTCTTTCACTAAGCAAAGTATATTTGTACCAACATCTGAGGGAAAATAGTGGGCTGTTGAAGAAATATAGGGCTCTTTGAAAGAAAACCTCTTGGAATGGCCCATAAGATCCTTGTCTTTCTCATGAGAAGCAGCATCTGCATTCACCTCATGTTATGATTTTATAGAACACGTCTATAAAAGACGAGGGGCCAGGCAGTGTGGTGGTGGTGGTGATGATGGTGGGCAGAAGAAGCCCTGTGGAGGCATTCCTGGTTTTTCTTTTCCAAAAGACTCAGAATGAGAGGCTCAGCTCTAATACGATGCCTATGGCAATGAGAAGGCATGTTTCAAAAAAGCCATCAATCGTTTTAACTGGCAGCTTTCCATACTCTCTTATAACCCTTCGCTTATCTATGATCTGATCTCCCTGTACCACTTGAGAATTAAGCTTTATTAAAGGCAATTCCCCCATCTTCTCAGCATGTTTGTGTGTACACACACAGATGCACAAACCTAGGAATTTACACTCCCAGATGTATTAAACTGTGCTCAGGTTTTGTAGATTTTGTTTCAGCCTCAATTAAGTGCTTTGCCCTCATGGATACAGAACTTTTCAGGTATTTGGAACACTCTAAATGCGACATAATATGTATTAAAGTGCCAAAACCAATAATTCTGGCGCACAAATGCCAGCCCCTTCCAGCTCTTACTGATACTTTGCTGTAAAGCAAGTACAGTAATGAACTTTCTCAGCAGGGTTCATTAAGACATACCCTAAGAAGTCTAATGAAAGAAAAAAAATGGTTCCCCATGAACAACAAAATGACAAAGGAACGCATTGCACAGCCATTGATGTACTTTCTGGTCTGGGCTTAGTAGCCTAAGAGAGGAGCCGTGCCAGCACCCCAGGCTTGTGAGGGCCTTTCGTCGGCATTTGCTCCCCTGGCCGTGCCCTCTCTCCTTACAAGGCCGCAGTATTTCAAGGGACCTACTCATCCTAGTTGCAGGGAGAGTAGCAGAGCCAACTGTGTTTTCTCTCTCTTTTTAAGCCCAATGTGGAGGAAAATCCCTTGGCATGATATTGGAAATTGCTATAATTAAAGGAGAAAGGGGGTGTTCCTTTCACTCCATGCTCCACACAAATAATACAGATGCCCCATGAGGGTAATGGAAGAAGAATTAGAAGCTGACTGGGGCATTTCAAAGCAAAAGGTGCAAAAGCCAAAACTGGAAGCCCCACATCAGCTTCGCATGAGCCCGGTGGCAGCCTGAGGTCAAACCTTTGCACTGGGTTGCTACCCATATCACAAGGTCAAATGTATCTAGACCAGAAGGCAACCAACAAAAGGGTATTTATTCCATGGAAAGCCAAGGTTTTCCTTGTGCAGTATATTGGCAAAAACCACAATGACCAAGATCCAGTGAAAGAAGCATGGCACTTCACACAGCCACAGAGGGCTTGGACTTGCATCTTCCAGACAGCAGTTGCCTTTGCTCTGTGATCAACCTGAAAGTGAGGGAAGCTCCAAGATATGTCCAGCTTGTCATATGATATGTGGGTCACCAGCACAAAGAAGCCCAGGTTGCAGCGGGGAGCTGGCTTTTCCCCTGGGCTACTTAAGCCAGTTGGGCATAAGTAGCTTTGGATCCCAGCTCGATTCCATCAACAGACAACTGCTTAGAGACTGTTCTCCCCTTCAGTACAGCTCATGTTTATTGCAGGACCTGGGTTCTTCATTGTCACATCCGCTAAATGAAAGACTCCCTTTATTTGATGACAACCTAAGTGTGTAGTGGACACAGCCAGATTGGGAACGGCTTTATAAAAGATCAAGGTGGTATTTACTAACACCTAAAGGAGACAGTCACAAGAACTGTGCAATCAAGTAGCTGAGGAGTACCTTTGCCCTCGACTTTGGAGACAGAAGCCTCTGTGTGTCTCAGTTTTAATTGCTGTAGCAATGCCAAGTACAACAAAGAACATTAAAAAAATGAATAGAAGGCATTTTGTTTCTAAGTTCTCCTCCCCCACCCCCCAAAACACAGAGTCGGTTTAACAGGTGAAATCAGCATGCCTTTATGAGCAGTGACTCAGGTGCTACCTTCTCTCCTGGCTTGAATGTCAAGAAGGCACTAGTCATTTTTGTGCTGCACGGTGCTTTATGGCATCAGGTGTAATAATAAGATGATTGTTCAGTTGCGTGCAAAGCTCTCTCTCGAGGATCCTTGTTGCTGCCTCCTCCCTAGAAACCACAACCATGTTGGGCTGCACCTTTCCCCCACCAACCCCCCTTCCTTGCAGGTAAACACTGGGCATCCACACGAAATCCCTGCAGGAGAAGGCTCCGCCTCGGCCCCACGGAGAGATAGCGCCAGCTCCAGCATTCTTCATCACTGACTCAGCAGCAGGTACAGGGAAATGAGGACGTGAGTCAAGTCATGCTGCCTAGCGAGGGTGGCAGTTCACCTGGCTGGGCTTAGCTGGGCTCAGCAGCTTTGCTCTGCTCTTCTCTCAGTGCACGCTCCTCCTTTTCTGCCACACTTACATTGTCTAGAAGCAGCCAGCAGAGAGCTACTGACCTCTTGGGATGCAAACCAACAGGGAAATCTGGCCCTTTTGATCACTGTGGGTGGTGTCTGAATGTTGTGGCTGTGCGCTCTCCCAGGGCAAAGCAGAATGGAGTAAGCTGCATGGATCCCTCCCAGGCCTTGACCCAATTTAAGGGACTGGTTTAGACTCACCTGAGGGGCTGCCGTTCATGGCCTGGACTTACCATACCTGAGGGAGTGCATCACCCAAAATGAACCCTTCCAGCCTGTAAATATCAGCATAAGAGCAACTGCAGGAAAAAATGGCAAGGAAGAATGTTGTTTCCAACTCTCACTCAATGCAAAAATCATTCAGGGATAGGGAATTAGCAAAAAAACCCTACATGACTATGAACACCCGAAGCAGCATATAATCTATTGCAGTTTCTGTCATCTCAGAGGCATACTGGCTATGTCCCACTTCACAGGGGCCATTTGTTGGCATCCAATTTGATGCAGGCATATTGGTAATAAAATTTACGCAGACTTTGGATACTGCCTGATGGACAGCACTAACAATCAAATGGCAGTGTGCTGCCATCCCGTCCTTCCCTTGACAGGTTTCCTATATTCACAATCAGTTGTTAACAATGCCACCAAACAATCTGGACTGTTAGGTCCAGCTTGGCTGTACTGCCTGGGTGCAGAAACTCCAGCCCTCAGTCCTAATCTGGCCTGCCAAGCACTCTGACACAGCCCACAGAGCTTTTGTGCTTCCTCCAAGGAACAGGACTTGGCCCAGGAAGACTCTCCTGCTATCTCCAGCCTCAGGCTGGAAATAATGGCAGGGGTATGGATGGCACAGGACTCCACTGTTGCTGGAAGAACAGCTGATCTTCCCCATGCTGACAGAATGGCATCAAGTGGGAAGAATCACTGATGCAGGGACACTGGGTGCCTTGTGATACCTGGAACTCCGTTGTCCCAGGAAATAGCCACTTCTGATACTAGGGAAGAACTCAGATGACTGGGGCTGGATGATGCCAAGGGCAAGTCAAAGGCCAATAACATCATCTGGTCCATGGAGGAACTGCTGGTGGGCCAGCCAAGTCCCCTCCAAAAAGAGTTCTGATCCCCTCCTGCACTAATTCAGTGGATATCGGCTTACAGTGTCTGGGTTTAGACATGATAACTCACAATCAAAGGCTGAATATGGATTAAGTGAGGGTTGTCACTGAACAGAGGGTTGTTGTTGAAGCATGCTTATTGTGCTTTCTGAGCCAGGCAAGATAACAAGACATGGTGAAAGCCCAGAGTTCACAACCCAAGAACAAATCATGGGATATCTTCATGGGTTGATTGCTGTTAACTAGCCATGGCTTGTCAATGCACCTGGGTTCAGTTGAACATGTAGTTCAACAATAACCTACACTCAGCCCTTGTGTGGGTTACCATGTTGTCTGAACCCAGTCATTTTTTTCCTGAAATGCAAGCAGATAAAACTGTTATCGAATACAACATTGGATGAATAAAGATGTAAAGAAGCAAACCCAACTGAATAAGGGGCTTATAGATAGGATGTTCAAGAGCAAGGCAGCTCAGAAAGAGAAATTCCAGAAAATGAGAGAAAGGCAGGAAAGCAAGGGGAAAATAAGTGGTCCAATGACTCAGACACATTTTTTGAAATCTCTTTTATTCAGACTCATCGAAGTTAAAAAGTCATTCTCTGTTACTAATCATCATTCTGTACTGGCCTTGTATGTAAAAACAACTCCCCCACGGCAAAGAAACGATTCTATGGCGTTTCCTTAAAGTAGTCCATGAGCACCTCTGTGCAGGTGGCAACTGCATGAGACCTGGGAAGCATCACTCCAGCAGTATGACACAGGAAGCAGTGTCATCAGAAATGCATTTGCAATTAAGACTCATCAATAAAACCTCCCCCCACCAACCCCAAGAAACCTTGATGAAAGGGGAAGAAATTAAAGGCCACAGGCATAGACTGCTTACATTAACAAAGTGGGGGTGTAATCCATAAATTGTCATAAGGCGCAGGTCTTTCTTCAAGGAATCAGGCTGAATGCAATTAGCATGAGAAGGTGGATGTGATATATTAGACACTCAGCTATACCAAGAGTGTAAATTAGCAATGTACAGAGGCTTCCCCAGAAGTAAATGCCATAAGCTTAAAATGGGAGGGTGAACTTCTTAGCCAGATTAGAAATATTAGGAAATCACTGGACATATAAAGACAGCATTTCAGAAGACTGGACACACTTGGAAGAAGCACATTTTCACCTACTATTCGCCACAAACACCTTGCAGACTGAAAAAGGATACTTCCTTGCTCTCAGAGTAAATCTCCTTTACAAGATGCAGATCAGGCAGCTCATCCCCTCACCTATGAATATGACACTTATAACCTCATTTAGGATGACTGGTTTAGAAGAAGAAAGTGATGCCCATTTGTTGAACTTAGGTACGTGAATATTTCCAAAGCCCAAAGAAAGAAGTGTAGGCAGCTGACTCGTATATCACTCTGTGTGTACCTGTAATCCTTCAAGCTTCTTCGAGATTGCTCTGCTTGTTACATCATGCAACAAGATTCGTGAACAAACAGCAAAGGCAATCACCATGGATCAGACCTGGCCATTGTGGACAGGAAACCTCTCCCCCAGATGGGAGAATGTAAGATACCTTGCAGCTTCTCCGATATGCTCATACCACTATCCCTGATAGACAAGAAATCATTGGATGGCACGAGGGAAAAAAATCACAATCAGGAAGGCTTTTCCCGTGTTTTCTAAAACTATCCATATAATGTTATGGCAAATTTTTAAAGTCCATATAATTAAAGGCAAATCAATATTAACCCTGACCAGTATGATTATGTAAAATGTAACATTCCTGTTCCAGCTTCTGCTGTGCATTTTGCCCAGACTGACATATTCTGAAGGTCCAAAAGGGGGGAAGATGGCATTTCCTGTTACCCAAGTCCAACATCCAGGGACATCATGATCACAAATCCTAAGATGGAAGTCCAGGAAGCCAGCTTCCCATTGCCACTGCAAAGCAAAAAAGAGGAATGTAGATCTGTATTCCATAAGGAGCTGTTGTTGGGCATGACAATGGCTTTTTCAGCATGGTGTGACATATAAGAGTCTTCCAAAAATCATTAGGGCAGTTAGATCCCAAGGTCCCAAGGATCCCAAGGTCCCAAGAATCAAAGTATTCTTTGATACTTCATTCAAAAAATCACATTCCTGATTATGTATGCCACTCTGGCTGCACACAGAAGCATGAATATCTTGCATTTCTCATACTACAAACTTTTTGCAGTAGTGAATAAACAGCATTGTTGCCTTGCACTAACACTGGCTACTGTGGCAGTAACAAACAAGGATTTCCTGTCTGAATGCTTTGATTCTATTTCAGACTTCAAACACACAAGATTTTCCCATGGACTGCAATCTGGCATAGCAGAATCGACTACTGGTAGGCACCATGTCTAAATGCCATGAAAAAACACTGGGATATTAGATTTCTTAATATGGGATACTTGTGCCACAATACCCAGAAGCAAGTCATGTCATTACGAATGTGGCAAGCTCTTTACAGCAATGTATAATGAGAGCAGTGACAGAGTGCCAGGCATTTGCTGATGTACCAGTTTACCCATTTAATATCTGCATGTTCAAAGGCCAGAATGAACAGCATTTTGAAAGCAAAAGAGGTGCATAGATGAGGGTTGCTAAATCCTTCCCTTTATCCCTGCTGTAACCCAAGGAGGTAAGTTTTTTTTTTCTTTTGATAGACTTAAATACATTTTTTAAAATTTCACTTTTACCCTACATTTCTTACAAGAAGCTAAGAGTGATATACACAGATTCTTCTTGCTGCATGTTCACAACAGGCCAGTTAGGCTGTGAGTGTGACTGGCTCAAGGTCACTCAGTGAGCTTCAGTGCTGAGTCATGAACCAGAGATTTCAAGTCACCATCTAACTCTCTGGACCCTACAGCCTATTAGCTTGCCTAGAAGTTAGTCTAGCTGAGAGGAAAGAACCTCAACTAGTGGCATGGCTGCGCACAAGCAAAGTGGGGGAAGCACACTATGAACAGGGTGGCAGATTTAGCACCGTACCAGTATGCACCCTTTGCTCATAAAAACCAGAGGGCCAGGGCCGACTTTACAGGTGCGGATATGCATTTAATGGGATTGGCCTACTGCTTTTTCATCTACGTTTGGCCCCCTCTCCACAGAAGAAGAACTTCCTTACTGTTGTTGTTAACTGAAAGCCTTTCAAAATCTTTAGTTTTCTACCAAAACATCAACTTGAATCTATGGAGCTGCTGACATGTAATAGCGGCAAATCATGAGTTAATTAATCCACAATTCACATTGGCATATACTAGCCATGTATGCAACCTTTTTGAATTCAGTCCCTGAATTAGTTTCATTGCAGGTTCCTATCTGAGGTTCAAACCTCGATGCTATAGGTTATTCCTGGATTATACAACTCCAGTTAAGCTAGCCACTACTTTTAGGTTAATGAACCATGATCTATTGCTGCTATGTGTGAACTGGTTCTATGCAATATGTGATTTCAGACACATTGCTAAAGCACCTGGCTTAATTAGGTGAGATTGTGCTTCTGTGTTAAGTTTCCCTGCATGATCAGGGCATTAAACAATGTGAAGAAAACAGGTGGGGAGAGATGAGTAAGACTTCCTCACCTGATCTGAGCTTCTGGGATGATATCATCCATCACTACGTACACCATTGCCCCTGCAGCAAAAGCCAAGGCATAGGGAAGAAGAGGCTCTGCTAACAGCATGGCAAAGGCCCCAAAGATGCCGGCTAAAGGCTCCACCATACCACTTAATTGCCCATACCTGGAAAACAACCAAAACAAAACTGTCACTGGAGAAGCTCTAGACAGACACATGATTCCATGACTTTATGTACAGTGGTTTCTTTTTTACCCTTTTCCCTTTCAGCTGCTGCACTTTAGAGAGTGCAGAGTGAACACAAATCAGCTCTCCTCCCTTCCCTTTGCCAACTTCTTCTCTGGGGACAGAATAGTAGGGATCTTTGTCAGCCCTTACAAAGCAAACAGAAGTTCCTTCAAGTCATTCAGGAGCAAACACAGCAGAGGACAAATCCCCTCCTTTAATATGAAAGGTGCCAAATGCTATAAGCAAAATATGAGAATATCTGGCTACAGCAGGCTGGTAATGTTCTTCCTGATGGCTCTCCTTTTCCTTCCTTCCTTCCTTCCTTCCTTCCTTCCTTCCTTCCTTCCTTCCTTCCTTCCTTCCTCACCAGGTTTTGGTTTGTGCATGTTGCTTTTAGAAAGAAACTTCAAGACAGTAGATAAATTCTCTCTCATCTGAGAGTTTCAAGGGTTTCCACAAAATGAGAATCTTTATCATCTGACGGTTAAAAGAACGTAACATATTTTCTCATATAAAAATGTGCCATGGGAGACATGGCTGCAAACATGATTTACGTCCTTTCAGCACAATCACCAAACTCTGTGCATTTTGCTTTTGCAGGCAGTCTTGGATAGTCGGAACTGGTAGCCAGTTCCATACCTGGAACAATGGTTCATGGGTAACCTTTCAATTTGCTGTGATAGAAATGCCTGTAAGCAGAGAGAATGTTGGAACAGGTAACAATTTGTATGCATTGGAAGTCAAATGCATTTTTACTCCAAGACTTTGACAGGTAAGGATGCCCCAGTCTGCTAAAAGCACATAACACTGTTAGGTCCAAACTGCAAACCACTGGTGATCCAACATGAAAAACAAGAGGTCCCAAGAGCTTTGGTTAGCTGCTTCATATGTTTTAGCTGGCAGTATTCAACACTTTGATAGTGGGAACGATTGATGGCAAAAGGAGAAGGGGACAGCAGAGGTTGAGGTGGCTAGATGGGGTTACTGGGGTGGTGGGTGTGAGCTTGGGTGAACTCCAAGGAATGGTGGAGAACAGGAGAGCCTGGAGGAATGTTGCCCATGGGGTTGTGATGGGTTGGGCCTGACTTTGCAACGAAAAAACTACAACAAATTCAACACTTTGCTAATGCCATATTGCCCGCCCATTTGCTGGGGCATAATGGATAGCTTCTCAAGCAGGAGTACAAAATGCTAGCAATTTGATTCCTAGTATGACTGCATTCCGCACATTTCAGTAGGATCTCAGCAAGACAGAGGTCTGTTTCTGCAGTGAAGTCCTCTGAAAGCACCCTTCTGGTACCAGACCCAGTTGTCTGTCATGGGCATCACTGTGGAGTTCAATCCTGCAGCATCTCCCTCTCTCGTAAGAGAAACTAGCATTTATTTAGGTGGATGCTATTTGGCAAGAAGAGAACTTGTGCAAAAGACATTCCCAGCATTCTGCTTCTGGTTTCGCTCATCCATCATAACGCTTGGTACACGTGTGTAAGCACTAATACAACCTGACAGCTCACAAGTTCACGGCCTTGGCTGTTTCACCTCCAGAGAAGGGGGGAAGCGATTTTGAAATCCAGCCCAGAATGAACGGAAAGGAAACTATTCCTTGATCCAGATTATGTGAGCTACCCCATCAGTGCAACAATACAGAGCTAGCACTGGGACAACAGTTATCTGTTTAGCAGTTTATTGCACCATCGGTTTCCCAGAACAACTACCATGACATAGATTTATTGTTCAGAACGGACTTCTACTGGTAAAAGCCTGTAAACTTTCATGTTACAAAGAAATCTTCAAATAGGATGATGATCATAACAACTACTTGGTTTACTTATTATACTGTAACACCTGACTGGTTTTGGGATCCATAAATTGTTGACTCAAAGAGAATATGAATATCTCATTTATCTGAAGTTTGCTTGGGAGCCTTGTGAAAGGCTAAACAGAGGTCTATACATACAAGAAAGTTAGACAGAGAATGTGATGCAGACAGATAGACAATTAGCCTGCACACCTCAGGAGAGCTTAAAAAATTCCATATCAAGCCAGTTTCCATCCCCACCAGGAGTGAAGCTTTTGTAATTGTTCTTATGGACTAGGCCACTCCAAAATACTTGATATTGCAAGTATGGCTCACAATACTACCACCCCAGCTAATGTGGGGATTGTGGTTGTGGCCAAGGAACAGGCAAACCTGTTACAAGGAGGTAGAAGATGACAGCCTCATTCTTGCTAATTATGATGACAGCCCAGCCCTTTAACATTTTGAGCCCAGGACCATTGAGCTGAAGTCAAGTGGATCATTTTCTGGGCAGCAGATACAGTGAGCAGGGTTACAAATTCTCCTTCAACCTCTTACCTATCTACTGCTGGTCGTGGAAGAGATGAACAAATCACCCACAACCACCACTCCCCAGTGGTGAGCTGCTTCTTCCCAGGAAGTCCCCTCTGTCCACTGCGTGAGTATAAATGGCCGGTTCGCTAGCTGAAGCTGACCTTTTTGTATCAAGCACTCAAGGTAAGATTTGGGGGACCAAAACAAGTAAATGTTAAACTATATGACAACAACTAAATTAGAAACACAACAACCCAGTGTCAAATGTTGAGCAACAGTTGAGTGTGTTTTGTCATTGAACTGTGTATTGTTGTTAAAACATGGGTTGTATAGTCTTTACCCAGCTACACAAACAAGCTATGGCTTGTCAACCACAAACAGAGAACCCATGGTTTGTTGTTGGCTTGTGAACTGTGAGCTGTTTGCCATAGTTAGTTATGCCACTTGCATTGAGACAAGACAACGACAATAACAACCTCATGGCAACGTGAGTTAAATGGCAACTCACACTCTACCCATAATCAGCCACTGAATGTGGGTTGAATGTGGGTTCAGATAATATCCAAAGTTAACCATCATAATTATGGCCTATTATATGAACTTAGTCAAAGAGTTAAGAGGTTTGTAAGTCCTACTGAAAGTTGGATGTAACAGGGTTTTGAGCAGCCACAATGTCGGGCCATTTTATAAGACATATGAAAACAAATGACGTAAATAGCAATGACCTCTTCTAGGATTAAGGAGATAGCATGAATCCAAGCCACTTTTATAACAGTTCCACTGCTATATCAGGAAACACAAAGGCAACCTGAAAAACAGCTTTTGGACCTTACTTACCAGAATGCTCTCCATGTTGAAAAGCCAGCTCCGCGTAAGGGGAGGCTAACAGCTAGCCCTTCCGGAAAATTTTGAATTCCAATTCCAATTGCTAAATTCCTGTGTGAATAAAATGAAATAGAGTATAGATGTTATATAATAGAACCGGTGCATGTGTATGGGTGGAGGAAATAAAGAGACAGTAGTCTGGGATAGTCCGTTTGCTGGAGAAAAATTCCTTGTTATTAAACATGGTTCTTTAATGTCAGTGTTTTCAGCCCTTGGGGCCTAATGTAATCATGCTAATGCTTGGCATCCAACTCATGATTTTCATCTTCAAAGTGTTTTACATAACTTACTCAACTTAACAATGCCCCTGGGAGGCAAAGAGGAACAGAGGTGGGTGGAGAAAAGACTTGTCAAAAAGAGGTAGAGACCAAGTTTAAAATAGCTTTCTATGTTGAATTCCAAAGAGCTGAAACACACACCAGAGGCAGAAAGCTTAAAAAAGAAAAGTGTGTGTGTGTGTGTGTGTGTGTGTGTGTGTGGCGAGGGAAAGTTAAGTCTCTGTAGCCTGCTTTTCACATTACTTTTTTAAACACAACACAGGTAATGCATGCAAGCCTTGAGTTGAAAGGAAATGGCAAGTCTAGGAGACAAAAATGTTTTGCATTATTCACAACACAGGCAGCTTCCACACAGTATAATGACAAGGGGTCTGCAACCTTTTTGGGCTGGTCCTCAGATTTAATATTTTGAAAAACTGTCAAGGACAATATCACAAAATATGCACACCATAGTGGGTGCAGCCAGTCACAAAACTTGTTTGCAGCCCATGTGGAGCCTAAAGGCAATCTGCAGAAGGAAAATGGAGATAACAGAAATTGCAGGCCAGGTGCTTCACTGTGAAACTGCCCCAAACACTAAATTTTAAAACAAAGATTGGGAAGGGTAGGAGACTTGGATGGGCACTGGAGGAGCTGCCTGTGTGTACTGGTGTCCATGGTCACCATTGTTGTGAGCTGGGTTTCCCTCCCTCTGCATTTCAAAGCCACAGATAGTTCTTTGCAAAAGTTCTTTATTCGCCAAAGTATACCCAGTGAATTCAATCACCACTGGATGAATCTCTGAGCATGCAGAAAGTGGTCCTCTGACCCCAATCTAGCAACTACTCCTGGAAACCCTCCTTTGGAGGATGTCTGAGCCCCATCCCCTGGGAGGGACCTTTTGGAAGAAAGCCAGTCTATTCTCTGTCCACCCACCCTCCTGTTGGCTAACCCTCCTCTTCTGACACCCTGCCATGGGGTCAAGAGTCATCTGGCTTCATGTGGCTCTGAGAACTCCTCTCTCAGCCCCACTCTTAACAGTTCTACATTTTGGCTATTCCCAGAACTTTTCTCAGCACCTAAAGAGAGTAGCCTTGAGAGAAGCTTGTCTGCTTTTCCCATCTCAAAGTCTGAAGCCCCCAATTCCCCCTGACTCAGAGTCCAGATTGGTGTGAGGCAGGAGTACGTGACAAGAACTGTTCCCCCTCATATTCCTAACAACCACCCTGGAGACCACAGGGATAGGCACCAACCGTGAGCTACCACCGTTTGAGAGTCTTTCCATGCAGGGCCACTGCCACAGGACGATGCTGTATCTCACTCAGAAGTGGTGCTAGGTGTCAGGAGGCAGCCCGCTAGGGCCGAAGCCCTCCTGTCCTATGTCCACACTTTCTATGGGGAACAAGAAGTGGGACTCCTGAGGCTTTCAGTGAACCAATCTTCCTTCCCCAAATGTGCATTCTGAACTAAGTGGTATAAATGTATGGAGAGATCTCTCATGTGCCATTCAACAAATGCTTCATTTTATATGCCCAGAGACTCGAAAACCCACATTATCTACAGAGCAGCAATGAGTTGGAAGAACTGCTTCCTAAAATGCTTTAAAGGAAGCGGCAACATCATGCCTCACCATCCCTGCCCAAGCACACACATAGCCCAGTTGTTTGTCCACCTCCTGCAAACCTCGCTGAGGAGAAGGAGACTGTTCTTGACCTAGGAGCAAAGAAGCTACCTGATGCCAGGATGGTCCATTGGTCCCCTCGCAACAATGACTGCAGCATTGCCCAGGCTTTCAGAAGAGAGTCTTCCAGGTCTACCTGGAGATTCCAGACTTGAACCCAGAAGCTTCTGCATTCAAAACATGCGCTCTGCTGCTGAAGTCTGTGGCCTCCCACACTTCAACCAGACCCAACTGCTGTCACATTGGTGAACAAAGCAAGGCTAAAGCAAAACAAGGCAGAGATGAAACCAGCCACAGGAGGACTACAATGGTCGAGTTTTCCTGCAGTTCAGACTAGTGAGTCAACCTGACCAGGGAGCTTTAACAGCAGACGTGGGCAGACTTCAGATGCACTTGAGCTCTACTATCAGAAACTGGTACAAAAGACAGACACTTACGATTAAAGAATGCTAATCCCAAGAACTGAAAGCAGCCCACCATCCTTCCGCAAAACAATCCACTTCTAATTTCCCAAGGTTTTCTTCATGCCTGGGAACCAAAAATCCCTGGTGATCTACTGCAACTCACTCAGAGATCTACCTTCTGCCAATCCCTCCTTTACAGGTGGAGGGCATCATCACATCATTTGCTCAGAGAACACTAAGAAGCTTCCTTTCCTGCTGGACTACCTGGTTTCCCTTTCATTTCCCTTGTCCAGCCAGAACAGGAACTTGCCTGACCTTCTTTTCCCCTACCATCAGCCCTTTGTGTTCCTAGGTGGAAGATACACAGCAGCCACGGCAACTCGGGGCCTAGAAGCCCAACTTCCTTCCCTCTCATCAACATTTTGTATTAGTCACAAAAGCATTGTTTGCAATGTCTCTGTTGAAGGAGAATGTAGTCCTATACCAGATGTCTGAGGTATGAGTTCCACCTGTTGCTGAACACCAATTCTTTTAGTCCCAGATAAATGTGAATTCTCGGACAAAAGGAGGAGTGATTGACTCTCATATTTTTAGTATATCTGTGGCCCCCTGAAGAGGGGAGGGGCTTTAAGGTGGGTATAACCAAAACTGCAATTGAAGAACATGGACCACAGAACTGTGCAACATGCATTAGTTTCCCCCAGTGTAGGAAAGATGAAAGGCTGGGCTGGAAGCTGCTTGAAAATATGATGTGTTAAACTGTAATTGTAAACACTGGATAGAACATCTGCTTCTTTCACTGATGCCATGCATGTGAAGGGAAACACAAAAATCAGAGTCAATTTACTGTCTGGCTTTTAATACTTTCCAATGGGTAACTAAATCTTTTTAGTAGAGATTAGCCTTCCTGATGAGTTGGATTTTGGTTCCCAGATCCTCAGCCTGAAAGCACCAGGCCAGGTGCTGAGCATCTGAATTACTCTTATAGCACAATCCTGTGCAAGTTTAGACAGAAAAAAGCCAGCGATAGTTGGAGCATGCTGAGAGTTGAAGGTCTCTTTTCTGCCTAAATGGCCTAGGATTTCACCCTTAATACGTTGTTTAACACTAAGCAATGAATCAGCATTGGCAAAACTTAAAAAAAAGAAGAAAAAAAACAAGAGCAGCTGTTTAGTGTTCCACTACTCTTAGAAGCAAGCATCCAAAAGATGGCATGTTTAGTGCTCAATTGCTGATTGAGAGGGAATACCATCTTGCCTAGGGGATGTCAAACCACCAAGGTTGAGATGTTCTTAGAAGAGACAGAATTCACACCAGCGTGCTGCCTTTCAGTTAAACGGCAAACACATCTTGTCTGTGAACGTGGGAGTGGGCCAGTGAGGTTCTGCAGGAACAATATTGTGTTTTAATGTGAAAAATCTCTGTTCAACCACAAAACTCCCTGGGTGGGCTTGGTAAAGTCATGATCTCTCCGTCTGATCCCCTTGGCTGGCATCTAGGGGCAATAAATGAGCAAAGAGGTTCAAAGCCTTTGATACATGGCAAAGAGGAGCTGCCTTCCCCTTCGGCACTGCCCCTGACTTTTCTTACTGTCTCAGGTGTTATCAGTGCTCCATTCTTGTTTCCTTATGCTGCAGTGCATGTGTGAATCTGTTCTGTCCTGAGATGGGCTACCAATGGTCACTGGATCTCACTAGATGACCCAGACAGACAACAGAGCTTGGGATACTGAGATAGCCTGCCTCATCATCTTACAAAGGTCTGGAGACAAATGCCGTCTTTGTGTTGTTCTTATGTGTCATCAAGTCATCTTTAACCTAGGGTAGCATTGTGAATGAAAGCCTTCCAAAATGTTTAAACCCTACCCCCTGACAGCTCCATTCAGTTCTTCCAAGTTCAAGGCTGTGGCTTCCTTTATGGATTATTTGGTCTTCCCTGCCAACCTTGCAGTTCGAAAGCATGCAAATGCAAGTAGATAAAAAGGTACCACGTCAATAGGAAGGTAACAGCATTCTGTGCACCTTGGTGTTTAGTCATGCTGGCCACACGACCACGGAGACTGTCTGCGGACCAACACTGGCTCCCCCGGCTAGGAAATGGAGATGAGCACCGCCCCCTAGAGTCAGGCATGACTGGACTTAATGTCAAGGGGAAACCTTTACCTTTACCCCTCTTCTTCCTCTGACTTTCCTTATGGTGGTCTTCTCCAGTGAGTCTTGCCTTCATAAGATGTGTCTGAATGACAGCCTCAGTTTTGTCATTTTTGTTTCTAGGGAAAGCTCTGGCTTGGTATGATGCAGGACCCACTTGTTTGTCCTTCTGTTGGTCCAGGGTATTTGCAAAGCTTACAGTATCATGTCCTGTCAGCTTTCTTCACTGTCCAACTTTCACTCCCATAGGTTCTGATTGCAACTACTGTTGTGAATACAGTAGTTTGGATTATCTTGATCTTGGTCTCCATTAAAACTTCCTTATACTTGATGTTCTTTTCCAGTTCCTCCATTGCTGCCCTTCCAAGTCTCAGTCTTCTTTGGATTTCTTGGCTGCAGTCTCCCTTTGAATTGATGACTGAGCCAAGATAAGTGAAATCTTTCACAATTTCGATTTCTTCATTAGGAACAGCAGTCCCCCAAGTGGTCCCTAGTACATTAGCTAAAGGTTTAAATCCTGTTTGGAGGAATTTTTTCAAGAAATTATACACCATTTTGTGTGCATGTCTGATTCCAATTACACAATAAACATTTTTAAAAAATAAGTCTACAGAAAGGAAATGTATTTGAAAAGAGAAGGAAGGGTTTTTGCACCACCCAGTGAATGGACAAAGATGTCACTTCTGCATAGGTACTTTCCCAAAAATGGTCATGAGATTAAAAAATGGCAAAATATGAAAAGGACACAAAAACAATTCGATGAATCAGCAGGATTGTTCTCATGAATGGACAGGTGAATTAACCAGAATTGAACTGCAGTCTACAAATCAGCATTTGTGTTTCTGTTCATCTCAACATACATGGAATTAGAGGGAAAGACTGCAACTTACATAAAATTCTTGGCATGCATGCTGTTGATACGTTGGTTACAAAACTGTGGGCTCACCTGGCGCATTTTAGGCTATCTGCTTACTCAGTCGACATCTGCACAAACTTGAAAATGAAATGAGGGTTTCACTCTTTCAAGAGAGATTTTCCTAAAATTAAATGTAAAAGGAAACAAAAGCTTTCCTTATTGCATTTCCCTATTTGATATATGGAATTTACTGCTCACAAACATGAAGGATTAACAACACCAGAGAGTATAGTTTGAAAAAGAGCTGTTGCCTCAAAAGCTTTGCCAATCAGATTTGTTCATGCCCTGTAGTAACCTTCCGATGCCACCCATGTACTTGTGGTAAAACTTCACCTCCAATTCCAGTCCGATGACCCAAAATACAGCGAGATCCTGAAAGCTGCAGCACTGAGACCCAAAGAGGTTGGAGTCTCAGATTTCAGTACGGTGAGCAGTGTCAGCTCTGGGTTTCTGAGGGTCCTCAGGTCCCCTCAGTGGGCCTCCTCGGCCAATGCTTCTGTCTTCTCACCACCACTTTCTCCATCTGCTGTTGCTCCTCCTCCTCCTCCTCAATGATGATGCTACTTGCTTGTTTGCTGGACTTGCAGAGAGCGGGAGTGCCTCCCTACCACTACCAGTGCTGTCTGTTGTCACTGAACTTCCTGGCACCCTTTCCACCAAGGATGTCACAGGCGATAGACGTTCTTGTGTCACCTGGATGAAAATTGCATCCTAGAACTCTGTGTAGGCCATTTTTCCCTTAAGTATCCTTTGCTTTCACTTCTTGCCTCTTGTTATATTCTAATAAGCATTGACTCTTAATTTGTCCTGGGGGACTGAGGTGTGAATTTGTGGTCAAGACCCAAGAGAGAGGTTATTCTTTCCTCAGGTGGCCTAACCACTTAGCCATACCAGCAGAGCACTCACGAGCTCTGTGTGCAGAACTGAACAGTGGACAAAGGGGCTGTGTCCTGTTGGATGGTGCCCACAATACTGCTCGGATTATGGGCCTTACTGAAATCCACAAGTCTCCCCCTTGGCTGTCCTCCTCCAAGGTTTAACCAGACCATGGCTCTACCCACAGCCTTCTAAAAACTGTAGCTAAGGGGTTGGGATCCTGGTAGACCTTGTTACTGAGGGCCATGGCAATGGTAGTAACAAGTAAGATAATTGAAATAAGAAGGCTTCCATGACTGTTAATGAGCATGCCTCAGAATAATAACAGCCATGACAAGACAGGGAAAGCACACGCCCCGATATACGTAACTCAATAGGGTGACTGAGAAGAGGAATGAGTTCAGCACTCCTAACACACACTTCACTTGGGAAAGAGTCATGAAAGAGCTTGTGAAACCAAATAGGCTGAGCACATGCACATGCCCTAAGGGCGCACGCAGCCCTTCCCACCATTGCTGAGTTTTGGCACATGCAACCATCTCCATATTTGGCTAGAAGCACTGTTCATTAAAACTGACTGAAAAGAAAGGCTACCTGAGATATCCTATTCTTTATGTGGGGTCTTGGATAGGTGGGGGCTTGTTTCACCAACACCTCCGCACAGCACCTGGCACACACACAAGGTGCTGGTGAGCAGGATCGCCACACCCGTCGAACGCAAGGGCATTTATGGCAGCCAGATTGTTCTGCCAGCCCGTGGTGATTATTCAGCATCTGCCAGTGTCGAGGGGCTGGAAGGCAGCAGCAGGGGCCTCTTTCTGTGCCCTCTGTCCTCTCTCTTCCAGGAGGCGCAAACCTCTGCACAAAGACTGCCTTCATTCTTCACTCTAGGAGATTTCTGCAGCTGCAAGAAAGATCCTTTTCTGATACATTAAACACTTGCTCCATCTTAGTGAAATAAGACAAGCGATGGAAGGGGGAAATCTCTCAGAGTTGTTTAAAACTTTTGAAATGGCTGAGGGAGGAAGCGGCAGAGCTGTGAATTTTGTTACCCGGGACAGACTATTACAATGAAGGGAAGGAGGAGGGAGGTGCAGGAGAAAAGGAGTGTAGCGAAAACATCTCTTCCAGAAAACAGTAGAGCTGCTGTCTACAAGCTTCCCCCGCCCACCCCCTTCGCCTCTCCTTAGCACAAAGCAGCTATTACTAGCCCCAACCACAACAAATTAATGGGTGGGAGAGGGAAGTGTGAATGGAGGGGTCTGTGCAGAAAGAAACCACAAGACTGCCACTGTGCCATCCCCCACGAGAAGGCAAAACCCATTCCAACCTCGCTGTACTTGCCTGCCTTAAAAAGCAATTGGGTAAGTTTTTAGTTTGCCTGGTTTCATGGGGAAAGGCTGGGTGGGTCAGGTGCAGCTGAAACAGGAAAAGAAAAGGAACGGGAAAAAACTTAACATCTTAACATATGATTAAAACCAGAAACTTAGCCTTGCTTTTGAGGCCATGGAACATGAGGTGCAAAACTGCATTAACATTCCTGAGATTTGGAAGCATGTAACAGTGCAACCTTATGCATGTGCCCGTCTGGAAGTAAATTCTCTTGCATTCAGTAGGATTGGGAGTGTGTCTAGGAGTGCAGCCTGAAGGGATCTTGATAAAATTACATCCATCTATAACAGTTTTGGGCTTAACAGTGAAGAAAAGCACATCCACCCCTTATATGCAAGTATTCTGGAAATGTGGAGATATGCAGTCTTTGGGGATGATTAGTCTGAAATATTATCAGACGGTATCTCTACTTTCTTTTTCCAAGCCATAACTCATACTCAAATTGGAGGAGATGCTAAGACGGCAACTCTCTCTCAAAAGCAGAATCTAAAAATATCTCCCAATGTTAAAAAGCCTCATCTATTACTGGAAAGCACCCAGTCAAAAGCACTCAAGAAAGTCATGCATCAGTGTTTCTAAGCCTTTATGCAAACTGCGTGCTGAAACACTCAAGGCTGAATGGCCAAAGATGTTAAATATATAAAATCAAAGCATAGGTCTGCCACAAAATAAGTTTTTCCAAGCAGTGACAAGCAGCAAAGTTTGTTCATGGCCTATTTCTCCGGCTTGTCTGAGGAAAGAGAAACCAGACTTCTCAGGTCACATGTCACAGTAAGCAACCCTCGGATGGAAGGTTCATAGATGGTTTAATTGAGCAACGTGTATCAGCATGCTGTCTTATTCATGATAAGCTGGAAGTCTTTAGAATTCAGTGTTATATGCAAACTAGGCCAATGCCTTTTCCCATCCAAAAACCCAGTGTCCTTGTTAAGCATACTGGCAAATCATCATCATCATCATCATCATCATCATCATCATCATCATCATCATCATCCTGACATATATCCAAGGAACAGCTTTGCTTGAACTCAAGGTAGTAGGATCATCTTAGCAGGATGCAATCACACATTTCAAGCCAACGTTATCCTTTAAAGTCCCTGAAATATAACCCACCCAATTGCTACCAAAAATCTCAAGGATGTTTATTTGCTTTACTTTACAGAAAAGTCAAATCACATAGTTATCACATTCAGACCATGTTACTATGATACAGAGGATATGAAAAAAATTGTGGTCCTGCAGTCAGTTCCTTTGGCCCCTCCCATTATGCAAGCAAACAAATCAGGATGTTTTCTGTTTCCTGTCA
Organism: Varanus komodoensis; assembly: GCF_004798865.1. Lineage (NCBI taxonomy): Eukaryota > Metazoa > Chordata > Lepidosauria > Squamata > Varanidae > Varanus > Varanus komodoensis. The sequence continues at coordinate 1,578,226 of NW_025336664.1, read as the reverse complement.
CATCTGGACTGGGAAATCTGACACTGCCTTTCTCAGAGTCTTTTGGAAGCTCAGAGGAAGGCCTTCAATCGGCCAGCAGGCATCCCTGGGAATTCTGTGGCTTAGGATGCTCTCCCTGTCATGACTGGAAGCCATTTTGGCTCACTTTCTCCCTCCTTCACCTCTCCAGATTGACTTTTGCCATCTCTGGCAGCCCCTCTAAAGTGGCCACGCAGCACATGGGAGGAGCTGTGAGTAACAAAGCACCCTAAATTTGTACAGTTTTGTTAATTTTATTTTTTAAGCAGGAGTTGTACGATTCTGAAGGTAAAGTTCGGCACATTTTCACAACGTCAAAAAGCAATTTCTGGAAAAGCAAAACAAAGCAAACAAAAAAAGGGTGGGGGGATTGCAGCTAGCCCAACTGGCTAGGAACATGATGGGGGGGCAATGAGCCAATGATGGTTGCCCATCATGCCACTTGACAAGAGTGGGAAGGGATTATTGTTTTTTGCTGCTCTTGCTCAGCAGATTGTCCACGACTGGCCACAACTCTTCATGAAAATAGTTGTCTGAGTGCATATGACATGCAGACACATCATGGGTGAAGTAAACTCTACTACAGACATGATTGCTGGAAAACAACAAGAACAACATGTCACCCTGTGGAAAGTGGTCTGGATTCAGACAACATGACCAACGGCTATGGTGGGCTGTCGGGACATGCAAACAAGATCATAGTACATTGTAGACCTGAATTTAGCATCAGGATTTCCTTTTTACAGAATCTCTCTGGGAAAATGGACTGTATTTCCCATATTTATGAATATTTCTTCCATTAGCCTGGCTTCATGCATAAGAGCAGTAGGTTCGGGGCACAAAACTGCAGGCATTACATGTAAGACAGGTGCTAACAAATGCCTTACAGGTGTGCATGCTTGTTAGAATGCGGTCACAGGAAAGCATATACTTCACCAGTTCTCTTGTACCCCACCAATTCTGGTCTGCAAATACTGTCCGCTGTTTGCAGAACTAAGACTTAGCCCTCCTGGACAATTAGAAATGAGCAAAGATGTTAATTTCTGGAATGGGTCAGGTCAGTGAAGCTTCACTAAGGGAGCTCTGCTGACCTGTCCGAACCAAGAAACCAGCTTTTCCATTGGTTTTTGAGCTTCCGCTGAGAAGCACTAAAGCTTTATAGCATGAGCAGTGAGTCCCACTCATGCAGCAAAATTGGTGGATTCCACCACCGGTGCAGCAGCATTTGTAAAAAGCGGGGTGCAAAAGAATCGGCAGGGATGTAAACATCGCACTGATTCAACCCATGCATTTTAAAATTCTGTTTCATTCTGAACATTTTATCATCAACTTTTGTGGGTTGAGGAATGCAGCTGAAAAGTGTAGTAACACCATTTAATTAAATGCCAAATAAAGAAATAGAGAATTGCAATTGCAATGAAACACTGTATAGGCACAGTAACAGTATTGTCACTAGTGCTAAAGAAAAAGCGTTTACCCTGGAGAAAAGCAGATAGCACTGGCGTGGCTGAGAATTCTTGTCTGTATACTAGAGAGACAAAAAGTTCTTGCATCCTATTCCTGCATTCTATTTTGATCAGCCAGATATGAGAAAAAATGGTACTGGCCTACAGACCTTGAAATGCTTCTGACTGATGAAGTCTCCACTCTTTTCTCTTCTGCTAACATTAACTTGCCCTAAATGGAGACCTATAAACTGGACCCTGCATAGCCAATTGGCATGATATCACCCTGGAAGTCTCTAGTTTCTTTTTCTTTTCTTTTTTTAAAGGAACGAGACTAATTGGAATCTCAGCTTTTTTGCAAGGCCAAGGCACAGAAAGCCTTCTATATGCCTGAACCCCTTGTTCTGAAGGGCCTATTCTTTTACGGACTGATTATGAAAGTAGGCTACATATTCTTAACAAGCCCCCTTTCACTCCAGCTTTCAATTCCCTGCAGTGTATGATGTGCATGTGTATTCTTGCATGGCAGGGCCCTTAACATACTGCTTTGATTGTTATCATCTTGCCATGAAAGGGCCGATTGTTTTGGGTTCCTACAATTACATCATGGCTTCCCTCTCTGGTTGCCTGTCAAGGTGTTTGATCAGTTTGCAGGTGGGAAGGAGTCCTGCGGTAAGCCTTGAGCACTTCCCCATACTTGTCCTACCTGTTAAATGCAGCTGCCTTAGCACGCAAAGGCGAAAAGAAAAAAGAAAATAAAGCAGGGAGAGATCATAGGGAAACAGACTATTCATTTCACTTCTGGCTCATCACAAGATACTGAGATAGATTTCTGGGTGCCACCACCTGCATGGACCTCAAAAGGTTACCTAACATTTCCCAAATATGCATCCATCAAGCCATGTCAAACAAAACTTTAAGCTGTCCCAACTGAAAAATAAGTCACTGCAGGGAAAGTGTGGCCACACTGAGTGAAAATGGAACGAAATAAAAAGCACACCCACTGCTAAATGGGAAACATCAGTTACCCCCTATAAACAAAAGAAAGCTGTAGAGTATATTCTGCAATGCCTATTTAGTAGGGTTAGTCAATACAGTGTAAGAAATCTCAGCATCCAGATTTACAGTATTACAAGAACATAATAACTGAGCTCAACAGAAAAGTGTTAACAAAATCTTACTGCACTCAAGTGGAACAGGTTAGTAAAATATAGTTCCCGAACTCTCAGGAGATCCCCGGCATGAGGCAGATTCTCACATCATGCTAGCCCAAACTGGCAATAAGCTGGGTGTGTGGGTGTGTGGGTGTGTGTGTGTGTGTGTGTGGAGGCAGGGAGGTCACCAACAGCTACAGTGTGTCTGACAAGTGATCAGGTTCATCATGGGCTGCTCTCCTCCTCCTTCCCCCTTGATTTTTGATAGCTGCCAAGGAAAAGCAAAGTGAACAAATACACTTATTTGGAGACTCTCTGAGCCAATATCCAGAGTTATATTGGTCTACTGCACTTTGATAGCAGGTACCCTGCTTCCCTTGGGGCAATGCCCCAAAGGAAAATGATAAAAAGAAATGGAAATAATGCACATAGTTGGAGTAAAAAAGCAGGTGGTCACCCACTGATAGCCTTTCAAATGTGCTACTGAGGTTTTTTTTCCTAGCCACTCTTGGCTTGTGTTTCTTTCATTTTACCCATGGTTGGATTGGTCACTTGAATTTGGATAATATGACAACAGATCATGGGTAAAACCCTTACTACTGCCCGTGGATTCTCATGGTGGCTTGTCTGCAAAAACCATACTGCCACGGGTGAGGCACTTTGGGTTCAGATAACATGGCAACTCACCACAGCTCGTAGGTTGCTGAATCATCTGAACCAGGCCATAATTTCAAACTATTTTATTGCTTTTAACTCAAGGGGGATGCCAATCCACTGACCCAAAGTGTAGCTTTTGGACCTAAGCACCACGGTTTAGCTTATTTTGCTGTCAGTCTCCGTTCCCCATTTCTCTCTCCCTCTTATGACAGTGGGAAATTGCTGGGCCCCAAAGGAGGAGGGATAGATATATGCACTGTGCCATCAGGGGCACTGTCACACATCTTGGCTTTCTTAGCCAAGCGCCTAATATATCAAGTAACAAGGTAGTTGAAGAACATCTGACTTGTGCAGGTGCATTCAACAGAAAGTCCATCCTGGCTGTCTGATAACCATCTACTTAACACTTCAGTGGAAGACCCTGGGTTTTCTGTTCTGTCTGTGATATGTGAAATAGTCCTAAGACAGTTGGATAGAGCAAGAAGCTGCCAAGCCATGGAACCAGACAGTGACCAGGGAACATCAGTCAGATCCCACGTCCTCCTATACTGCTATCACACTCTGCAGCTACTCTTCAACAGTCTGATATTCAGGGATGCTATTTAGTGGTTCTTCTGCACTTAGCACACCTAACTACTTACACATCTGTTCTTTGGTGTGTGTCCTCCCTCTCATACTTTCTTCCCTCATTTTCTTTGCCTGTGTAGCATAGCTGTCCATGTGGGACTTGCATGCGGTCTCCAAATGACCTCCCCTACCCTGGCTGATTCACCCCCTTCCTCCCTGCTGCCCAACTGGAATGCTCCTCAGCTGTTCCCAGCAATAATCAGCAGGGCAGCAGGGGCAAGGAGCTGCCGTCCACCACAACATATGGCCTTCAGGAGTACAAAAATATCCCCTTGCCTAGTACCTGCTGGCATGCTTTGCATTTTGAATTTTTGCCTGTGAACTCAGTCTCTCTCAATTATATTGAAATGGGTCTTAGTTTCATGATTTTCTCTGAAACCATAAAGGGCTACAAACAGAGAGTTTCTAAGAAAGCATGTGGCATAGCAGATAAGAATTGCTGTATTAATTAGCCCCTTACTCCCATTCAAATCCTATTTCTTCTACAAGATTACCTTAGGCAAGTCAGTCTCTCTCTCTCTGTGGGCATGTGAGACCTTTAACTGTATTACTGAAATAATATACACCTATCCGAGAGGGCTAATTTAATCCTTAGAACAATATCCTGTACTTTGAGCCATCTAAAGTGCTATATAAATGCAAAGTGAAATTAACTGTAATTTTCATTGCTAAAAGGCTTGAAAATAAATTGCTTCTGTAATATTCCTACTATAGCATACAGCTTTAACTGATCAGATTTTTTTTTAAAAAAGCACACAAGTTGGGAGCAGTTTGTAAGGCGTATTTAGATAACCTTTTGTAACATTATTTTAAAACCTTATTTAGCGTTCAACATACCAACACAATTGTGGGCAGTGATTGTTTTTATATTGTGTTTCTGAGTCATAACAAACATACTTTTACTTCCTTGCTCTTTTGGCAGTTTGGCTTTCATTAGCCTCCTGCCTTTTTTTAAACTACAAATGAATGTTCTTGTACTTTTCTTCTTTACAAAAGGAGTCTGCTTTCCATTGGATCTCCTATGGTTTGTGAGCTTCCCTAAACTCAGCTGCCATTGCCAACTTACCCAAATGACATTATGAAAAGAACAAGCAAGGTATCATTCTTTGAGGTTTAACTGGCTAGAAAAGAGGCTCCGCCTAACTGTTCCAGCCCTAACCATGGGAGGAAATCAAATAGGTCTTACTGCCAGTCCGTGGTGCCAATTCCTCCCAGGTGGCAGACAGAATGCCGGCTACCCCAATCTTGCTCTTGAGGGTGGAGGGAAAAAGGCAGGACGTGGGCAGTGCAGGAGCATTTATATCTATGCCTGCCCTCAAGCACCTGCTTGGCAAGAAAGCCCTCTTCGAACTGCAGTCAATTCAATTCAAGGACCTTTTCATTAGGCTATCCAATTATACAACCGTGCTTAGGAGAATGGCATATTTGGTTGAAAAACAGAGCATGAAGGTATGTCCCCATTTATAGTCTTACCTGTATTCTGATGCTGATGTCTCATACTCTTACGCGATCCATCGTTGCCCATTCTAGCGTTACTGCACAAGGACACTTAGCATGACTCCATCTTTTTTCTTTTTTTAAATCCCATCAAAAGACTGCTGAGACTGACAAATTACACATGTACAAACAAGATGGGTGCAGGGGCATTTCCCACTAGTGCAGCTCATTCTCCATCTCTGGTCTTTTGAAATAGCGGACATTTGGGATTCTGAGGATGTGTCAAAGGCGGCCACCATGGCAAGGTTGCCCATTCACAACATGTCAGTCACAATTCCCATTTCAAACAAAGGCAAAATTGAATGTGTGGCGGACCTGTGGGGACAAAGTCCCCAGAACACAAATGCACATTTTTCTCTTATGAAACTACTTCCTCCACCAAAACAAAACAGAACAAAACACCACTGGATAAAATCCAAACTCCAACAGACTTGCCTCAACTGCTAATCTCCTTCACCTTACTGAGCAGAAGCAACAGGGAGCTTTGCTCTGCTCTGCTTTCTCAGGTGGTTTGGAACATTTCAGAGTCAAGTGCTGGCCTCCTGCAGCCTACCATCTTTCCTCCCTAAATATGTCTTTGCATAACAAAGTTAGCAGCTGGCTCAGGGCCTGGGCTCCACTGTGAAGCACACCTGCCATCCAGAAAAGGCTCCATTAAAAAATAATAAAAATAAATCACAGTATAATGCAGGCCCAGGAGCCCCTGCAGGCATTGGTGCCATGGGCATCACATCCCCTATCTGCAGCCTAGGTTGCATGCACTTGGTCCAGGTAGGGTGTTTGATATTCAGAAAGATGAGGCCATGAGACTGACCATTGCAAAAGTAAATGAAATAAAAGCATCCTTAGAAAGTCTGATAGAATTCCTTTCCCATTTAAGTGTTAGGTTTTCAGCTATCTGCTTCTTATCAAGGTGCCAGTCCCTCCCGTATCTGAACAAACCCAAGCAAAATAACTCTTTTCTAAAAGTAAAACAGGCATTCAGGAATACCTCCTTCCTCCTTCTTTTGCACAGGTAATCTTTACTGTTCTCTGGAGATATTTATGACCAACCCAGGTTTCATAATGACAATAAAGTTATGAATGCTGAAAATTATTCACCTTTTGAGGAGAGCTCATGGGAGCACCTCACGGCATTTTAAAGAGCAGACCATAAGCAGCTTGTTCAAAGCTGACTGATGGCGATTGTTTTTCCATGAACCCTCGCCTCACTCTGACCATATGACAGAATGCTGGAGCTTCATATGCCAATAACTCTGAAAAGACTTAACTCTTACATACCCCTTTTACTTATATAACTGCTTAATTCATGAATCATACACAGAGGGCAAAAGTTCAGTTTCCCCCGTCTGAGAAAAAGCTAAAGAACTAAATCTCTCCCATCCTCGTTCTGCTTTTTTTCCTCCTTTTAGCCTGGTTTTAAACCTAGTGAGGGGCACCAAAAGAAACAGAGTTTCTTGGCACTTTCCCATTTGAGCCTGTGTCTCCCTGGGCTCCCCCCACCCACTAACAAACCTACACCAAATGCTTTGTACCTAGGTCAGAGTTGGACACTAGAAACCCAACCCAAGTGATCAGGTTGCAGAGGATTTCTTGGGATGGCATTATTTTTAAGTACACCGATGGAGCGTTGTATGAGCTAAGAAAGGAACCCCAGAACCCCTTTGCAATCTTGCTAAGATTGCTCAGGCACCACTTTTAGGTCTTATGTTGCAGGTACTTGACAAAGCAGGAGGGATCTCATAGTCACACTGGGAATTTTGACAGTGTTGTGGGGATACTCAGAAAATAACTGCTTCTGGGACATAGTTTTATAAATAAGTAACACTCTGGTGGACATGCTGGGAATAAAACACTCATTTCCCAGCAGACAAATTAGTAACCCTAAAAGAAAAGTAACTTGTCCCAGAAGCTTAGTAGAAGGTAAAAGGTGGGGTCTATGCACCAAAATACACCATGCAGTTTTAATCCCACAGTTTTCTGCTCCAATACCCATTTCAGAGAAGGCAAACTGATGGAGCTCAGGGAGAAAAGACTTGGCTGAAGAAGTGTGTACAAGGCAAAACTAGGGCCTGATGCCCATTATTTACCCCCAATAAGCACAGCTGAATATCTGTTTCACAGACGGTAAACTTGTGGGAAGCTGGAGACACTTGTGAAGTGCTGGGCTGCAGCCACCCACCATTTCTGCAAGACTGCCTCTGAGACTGAAGATGGCTCTCAAAGGCCGCAATTGAGTAGCATGCTAGTCGTCTAGCTGAATAACAGCAGCAGCAATGACCAAACAAGCATCTCAACAATTATAAAAGAATCACAGAATAGTAGAGCTGGAAGGGGCCCAGAAGGCCATCGGGTCCCACCCCTTGCTGGTGCAGATCACCAATTCACACCATCCCACTCAGATGGCTGTCCAGGTTCTTTCTGAATGTCTCTATTGTGGGAGAGCCCACCACCTCTCCGGGCAGCTGGTTCCACTGTCGTATTGCTCTGACAGTCAGACAACCTTTCCTGATATCTAGCCTGAAGCTGGGTTGTTGCAACTCGAGCGGATTATTCCAAGTCTGGTATCAGCAAAAAGAGATCTCAACCTTCCTCTTTGTGACAGCCTTTAAGGTACTGACTGGCAAGTGCCAAGAAAGTTGTCTGTAGGCATGCTGGAGATTCCCAGGACATATTTTGAAACAGTCATGTTTGTTCTTTGCTTGGAGTTCAACAAAACTCTCAGGACTCGTGGTCTGGGAGCAAGTAGGGCATATGATCCAACTCTCTAACTTTACTGGTCCCTGGTAAACTGCCCATCTGTCTGTCTTTCTATCAATATAATTCAGTAGAGCTGCCACTGTTCAGGGCTTGGCCCCCTCTGCCAGTCATTCACAGTTAAATATCTGGCTTGGTTCATGCAGAGCAAAATTTAGAGTATGGGTTGTCACTGATTCATGGCATCTTGATGAATTGTGGATTGTTATTATGTGTGAACTCTGCACTATGTGTATTCTTAACCAGGAATAGAATCCATGGTTTCTTTCTGGGTTGTGAACTCTGTGTTGCTGGTGGTTAATAATCTATAGTTAAACCATTGTGGTTACATGTGACCCCACACTCTACATTGTTATTACATATAGATCAGGTCTCTGAGCAGGATATTGCATATTGCCTCTGGGCAATATTAGAAAATGTTTGCTTGTCCATGGGCAGTAATGCACCACGTAGTACAAAGCTTGCCATGCTAACTGTGTATTTTGAACTATTGCTAATACACTGCAAGAATTTTATTTCTACAGCACATCCATAACCATAAGCAAGCCCACCACCCCATTTTTAAATCAGTGGAGGATTGCACTGTAAGTGAAGGAAGCAAACTGAACAGGGGATTCAGCCACAGATAATAGTGGTTGAATGAGATCTTGGGAAGTGGCTTTTGCATGATATCGGGAGCACACAGTGATTTCCAAAGACATCTTATGGACATCTGCAGCAGTGGGAACTGCATAGCAAAGAGCAGGCCACCAAGCCCTTCCTCCGATAAGCTACACAGAGTGGCACAAAGAATAAGGTCCCTGGAGTCCCAGCTAAAGACATTTGGCAACATACACACACTATTTGCAAAATCACCATCCTGTGTAAGAACTATGAGATACAATACCACACATTGAATGACTATGGACAAACAGAAGCAGCTGGAAGAGAAATAAAAATTGTATTGCTTCATTTGCCATTACCCAGCATCCCAAAATACAGGCACTGAAAAATAAAGTAGTTAAACGGTAATCTGGCTGTAAAATTATCCATTCATTAAACTCTGTACATGGGAAGCTTTGAGTTTTAACAAGAGAATTCACAATTCTTTTGGCAAAGCAAATGTTTAACTTGCTTTGATACTGAAAATTGCCGCATTCCAACTTAGAGGGTTATCTCAGTTTTATAGGGCATGTGCACAGAAAATGAAACAGAAACAAGATAATTATACCCCAGCAGGATCCCCATTTTGGCCAGTTTGTGTTGAAAAAAAGCACCTGGAGTACATTCCTATGATGATGCCCATAAGCCCCCAAACTCTCAGAGGCTTCCGGGCATCTGATGCAGAGTGAGAGCAGTGGCACAGGAAATCTTTATCCCCCTATCCTCCCAGTCTCCTTTTTTGCTACATGGGTTTCCATTGTCACTTTGCACATGGAACCTGAAAACATTATAGGCAATATAAGAGAATGATTTTTGTGCATATCGAATCTCTTGCTGCTTAAACGTTTTGTTTGTTTGGAACATTTATATGCCATTCTGTAGGGTATCTCTACGTTGCCTAGAGATGCCCTACAGAATCTAGGGGTTAGCCCAGCCTACCACACACACTTCCTAGTCATCTTAGGGTACAATGCAGCAAATGTTACATGCACACAGATCATATTTCTTTACTTCATGGTATTTGATACACTATTCAGTCAATTTAGGGAGCAAGCCCGTGGCTACACAGCTGCTGTCTGGACAGCCGTCAGATAGTCCCAGCTTCAGCCCTGGAAATGCACTTCCTCAGAGAACCCTTCTTTTGTCCGTGTACCATCACAATTCTTTCTGCACTGGCTATGACTTCAGGATTGCAGGTGCAACTTCAGTGCCAGTGGAGATGGGCCATTTGGAGTGGGAGTGAAACTCTACCAGGATATGAGGAACCTGCTGGCTCTGCCTCAGTCTTCTCACCTCCTTGTCAGCAGGGACTAAGGACAGGGACAGCCAAAATCAGGAGAAGTATGGGGGCAAGGACTCTAGGCTTTAAAGGGTCATAGGTGGCCATGACTGAGTTTGGAGCTTGTGGCAGCCACATTAGATGGCTTTCTTACTAGACTGTCCCATTGCCCTTCACCAAAAGCTTCCAGAGCAGTATAAATAATACAGTCTATCCTTATTCCTAAGAATGAGGCTAGCAGGAAGGCAAACATTTACTTGTGAGCCTGTGAGTTCTGACCTTTTATCAAACAGAAAAAGAAACACAAACATTTTGGGCTTGTGATCCAGGCACATGTTCCTAAGAGATATATTCGTGAAGGTGGAGTTTTCAGCTGGCCTGCTGACTGGGAAATAATTATTAGAATTATAAGTACATTTACAGCATGCCTCTTCAGTGCAAAGCACTGTATGGTAAATTACAATAAAATACTAAAACAACAATACATGTAAGAATAACCCACCCAATCATAGCAGAAATGAATGCAGCAAGAAAGGTTCTTATTTAACCAAATTAATAGAGAACAGCCCAGCATGGTCCTTAAATATACCCCAAAAGGATGCCATCCACTATCTATCTGAATTAGCTCAAAGTTATAGGAAGCTGCAACTGTTCAGCTAAAGAACTGTGCCACAGAGGAGCTGCCTCTTATAGCATCCAAAGTGATTTTGGCAGTCTGCTGGAAAATGACAGGGTAAACACAACTCCTTTTAAAAAAGAAATACTGCCAGTTCCCTTGTAGATCAAGTCTCGCCTTTACGAACAAAGGACAGATCAGGCTTGCATTTTTGATGCTGGAATAATCCAGCCTACCCAACCAGATGCCCTCTGGATGTTTTTGGAATTTATCTCCTTTGGGGTAAGGGCAGGAATGCTGGGAGTTGTCCAAAACATCTGGAGGACATCACACTGGGGAAGACTGTAAGGGCTCAGTAAGGAAAAGATCTGATGTCAGCAACTAACACATACAGAATGCAGCCAGGATCGAGGAAAGGATGTTTTGTTTTAGTGCAAAAAACCCCCCACACATACACCTGGAGGGGGAGGGGAGAAAGGTGGTGAGGCATTTGTATTAGGAATTTGTTCAGACAAAGGTAATGGGGGAAGGAACAGCACATGCCTCAAGCTAATCTAGGTGCATGCCTTGCACTGGCATTAGAACAAGAGATTCCAAACATAGAAAACACGTCGGCAATCACACAAGTGTTCTGCAGGAAACCTTTTTCTAGGCTCCTTTGAGAGACATTAAATGGGGCAGCCCACTGAAGACATGGAATAATATTTCTTATTGGTGGCTGCTGAAAACAATCAGGTACAATACCTGGCAACCAACACAGACTTCACAAAGGAACCGCTGAGTGCATTAACTATATTAGTATTTATCATTACATGTATACCCTTCCTTTTTTCAAGGAATCCAAGGCAAGTTAAATCATGGTCCTCCGCTCCACTTTATTCTCACAACAATCCCAGGTGGGAGGTTAAATTGACCTCCCAAAATAATGTAGTGAGCTTCATGGCCAAGTGAAGTCTAGAAGCTGGACCTCCCACATCCCAGTCCAGCACTTTAACCACCACATTGCTGGCTGCTAGAAATTTCCTACAATAGGGCTGATCTGGGCTGTTTGCATGGAGCAAAAATGCACACTGTGAAGAGATTTTAACAAAGTATGAATGGAATCAATCGATTGATTTTATTTCTCTGCTGTCCAACAGCCAAAGCTCCCTAGGCTCTTTACAAGATTTCATAACAGCAATAAAATAAAATACAATAGCATGCCATAAAATCATATAAACATACTATTTCAATACATCTTTAACAGCATGCAGGTTCACAAGGGAAAACAAATGTGCATGGTTACCATGATGTGTGGTCTTTCACCACAATCCTCCCAACAGACATTCAAGTGGTACGTTAGTGAATACGGTTTTCTCTCCACACACCCCAGCTCCTACCTCCCACTTTCTGCCTCTCCTGCCTCTCCCGAATTGGTCTGCCACATTTCCAGGGCATGGTTTCCCTCCCAAGGTTTTCTTCCATGTTCCCTCCCAAATCTATCTTCCAATTTATGTTCTTCCTCATAGGAACCACCAGCTCTTGCTTCAATTCCCCCTCCCCACTCGGTCTTCACCTGCTTTCTCCAATTCCACATCCAAATGTCTTGATCCCATCCCCCTTCCTCCCCCACCCCCAACTTCCTTCATCGAAGACCCACTGAGGCTTGACTTTGTCCAAGACCAGTGCCTTCCCCTTCGTCTTCCCATAGAGAGAATCTTTGCATGCATGCATGCATGCTCTGCTCTCCTCTTCCCAAATGCGGCTCTAGCTGGATTGTAATTGCTCTCTGCACCCTAGTGCTTGGACTGGTTGCCAGCAGTCACACAGTCCCGAAGTATCTCTGCAGAGGCAGCCCCATGTTTGGTTGTCCTGCTCATTACAGTGCTGAAAAAGTTCACGGGTGCTTTATCCAGGAGTTTCAGTAAATGGGAAGAGGTTATCTTACCACCTGCACTTCAAATACTCCTGAGCCTTGCAGCTAGCCAAAAGGTTGATGGATGTGCCCAGTCCTTCAGCCCAGATGTGAGAGTGCACTTTCTGGCCAGGCTGTGCCCCGTGCCTCTTTCTGGCAGATGCTCTTTCAGCAGGCAGGGACTGATGTACAGCTGCTTCAGAGGCACTGGTGCTTCGGAAGCAATGAGCTGGCAGGGAATCAATATTAGCATCCTCTGCAGTGTCCATTGTGCGTGACAGAGTACAAAGGATTGCAAGGAAAGAACAAAGCTCTCCTGCTGCGTACGACCTTCAAGGGTCAGCAACTCTCAAAAAGTTCCTAGACAATGTGGAAAATGTGGGTTTTGAGGAAACTTGATTGTGTCACAGATTCACCTGGTGGGGAGGAGTTGCTGGATTTTACATTCCAGAGGCATAGTGCTAACAGTATATGAATGGAAATGCATAAAGAAGAAAGAGGCTGGGACGCAGGATGCATCAGGGTAAACACCTTTTTAAAATTACAGTGTGCAGCCCTATGAAATTGTCACTTTAAAAACAGCAGAGCAATACTGCAGTACTGCTACAAGAAAGCAAGGGAAATGGAACCTTAGAAAACCACAGAGGGAAGACAGCAATTAAGGTTGGCTTACTGGGTACAATAAAAAACTCTGAAAACAACAAATAGACATCAGGATGAAAATGAAACAGTTGGAAGGGAATGGGGACAATGCAGAGCTTGTAGGAGAAAATCAAGAAATGGCACATGTGTTCCTAGGCAGACATGGGTAGTAGAATCAGATGAATGGAGAGGCCCCTTCTTTTGCAGCTTTTACACTGGGCGGTGTGGTATTTCAGCACCACAAACACTACTGGGGTGGCAGGCAGAAAGGGACCATTGTTTCCTATCATGGTTTTTGCGGCCAAACAAACTGTGGGGAAATACTATGACTGGGCTTGGACAACAAGATAAATAATGATTAAAAAACCACTAGTGGCTTGTGCTATGCAAACCCAGTCAACCTCTCACAAGCAGTGAGGTAGTAGAGCCAGGCTGACCAGGACTCAGCCCCAGCACGTTTTTAATTAGCAGGGTTGCCAACTTTTTCTAGCGTACCCACAAGACTTCCCTCGTCCAGTTGAGCGTATCTGCAATCCTCACAGTAGCTGTAGAGCTGGGGGGGGGGGGTGGATTTTCCCAGCAAGAATATTTTGCTTCCAGTTGCAATGTGAAGCTTTTCAGGGTGGCTGGTCTTGACTTAGTCTGGCAAAAGGCTTTCCCTGGGTGCAGAAGAGAACAGGCAGAACAGGGTTGCTGATGTAGATCAATGCAGCCACCTGCATTGTTGGTCCTTCCTTGGGGATGTGGCTATGGGGATTATCATGATGAGTGCTAGTCCTTCAAAACATAACACAACATCACTGGTAACAGGCAGACTGACAAGATCTCCAGTACCACAAATCTCCATTACATACATGCCTCGTGGCACTTGTGCCACATGTTGACCACCCATGATCAGAACTTAAGTACAGCATGTTTTATATGCAGCTGCCATTAAAGTGTCCTGATTTATTATGCCAAATAACTGGAAAATATATTATTAGAACTATTTCCTCTGTTGACCAAAACACGAATTATCTGGCTTTTGGTTGTAAGCCCTTCAAGCTTGTATTGTATGGTTTTAATAGGAGATATTTAAGACATCCAGGCCATGCAGGCAAAATACAGTCAAATGTTAAGCTTGTATGATCTTTGGAACTGCTTTAAGAGGAACCTTCCCTTAACTTCATGTTAAAATAGCACAGCCTCCATTGAAATGCCCACCCACAATTTATTCTTTGAGAATATATATATAATTCCACATTAATGTTGGCAAGGCCACACACAAAGTACAATTTAACGATGCGGCAGCATTGATCCCAAGAAGGTCTAGAGTTGGCGAGAGTTTTAAAGCCTTGTAAAGGTTATTAAAATATTTTATTTCAATAGAAAAAACACATCTGTGCATTAAAACTGGGTGGTCTGAAGGGAGAATTCAGTCTCTGGCCCATCCAGATTCTATGAAAAGCTTGTTAATTTATGTTTTGTCCTCTATTATCTGCATCTCAATAATAAATGGATTGCCTGTAAAGGAAGACACTGACTCATGAAAAAATTAACTAGCCCAGTGTGGTTTTTCACACTCATGCCTGCAGCCCAAGTTATGGTAAGTGTGGAACTGTGCAGTAACTTTTTTAGTCAGGGAACAGTGACATTCCTTAGTAGCCAATGGACATGAGAGATTTGTTGGTAGACGCACCTTAGAAAGAACAGGAAGCTTTAACCTTCAGTAATTCCAAAAACACTGGCCCCTGGGTAGGAAGAAAGCTGGGGCAGGCTGTGGATGGAGCCCGGAGGGTTAGGGCAGAAGCTAGCGGGTTGACATAGGCTTGGAGATGCATCTATTGAATTAAATAGACAGCTGGTTCTGAACTTTGCAGGGCTTTCAGTGTCTTGTCTGGGCTATTCCTACTCAAATAAGGATATATGAATCGGATCAATAAAATAATAATCTACTGTTAGGTGTAGCAATGAAAAGAAAGCACATCATTCATGCTCATCTTTCTTATCTGCTCATATATTTCAGGACTAAGCCTGGCACTGAAGAAAAATTGTGCACTTGAGCCTGAATGCAAGTATCGTGGCTGGCTTCATCCAGCCATATTTTGAAGCCTTTAAACATAGATCTCAATGGATGATCTTACTTATATCTTTCACTGGGTACGCCACATCTTCAGAACAGCATACACAGCACAGGCATGAGAGCCCTACCAACCTCCTTCCTCACTCTTAGTTCCTGAGGTATTTTGCATGCTACAGTGTGGAAATGCTGGAAGAAATGGGAGTTTTAGTCCATTAGCTACCCCTCCCCCAAAGAGGAGACAGGAAGAAGACAAGCCTATGGTATTGTCTGTCCTTCACTTCCAGTTTTAGTCCCCCTGGGAAGGAACTGGAGGGTTGGTTGCCTAACTGCATGCCATACCTTGTTACCACATTTCTCCTGGATGCTGGGAAAAAGAATCAATTTCCCAACTGATGCTTTTTGCCAATTGGGAAAAAGCATTGCCCAATCCTAGAGCTAACACATCTGGTAAATAACTTTCAGAAAGCCTGCTAGATGACACAGACATGGAGTGAAGTAACATTTCAATTGCCCCTCACTATCTCTATCCTCCACATTTTCCTCTGCAAGGGTCTATTCTCCAGTTCAAATGAATGCATAGAATCTGAGCCAAACCATATTCTAAGGATATTCTGTTTCAGGATCTGGGAGGTGTGCCCAGGATCCAGGAAATTCCAAGACTTGTATTGCATGTCTGCCAAGACTATACACAGAGCAGCAGTACATGGAGTTACAACCTTCAGGAAAAAGATAAGGTATGCACACCCTTGATAATAGTAATATTGAGATTTCACCTATACATCTCCTCAAACAAATGTTCTAGTGATTCATCCTAACTGAAATCTGAAAACCATCCTATGACATCCAGTAACTCTTGGCTTTAAGATTTGAAAATTATGATAGTGAGTCAAATTTGCTATTGTATAAGTATTCCTCAACTCTCAGATGAAAATAACCTAAAGAGGATCAAGAAAACCCTGAAAACTGGTCTAACCATCTAACCATCTGAAATAACATTTTGATTTTTGTTAAGCTGTTGGCCATAGGAATGAATACCTTTAAAGCAAAACAAACGGAAGGATCCATAAGCACAGGCAGCTGAACTAGCAGAACCTGATCAGCCTATCTTGAACCTTGAGTCTCTCCTGCCACATATACTTTAGGGAGTCCATGGGGCTGGAAAAAGGATGACCCTTCAACAGTTGCATTCGGATATGCACAGTCATAGTTCATCAAACTGAACTAAAACAATGAAAGTGCATTAAATCATACTTACAAACACAACAATAACAGAATAAAAACAGTATGCAGCCCAACAGGTTCACTTACACACCAAAGTCCTATTTGAATAAAAAGGTCTTTGCGGGCAGAACCGAAGGGAGTGAACCTAGCTCCCCAAGCACCTGCATTTGGATAGGCACACTCAAAACGGATACTTTACACATGACTATGACTGGTGTGTGTGGGTAAGCTACCATTCATTTGAAATTGCATCACTTCAGGATCCCTGCATTTCTTGATACAAGCTAGCAACATGGTGTTATTGAAAATGTCATAGTATGGTGCTCCTGAAATTAACTTCAGACAGCCAGCAATTAAGATGGAGAAGATACTCATCTGTAACTGTGCTTCTTTGAGTGGCCAGCTGTGAACTTACGTATATGGATTTTGCACCTGTGCGAAACAGTCATTTTATGTATATGTCATCAAAGTGGGGAGGATGGTGGGTTGTATGAGTTCACAGATGACCACTCAGAAAAGCACAGTTACAGGTAAGTAACCTATCTTTATTTATGGCCTTTGTTGCTCACACACAGGGGAGACTGAAAAGCAAGAAATTTATAGGAGGAGGAGGAGGAGGAGGTTACAGAGAAAGAACAGCTAGTGAGAAGAGAAAGAACAGCTCACCAGCTCCACACTAGCGTAAGCTCTGATATCCTGGTGTTAAGGCTTGATGAGCCAAGATCACAGTACCACAAAGTGGTGGAAGTGAAATACCTCTTAGGAAAGTGGCCTTAGTCAAAGTGGCTTTAGTCAAGTGTCTCTGTAGTTGTAGGGAGTCAGTAAGCATGCCAGTTTGTGTTAGACAGTCCTTACTTTCAGGACCTTATTGACAAATGGGTGAGATGTAGAGTCTCCAGGTTGAGCTGTCCATTGTAAAGAGATCTGGACAATCTTAGAAAGGTGTGATTAGATGGGAGAAGCGCCACGAACCACATTTGCCTTGGTTAACAATATGGAGTGAGCCCTACAGACCTGTAGCTAGTTCATGACTTGTAATGAGAAAGAAGGGGGAGGGGGTGAGGAGACAAAGCCCCTCCCAGAAAGTCTGGTTCCTGATCAGCTGTGCTGCAGAAAGATTGGCCTTTTTGTTTGTGCTTAGCGCTGCAGAGAACGGGTTGTAGTTGGGGTGCTCCACATGCCACAGAGTTTGAGCATGTCTGTCAGAGAGAGCTCCCAATCAAGCAGGGTAGTTCTCAACTTACAGAGGGATTTGATAAGAATGTCAGGCATTCCTGTGAGCTACATGGTGATGGTGACAATGTGAAGATGTACGCATCAGTCCCAAAAAATGAGGGTAAATTGCAGGAGGGGAAGAGGTCACATCTTACCCTCCTAGCTTATACAGAACATAACAGACTTAGTGTCCAGTTTGACTTGAATGGTTTGCTCCTAGATATGTGATTTGAGCGCAACAGCAAGAAGCTCAAAATGATGGATGTGTACAGTTTTCTCCTGCTGGGAACACAATCCCCTGATTGAGGTGAGCCACAGTGGTCTCCCCAGGCATGAAGGAAGGCATCTGGAGTAATTGTGGGGGGGTGGACAGGGCATCTAGAAACAGTCCTTGCAGAAGAGGCATTGCAGCTATCCACCAGTGTAGGACCACTAGACTGAGTCAGGAGGAGACAGGGTATGAGTCTGGCCATCCGCTTCTGGGTTAAAAATTTGGAGGAACCATGACTATAATGGTCTGACATGGAGGCAAGTTAATGGAGCCCAAGAAGGTACTGGATGTTGGTTGCTGAGTGTTGGTGGGTAGTCTTCAGTTCCCATACAAAGCTATGTAGGATATCTTTTCGGACTCCTGTAACTAGGCACACGGTCAAGTGGAGCTGAGGTGTGCCACTATGAATAATCAGTTTCAAAATGGGATGAGACAGGATTTTTCTTCATTGACCTGAAGGCTGAGAAATTCCAGAAGCAAAAGAGCTATGTTGATGTTGGCACTGACGCAGTGGTGAGAGGCATTGCAAAGAGCCAGTTGTCTATGCATGGAAGGATAACAATCTCTTGAAGTCTCAGATGTTCTGCCATACACTTCATACAGACTCTTGGAGCATGGCTAAGCCAAAAGGGAGAACCTTGAACTAGAAGCATTTGTTGCCCAAGACAAATATGAGAAAAGGCAAGAATCAGGATGTAGAGTGATGTGGAAGCAAACATTGCAGAGATCTATTTTAACAAAGCAGTCTTTCCAACCAAGACTGGAAAGAATAGAGGCGGGTAGTCATCCCTAATTTCTTAAGGCATAGGCAGTGATAGAAATCCTGAAAGTCAAGAATATGGCAAAGAGCACTGCACTTTTGGGAGACTCAAAAGAAAAGAAACTGGTGGTTCTTGGAATAGGGGGGAGTTTTTCTATTGCACACTTACTAAAGAGGGTAACCATTTCTTCTGTTAGGCCTGAACCATGGTGAGTAGAATGGAAGATCCTCATGAAGAGGAAGTTACCTTCAAATACGACAGAAAGCTTTGGGTAATAATTGAGAATACCCATTTGTTGGTGGAGATAGAGCTTAATGGAGAGAAGCTGGTAGTGTGCAATCGGAGAAAGCATGAATAGTTAGGAACAAGAGGTGCTCAGGAGCTGTATGTGGCAGGTGCTTTGTTGCACATACAAATTCTGCTAGCAGGAGAGTTTCTACAGACACAGGGAAAGACAGTGAACGACCATACTGAGCAGGATGAAGCGAAGCAAATAATCTGGGAAGCTGCCTTATACAGAGTCACATCCTCGGTCTATCCTTAGTCCAGTACTGTTGAAACTGACAGGCTGTGTGGTTCTTTGGGGTCTCATACAGGGGTATATCCAACACTACCTGGAGATGCTGGCAATCAAACCCTGGGACCCGTGGTGCACCACGCATGTTTCCTGTCACAAAGGCCCTGCCGAAGACCTAGCAAAGCTGCTATATTAGCATATTCACAAATACAGCTATTTTGATTGTAGTGACATTGCTAAAACTCATCTACTAGCAGGGCATATATACTAAGATATGATTGCTTGTCAACATCTAGAGACATCTTGATTCAGGTTACTGGTGACTATGGATGTCCTCAGAGAAAAGATAGGTTTCGAGAAAACCAATGCTGCAATGCGTGGGGCAATATTATTTAAATAAATATTGCTCGACAAGGTGAAACCTCTAGTTCTGCCATTCAAGGAAAAAATGTAAACATCAGACAATCCTCAATGACATATTGCACTTAGGACATTTTTACACAGCTCATCCAAGGCTTTGCTGTATCTGGTGTGAACATATGTCATTATCTGATATGATGAACAAGTTAGCTGTCAGCATACCCATCTTAGAGTTGGGCAGTAATTCAAACTAAGGGAACTTTGCAGGAATAGGAGATTGGTTAGTTCCACTTCCAATGCATCGGAGGAATCAAAAGGTCTCTGACTCATTAAAAATTCTCATATACCATTCAATTGAAAATACCATTCAAATATCCTTATTTTCTTCAACATTTAGTTACCTCTGGATTCTGGAGAATGGAACACAATCTAAAGCAGAGTTAAAGGTGTATTGTGTGGGGAGAGAGATAGGAAATAAAACATTTTTCCCCACCCACAAGAATGTGCACTGACGTCTGCCAGTAACAGGACGGGAGAAATACTTAGGGCAGCCAAAGTTACGCAACCTCTAAAGACCTGGACCTAGACAATTTACTAACAGATGTAGCTATAAAAGGCCTATTATAGAATCTTGTACAGTAACAATGTGTTCATTCAAATTCACCCTACTCCTCTGAAGGTTTATTTTTAAAACCTCATTGCTGAGAAGTTGAGAGGGGAGAGAACAGGCCATACTGGCTGCAAAAGACTAAATCTCTTGTTCAAAGCGAGCCTTGCTCAGCATTATCCTGATAAGTTAAATATGGATAATGGCCTGATATGTTTTCAGTTTACTTAAAAAAATACAGAAGAGAGCAAGGTCTGAAAGCAAAGGAAAGGAAGCCAATCTTGAGCTAAGCTCTTATAAAAATATGGAAGTGTCTTGGAGGAAAGGTGGAATCTAAATGTAATAAAGCAAACAGCATCATCAAAGGCAGTTCTGCATATGTAGTGGGAATTCATATATAGAACTGCCTCTCTACAACACTGGATAGGAAAGCTTTTACACATACCTGAATGCCTGAAACTTACACATGTAGGAACTCTGATAAATCTATATCGTATGCATGCAGCAGCAGTCTGAAGCAAGGTGAATCATACCATAAGAATATGCTGGGGTGACCTGAACCACTAAGAAGTTAATTGAGTTAGGTTTTCTGGTGAATTGTCCCAGTACGATATGGATGCAGACTGTCACATCCCTATCCTGAGTCCATGATGCTCTGGGATATTTTTCAGTATGCAGAGTACTCTGGACCAAGCTCGCTTTCTTCAAAATTCCATGAGGTAGCCAGGAAGAAAGACAATGACTTGTGAGTTTGAAGGAAAGATCTGAACTAGGTTCCAAAGCAGAGCTCCACCTCTTTGCATCACACTGACTTTATGTTTATCCCACTTTCCATGCATCTGAAAAGCAATGACTTGGATCTGAACCCCTTCCATTCATCAACAGGACTGAGATGCAGCAGAGGATCCCAGGGGCAGAAGACAAGGAGGCAGCTTCCGCGAATCCCTCCTTCTCAAGTGTTCTGGAGGCAATCTGTCAAAGCCAGTTTTGCCTGGGTGGAACTCTACCCAGGGAACTCTACTTCCAGCAGGAACAAATGTAAGGTCACAGCTATTATGCAGAAGTTGCACTAAAACCAGGAAGAGTTATCCATGGGTATTTGGCTGTTGGGATTAGACTTGTGTTTCTCCAGCACAGGCACTGACTGCTACTATCCAACCACCAAAACTACCAAAGCTGTCATGAAGGATTCCTCTTCAGAGGAAGAGTCGGAGTTCCCAGACACGGAGAGCACCCAGATCAGCCATTCTGAATTGGTAAGCCCCATCTTTTTTCCTAAACTTTATTAACCATCCAGAGAGCCTCTCAGGTATTAGGCAGTATGAAATCCATCAAACAGACAAACCTTCTGCTACAAGCAATGTTAAAAGAGCAAACCCAAGTTTGCCAAAATAATAGGAAGGCATAAGGTAATAAAATAAGGATAAGAAGGGAAGGGCAAGGTGGTTGGCCCAGTCTAAGGGCCCTTAAGAGCTGGTTGAAATTATACTGGAAATGACCTGATACACAGAATGCAGTTTATTTTATGCTTTAAAAGGCCTGAGTTTTACCATGAGCCCAAAGAATGCTGCTGTGGTGCAAATAAATTTTTGTACCTTCTGGAGAAAAGTGTCACTTGTGACTGGATTTAGTCCTGTGATATGACAAAGCCTTCTTTCTTCACAGAGTTTAATAGCTACAACTGCCATGGGGGTTTGTGTTAGGAGTGGACTTGGCATTTTTTGCTAGATTGTTTGAAAGGGCCCAGTTTAATAGCAACAGAGTACTTTATTTAGCTGCGCTGGAACTAAGCTTTCTTAATGAGAGAAACACATACCTTTATTATTAAAACACAAGAGTATGTATGTGTGCAAACAACAGAAAACTTAGTTTGCAGGAAATTAAATCTTTTGCAGTCAGATAAAACTTATAACCCCTGAAACATAAGACACAAAACAAAGTAGTAACATGGCAGTGAAAATGTTATATGGAGTCTTTCCTTTCCATTGAAACTTAGGAATTATCCTACTATATGCCAGTATCCTTGCAGCTGGATTATAGTACTTAGACTTACAGCAGGCTATCATCTGTCATCAGAACTGCTTAGATCCAGTATCCTTCCAGTTACCTTTATGTCATGGGCTATCCCTACATTTCATTCCTTCCATGGCTACAATCCAACATTCTGTTTTGGCTTTGCTTCCAAACTCAAAAGTATGTCAAAAGAAATACGCCCCCCTAATTCATCACTGGTCTGAGTTGAGATCTCCAAACAGCCACATCAGAATGTCTTGGGGAAAATGTGACCTTCAGGAAGGTAAAGAGACTTTGCTTTGCAGCAAACATGGAAGTACACACCGAAGACAGGTAATTGAGCATGGCCATCCTTGGAAGAGAGATGACTACCTATCCTGCATATAGGTCAGCATCCCCCAGGGATACAGTGAAGGGACTGGACACTAATCAGTCAAAGTGATACTTCACATTACCATAAGATAAAACCATTTCTTCATGTTACTCTAATATAAAATAAATTAATAACAAAAAATAACCTGTATGTGTCCACTGGCTTCAAGGCAAAGCACCCTGGCTTCAAGGCAAATCCTTTCCTTGAGGAGTCACTTGGGAAGCAAACTGCTTTGACTGACATACTGCTCTGCCCTGCTTCTGCCTCCTTTGGTATCTAACCCTGGGATCCTGAACCCCTAGTCCCTCCTCCTCATTTCAGTTCAGCATTTCCACAATTTCAGAATGGTTTAATGATATTTCCATCTAACTCCAACTGCTTTAGCCTTGACGCCTCAGCCACCTCCTCATCTGGGTCAAAAACATCTTTTGGAGGAACCTCTGCAGTAGTGCAGAGTTTAACCCTTACAACCAGTTGGTCTGGTGGAAGAAGGAAACCAGCCAGCAGCGGTCTCCAACTACAAGTAATGTTGTCAAAGTAAGGGTGTTTCAGGCATACATTTACTACTCTGAAGTCCAATTTTTTATTATGTGTGTTTCACTGTTTAATATTAGTGCATCCTCATTGAACCCATTCCCAGTAATATGCTAAAATGCAAATTTATATTCGATAATAAAAAGCACCACATATAATCCAAACAGTGGACTTTCAGGATTAGTCCAGTATATGTAAATTAATTCCACTCAAAATAAACTTTCTTTAAGAATGTGCAAAAATAAAGTACCCGACAGTACTATTCCAAGCTTTAGAGACTAAATTGGTCCAAATCCTAACAAGAATATGCCAACAAATACAGAAACAAATACAGAAAACAAAACAATTGCTCGTAGACTGGAAACATTCCATATATATTCAGAGCCCAGGAAACAAGATGCTAAGGAATGCAGCATCTACAGAATAATTGCACTAATTTCTCACGCAAGCAAAGCAATTCTCAAGAGATTTCAACCATGAATTTTACCCTAAACAAAGTAAGAAATGCCTGACGTTCAAGCTGGAATCCAAAAAGGAAGAGGAACTCAAGATCATATCACAAGTATAGGTTGGCTACTAAAGAGTACCAATTAATTTCAGAAGATCATTCCACACTTTATAGACTACAAGTAAAGCCTTTGACTGTGAGTATCACAAAAACTATGGATGCTTCTGAAAAAAATGGGTATGCTTCAGTACTTGATCATCCTGATGTATAACCTGCATCAAGAAGCTATTGTTAAGAAAGAATATGGAGAAACAGAACAGTTTCCTATAGGCAAAGGCATCAGACAAAGGTATATTTTATATAGCTATATGTTTAATCTGTACAAAGAACATATCATAAGGAAAGTTGGATTAGAATCAGAGGGCGGAAGAGTGAAAATTGCTGGAAGATACATAACTTATTTAAGATATACAGATGATACCATACTACTGGTAGAAATCACCAATGAACTGAAATGACTCCTGGTGAAAGTGAAACTGCAAAAGCAGAACTGCAGCTGAACGTTAAGAAAACAAAACGCATGACTGTAGAACAATTATGTGTCAACAATTAAGAAACTGGAATTCTGAAAGTTTTTCACACCCTGGCTTAGTCATCAATTCAAATGGAGACTATGGTCAAGAAATTAAGAGGAGACTGAGAATTAGAAGGGCAGCAATGAAGGAACTAAAGTAGATCATCAAATGTAAGGTTGTTTAATTGGAGATCAAGGCCAAGATCATTCACACTATTGTATTTCTGATCACTATACATGGCTGTGAAAGGTGGACAGTGAAAAAAGCTGACATGAAGAAAATCATCTGTTCAAAAAATGCTGCAGCAGGAGAGCTTTGTGAATACCCTGGAATGAGAGAATTATGAACAAATGGATCCTAGATCAAATCAAGCCAGAACTTCACTTGGAGGCCAAGATAAGGAAACTGAAGCTGTTGTACTTTGGACACACCATGGGGAAGCAAGACTCACTGAAGAAGACTATCATGCTAGATAAAGTAGGAGGCTGCACAAGAACAAGTCCGACTTTGAGATGGATAGATTCCATAAAGTTAGCCACAGTCTCAAGCTTACCAGATCTGAACTGTACTATCAAGGAAAGAACATTCTTTCATAGGAGTGCCATAAGTTGGAGATGACTTAATGGCACATAACAACAACTATCTGCGCAAAGACCAAATAAATGAACTAAGAAATAAACAAACAAATACATCTGTCCACCAGGCTTTCCTCCTGGTGGAAGGTTATCTTTTCCTGATGTTCTCTGTTTTTCAAATTGATATACTGTACCAATCCCATCTGCTATTTCATGGTATGTTTTAACTTAAGACAAAACATCTGGCAGTGATGTATTTAACATTTCTGCTTTAATATCTGCTTTAACATTAAAAACTCATGACAAAGGATGCTGAACATGGTACAGGGACAGTATTCTTAGGGATGGCAATAAGTTGTGTTGTTCTTCAGGAACGCAGCATGAGAGGCATGACTGAACTAAGCAAGGAACGTCAAAGCAATCTGCATGACAGGTGTATGGAAATTCCTCAAGACAGACGGCAAACCCATATAGTAAGCCACAGTGAAACATGCCAAAACTATGTTTGGGAGGGCGGGAGAAAAGAGGAAGCATGATGTGCTTCACTCAGAAGTTCCACGGTTCAGTTTCAAAGATATCTGTTTAATATGTGGCAAAAACATCACTGACAAAGAAAAAGGGTTCTTTGTTCCTCAAGTCAGAATCATGTTAATAGGATAAACCCCCAAATAAATTTGTCATGTTAGAGAAGATGCCCTCGGGCAGACACATCAGCTTGGAAGATCAACTTGCCAGGAGGAGACCAGGGCTGACAGGAAACTCCAGAGCACCCAGCCCAGCTCTAGCTGTGGCAAACGGCACAGTGGGAGAGTAACTAACACGCCTTGCTGGAGTGAGGCAGTGGCAGGGCAGGAGAAAGGGCACTGCAGTTCACTACTCCACTATCCAAGGCTGGAAATTCACCCCACCACAAGAGACAGCCAGCTCTGCTGCTATGCATCAGAGGTTAGTAAGATGACATGCATACTGTATAAGCAGGGTCTGAGTCAATTCAATCCAGTTCCTCCAATCCATCAAGTTCAAAACTGTTGCAAGCACGCCATGTGAAAATTCATATGAACAGAAGTACAGAGACTGGGTATGGATGTGTCCAGTGTTACTTTCAGTCGAGTTTGTGGATCAAAGCAATTCAAGTAATAACTCTCAATTTTACATACTAATAGGATTAGTATGTCTCGGGCGATTCTGCCTTTTGATGTCATATGTGAGAACCACTGGAAATCTGATCTGGTATTAAGGAAGTTCTGGAGCCATTATGTGGGTAATAGAGTGGTAGAGGCTATGTAATTACAGGCAAACCATACTCATGTGCTGTCTGTGGTCATTTACAGGAAGCAACAGCAGAAGTAATAGCAGAAGTACACTAGATTCCACTACAATACTCTGAAGGTGGACATCACTAAAGAGTGCACATAGTGCTGAGAACCAATAGCAAGCACAATAAGAAGAACAAAGCCCTTCCACTCAATCCAGTGAACCAATGGAGATTAACAATTCACTAATCAAGGAACTTAGGGACTGTAGGTGGCGCAGTGGTTTAAACCGCTGTGCTGCTGGGCTGGTAGATTGAAAGGTCGCCGGTTCGAATCTGCACAACGGGGTGAGTTCCCGTTGCTCCGTCCCAGCTCCTGCCAACCTTGCAGTTTGAAAGCATGCAAATGCAAGTAGATAAAAAGGTACCACTTCGGTGGGAGGGTAACAGCGTTCCGTGCACTTCGCCAGCCACATGACCACGGAGACTGTCTGCAGACAAACGCTGGCTCCCTCAGCTAGGAAACGGAGATGAGCACCGCCCACTAGAGTCAGGCATGACTGGACTTAACGTCAAGGGGAAACCTTTACCTTTAATCAAGGCACTTTTCTTAACTTTTGAAAATCCATTACTCATGAAACACCAGTGGACCAGCTAAATTCTTCAACGGTTCTACAGATTTTATCAGAAAAAACTTGGAGAAACTAAAAACTTGGGGACAAGTACAGTGCACAGATATGGATAATGTACCTTCACATAGTTACTGTAGCAAACACCATTATATAGACAAAAATGTCCTGAAATGAGAAAATGTATCTGCAACATTAACTCATGTGTACAATGTCTTGTAAATGTTTTTTCCGATACTAGATATTAGAACTATGCCCAATGAATCAGACTGCACATTCTGTGGATGACAGAATGAAAAGACAAGTAACGAGAAATATACAAGGCATTCCAAGAAAGTAATTTCACATTAGAGCATCAGAGAATGGACTGTAATGTTTATAGAGCAAACACTCAAGCAATCAGAAAAATGTCAAAGAGGGTTGAGACATGGGAAGAGGGAATGACAGAAAACTAAGAGGCCTTATGAATTGTGGGTCACTTAACATGCAACAAAGTACAATAAGCACAGTAAATAACTATAAGCAACTGAATATTGCACATCTCTCTCCAAATGCTGATGTTGCTATGTTCCACCTGTACAAGGTTCATTTCCAATAGCTGGGATGAAAACACACATGAAGTTTACAACATGTTTCCAGAACAATGGGAATGGGCATGTTTACATGGCATCTTTACATAACAGCTGTCCCTCCACAAAAACCCTCAACACTAAAGAATTACTCAAGATAGTTCACTGGAAGTGCTAAGTCAGTCAACAACATTCATAGTCACAGACATACATCCCAACTTTATAGTCTTCTTGTACAGTATGGCACTAAGAGCAGCTATGCAGGTGCATTACCAGTTTTTACCAATGAAGAAGAGAATTAAGAAGTAACAGTAATGACTTAAGAAAAGCATATGTACATTCTTGTTGATTGCTTCAATGACAAGGCTTGTATACAATACTTTATAATTACTATTTCACCATATTGTTTAGTTACCTTATGTCATTTATCTACCTTGATTCTGGTGCTATTTGGCATTAAAAATTATGGTAGATATTTTGATGCTTCATGTTGAAAACTTTTTACGGTTCATGGTAAATACAATTTCATTGAAATTCTTGATAAAGAACTCCAAGAAAGCTTACCTAAAACATAATATCCCATATTGCTCCAGTTAGTATCACCTAGGAGTTTTTTTTAACACAAAACTTTTCCCAAATAACACAACACCTGGTAGCAAACCATCTTGGAACAGATGTCTGTCCATTTCTCTGTCCCTCCACCGTTCATTCTCGCTCCCTCCCTCCCTCTCTCTCACACACACACACCATGGACTAGCATACAGAATGCCCTATAAATAGGCTATCTCCTGAGCTTCCAGCATAGACAGTTATGAGGTGCGTTGTGAAGGCAGGTAGCAAAGGACAACTTTCCTGTCTTTGTGTTCCATCTGTAAAGAAACAAATGCACTGTTCACAAAGTCCCTGTTTTTAACCCCCAAATAAAGTGCTCCCCCTGGGCTATCATACCACAATGTACAGGCAACTTAAAAGGAAGAAGGGATGGGGAGAGAGTAAATAGTTCTTTGTGCTGATTCCTCAACCTTCTGCACAAGGTGGGCCTTCCCAACTCCTGAGTTATACTGCTCCCAACAACCTCAATGAAGATGGCTCCAGCCCTCTCCCAAAGAAGCCCAAGACAGACCACCACTTAATTGTCCTAGTACCTTGTATATTCTTAGCTAGATTTTTATTTATGTGTTCTTAATTGGGACACTATCTCAGTGCCTGCCCTTCTTATGATATACTATCAGGTGAACAGGAATGTGGCCACCTACCTGTTTCTTTGGTTACAATGTTTTTTGCACCCAAATGCGCCACATTAGTCTTCCTTTTACCTCACCTAAGCTTCCTACAACAGAAATGCCCACTTCCGTGATTCTGCTGATAGAAAACCACCATGCCCCCATCAATATGAGTCCACATGCACAGGTTATCCCAGTGGTGCTCCATTCTACATGCTGGCGTGCCTCTCTCCACTCCACTATGGGGACAACCTCAAATAAGGAGGTGATTCATGATGGTGCTTTACTATGAGGCCAACACACTCATGCAAATTCAGCCCATATTTCAAAGGAAGAAGGATTATGTTAATGGTATGGCCAGGCAGCTGGGCCTCAGCATGGAATACCCACTTCATATGGCATACGAAAGTATTAGAAGTGCTAAAAAAAACCTTGCTTGAGCCCTGCTCCACTCCATATATAGATCTCATTCACAGGGCAACTAAAAAGCCATCGTGAAGAAGGGAAAATACTTGCCCACACGTTTTTCTAATGCAGCTAATGTTGATAGGAACCTGAGCAGTGCTGGAGAAAGAGCTAAAATGAGCAGGCTGTGAATTTTCTTTTTCTGTGGGGCTCTTCCCCACCTCCCCAACAAAGGCATCCTCTTTGTGGGCTCACAGTGCCAAGCCAGCCCCTGCTGCACCTGTGTTTTACGGTCCTACCAGCATTATACAGCCTTCTTATTTGATCCAGTGCTGATTGTACTCCATGAGTTTTTACTGCCAATCTGCAGGCTGGTGGGGGTCAGGGGGCTCTCTATCAAAGCAGTCACTCCACTTCCTCAGTGTGGGCTGCTGTAGAATTCAGGAATTCAAGCTGAGTTTGATGTAAAGCGCTCCATCATCATATGGTTCCTTTTAATCAGTCCCATGAGGCAGAGGCATTTCGAGAGGGGTAGAACAGCTTATTTACAGACACGGCTTGCCCTTCTCTTTACCTTCCTTTCTGGAAGGCAGCCAGTGACCGACTCATACCTCCGTTCACATCTGGCGAGAGCTCTGCCTGCGCTCCACACAGGTTGCTATGCTCCTTTGGCCCATTCTGGCCACTCGCTTTATGTGCATGCATTTTAATTCCTTTATTTGTGTTTGTGCAGTCCAACTTGGGGTATGAAGCACAACAGCAGAGGAGAGGAGGACTAGATTATTTTGTCTAGCTGAGCACTACACAGTGGTTCCTTCCAGTACTTACTGGCAGTCCCTAAGGTAAGAAGAACAGGAAAGTGACCTTTCTTTTTCATATGATTCCACACTCTGAGGCATTAAGGGATTTTGTGTGAGTGGCAGCAGTGCTGATCAAGTACTGGTTGACTCAGCTGTCTCTCACCTAGCGACTAGGCAGCCCAAAGGACCTCTGGCTGCCAAAGGCAAATTTGTTCTGTTCTGTTCTGTTGATGCTTGGAATTGACTGCACTGCTCTCATCCTAAGAATTTCTTTGCCTGCCAGGAGTCAATGGTAGTGCAAGAAAATATGGGGCAAAGTAGTAAAAATAGCCAAGGCCTAGAGGGATAGACCAGGCATGAGCCTGAAAAAGAACAGATAAACATGGTAAGACTCTGCAGTGGTGAGGCAGGGTGAAATTCACCTTGATAAATCACTTTTGATTGGACCTAAACTGTGAAAGTTGGACCATAAGGAAGGTTGAGCACCGAAGGATTGAGGCCTTTGAATTGTGGTGCTGGAGGAGACTCCTGCAAATCCCTTGGACTGAAAGGCAATCAAACCAGTCAGTCCTAGAAGAGATCAACCCTGACTGCTCTTTAGAAGGCCAGATACTGAAGATGAAACTCAAATACTTTGGCCACCTAATGAGATGGAAGGACTCCCTGGAGAAGAGCCTAATGCTGGGAACAACTGACGGCAAAAGAAGAAGGGGGCGGCAGAGAATGAGGTGGATAGATGGAGTCACTGAAGCAGCTGGCGTGAGCTTAAGTGGACTCTGGGGGATGGTGGAGGACAGGAAGGCCTGGAGGAATGTTGTCCATGGGGTCGCAATGAGTCGGATGCCACTTCACAACTAACAACAACAACAAAACATGCTGGGTGTCTTTTCTAGGAAAGTGGGAAAGCAAAGAGACAATCGGTAGTGAATGTTTAATACACTCTTCTTGAAACAAAGAGATGTTTCTGATACCTTTCAGAGGGAATCTTAGTAGAGTTTTTAAGGTTCTTCCTTCTGGAACTAAAGCTTATACAGGAACAAGGACCATTATTTGCACTGGGAATAAATGATGAGGTAGATGGCTAGAAAGATCCATCACATTGAGGAATGGCAGCAGCTAAGCAGGAGTTCTGCTGCTTCTCTGTTCTTCTCCACAGTTGCCTTTTCCAAACCTCTGTTATCTAAACCTATTCTATACTCCATCATGAAGCCCAGAATTCCCCCTTACTCTGAGCACTGAACACATTCCTCTGGCTTTCAAAGCCAACAGGGTTTTGGTTCATACACACTTTTGACTTTGCTTGCAGACAGAGGGTGCCTTTACAGCAGCCTCCTCCAACCTGGTGCCCTCTCCGCATTCCTGACCTTCAACCATGCAGGCTGGGGTTGATAGGATGTGAAGTTATGACTGAAAGGCACCAGGTTGGGATAGTCTTCTGCACAGTCTAATAAATTACACAGCTGGTTTCTTCCATATTTTTTGGCAGCATAATCCATGTCCATGCAGAAGTAAGTCCCATTGCATTCAGTAAGACCCTTGTCTAGCCCATCTAAACAATACTGCAAGTTAATCTCAGTGTACATACTCTCAATGTCCATTCTGGTGTTTCAGTGAATCTCTAACCTGTAGTCTGGTTATACCTAAACTAGTAGTCTGGAATAACATTCCTGTGTTCTCATCTGAGTGTCCATCAAGGGTCAAGCACAGCGATTCCCAAGTTACCTGCCATTTTCTACAGTGGCATAAGCAGGGGCACATAGCAGTTCTGGGGAGGGATTTTCGGAGGGAGAAATGGTACGGGGAAGGTGTAAAGCCTAAGTGCTATGGTCCCAATCTGAATTTATTTATTCATTTATACATGTATTTATAGGCTGGCTATAACTGCCTGAGCCTTCTTACAATACACTAAACATATTAAAACATAATAGAACACATAAAAACCCATTAAAACACTAATGGATTAAAACATCTATAATAACCGTATAAAAAGGGCCACAGCATTCAGGGGCAAAGCATTATTTTTTTTTTCTAAAAAGCTATGTCTTCACCTGGCACCAAAAGGGAATTAAAGATGGCACCAGGCAAATTTTCCAAGGGAGGGAGTTTCAAGGATGGGGAGCAGCAGTGGAAAAGGCCCTTCACCTAGTTGTCCCCCACATGTCCCTGAGGGGTGGTTCTCATAGAAGGGCCTCCTGAGCTGAGCTGAATTCTCCAAGCGCTGCTGTTTCTAAACAAGTAGCAACAGCAGCTGCTAATGTGAATGTTGGGACCCACAGGAAATATTATTTCTCTGGAATTCCTTAAGTCAGGACTGCTGAGTTGGGGGCAAATGAACCCATAACATCTCCAAATCAGCACTACCCTGAAAGAGCAGGGTGAGCACCAGTACATACCGTGGCAGGCCACGTGGCCCTAGGGTAGGCAACGTGGTCCTTTCCAGGTACTTTGATACAACTTTCTTAATCCCTGGCCAGACTGCCCAGCAGGAGCTGTGCTAGTGCATTAGAGGTCTGGGGCCAGTGAGAAGCAGGATCAAGGGGTCACAAGCCATCGAAGCTGGCGGGTAATCTGACTGGTGGTGCTGAGTCTGATCACCGGACACAGAGACAAAGAGTGCAGAGGAGGAGGAGTTATTAGTTTGAGTCCCCAGCAACCAGCAAACTGACACAGAAACTATTTTGCGTGTTTTCCTGAACTCAGTGGACTAGTATCTCTTCATGTGATAGGGCTCAAAACAAACTTTCTATGGTACAGCACATAGGCAAGAAAAGTTAAACATACATCAAAGTGCACATTCATTGTGATACTGACACACACACCTACTCACACACACACAAACACCAGCCTAACAACATACACACATACATAGTTAGTAATGTCCCAGGGCATTTTGTTGAATGGGTAACACCAGGAAATGATTTCTTACTAGGCCTTTAAGCCTACCTCACAGGATGGATGTGAGGAGAAAATGGAGATATCATGCATACCTGTTTGAGCACCTTGTAAGAGAGACAATATAAATGTAACAATTTAATGATTCCCCAGCTCAGTGGTTAATCAAGTTAATATTTTAAAATTGCTTTACATTTTTCTAATGTTTGTCTTGTGTGCCACCCTGTGAAAATTTTACCTTTAAAATGGGCCTAATAATTCCATTCTAGAAAAGCTGTGCAGAGGGAGATGAGCAGAAAAAGTTTCTAGGCCCAATCCATCTGAATAGTGAAAGGCGTAATCATCTGTACAGGTGGCTAGGAGTTGTGGGACTTACATCTGCCTTACATTTATTTCTTGCTTCTCCATCCCGGTCGCTTTTTCCTTGTATGTTGTGTCTTGTTAGACTATCAGCCTGCAGAAAGAGACTTTCTTCTTTTACCGATAATTCATAAGCTGCTACAGGAGGATTTTTGATTGAGGAGCACGATACAGTTATTCAGGGAGCACCATCCTATGGCTGCTAGACAATGTTTAGACAGCCATAGGATTACTTGGAGTTCCTGCTCTGACTTTGGTTGCTTGCTCTGATGTCAGAGCTGGGAGTTCAAAGATGAAGCAACCCCCTCCACACACACACTATCAGCAGCATGGAAAGAACTGCATCAGCTGCTTCTTGGAGGCTTGGGTGAAGAGAGTCTGGGGACAGTGGGGACTAGAGACCGGAGCTGCCACAGTGCAAAGTATCACAGCAGTATCTCGGCCTCTCTCCCTCATGCGCAGAAGTGCCACACATGATACTGCTGAAGCTTGATGGTTTGCAGGCAGGGAGGCCATAATCACCTGAGTTTAGAGGAATCCAGGCATCCTGGGTACAGAATAAGTTAAGGAAATAATTCACTTTAAATAGGTATTTAAAAAATAGAACAATGAGTGTTCAAAGCCATGTGCCTGCCCAACCAGCTGCTCCCAGGGTATAAACAGTCTCAAAAAAATAAAAATAAAAAGGAAAGGAGAGGGGAGGATGCTTTAACAACCAGCATCAATTTTGATGGGCCCCAACATGGCCATTTCAGCATGTACTTAACAATTCCATTGAGAATGATGAAACTTAAAGTACGCTACTTTGGCATAATCTAAAGGGAGGGGGTGATCTCACTCCTTCGCCTTCTGGGAATTAATGCATCTGTGGCACATCTGACAACTTTTCTCAGCTAGTGCCAATCTGTGCATGCCTACATAGAAACAAGTCCGACTGAGTTTCATGCAAAATATTTCCAGGCACATAAGTGTATGCTTGTGGCCTTGGTTATAGAATCCAACATAACCTCACCCCACAATCAAAGAAAATAAAAGAATTGATCATTATAGTATTTATTTATTTATTTATTTATTTAGTAAACTTCTATGCCGCCCCATTCGCCGAAGCCTCAGGGAGGCTTACAACAATAAATACATATAACTATATAAAAACAATATAATTGGAAACACCCTGGCCAAAGATATAAAATCAATAAATAAGCTAACAATTAAAATGCCATTTAAATAAAATAAAAAATAGAATTATCTCCTGGTAAAAGTTCATGAGAGTGCAGCCTAAATTAAAAATAGCAGAAATGTAATGAATGGATAAATGACCCATAAATATAACATCTCACTGCCATCTCCCCAATTTGCCTTCACAGACTGCTTTGCACATCAGCAGGAAAAGATCAGGAGAGAATATATACACACACATGCACCATAGTATAGCATGGGCAAAGCATAAATATCGCATCCATTTTGCAAATACATATACAGGTATGTGATTTCAGCCCTTTCCCTTTTGCAGTCAGAATTAGAAAAATTAAAGACTAATTTTGTTTTGCTGTTGTTGTTTTTTGAAAGTAGTTTTCCATCTTTTCCAGTGTATTCCTTATATGGATTAGAACAGCTAGCCAGTGATAGGAGCACAATAAGAGACTTGTCCCAGAGTTAATCCAAAATTGTCCCAGAGTTAATCCAGAGGAAAAATATTTATGTAACTGTGAACCATAATATTTTTCCATAATAATCTTAGATATAGCAGACCTAACTTTTTAAAGAGGGGGTGGGCAGTGTTCCATACATTTGTGGATCAAGCACAAAACTTACTATATTTTTCCCCAGGAAACAACAAACCCCAAGAATTCTTAATCCATACACATTTTACTCTGCTTGATAGCTCTATATATTCATAATAAATAGCATAGATTCTCCTCCAGAAATAACAAATGTTCTCACAATACACAGTAGAGATGCAGTCTGATTAAGCATACAGTCATCTGCAGAATTAGCCAGAAAATAAAGAAAGCTACTTTTTTCTGTCTAAACTTGCAGAGGATTATATCTTAACAGCAATTTACCGTGTGATCCAACACATGCCTGCCTGTGAGCATGCCCCATTGAACTCATTTGGCCTTTCTTTTGAGAAGACACATATAGGACTCCATGATTCATCAATGAATTCAATGCAGTGTTGAGCAGGCGTGGCATACCAGGTTGCCAGCAGTAATGGCAACGACATGCTGCAGGTTGTAGGGACTCAATCCACTTACTCATATTCGGAGCCTGGATTAATTTTCCGGTGTACAATGGATGTACGACAAATCAGTTCAATTACTTTGGATTATTTCCAGAGCAGACTTTGGCTCTGCTGCCTATCCCTGACATTATCTGAGCACGCTCCCTTTTAATACCAAACTAGGAAGTAAGAGAGCAAATTAAGATCTGCTTGCAAGCATGATAAAAACATCTCTAAACAAGCACTCTAATTAAAAGGCAGGGACTCATGTTGTGTCTTTATTAGGAAGACGATAAAGACAAGATCCATCAAGTCAGAGAATTGCAAAGGGGAAATTTAACATAAAATAAATATAGATAAAGCAATTGAACACTTGGTGGCAGCAGAGAAACATCAAAGAAGCAGGTAATAATAGACCCACCACACATCAAAACCTTTTTAGATCAATAGAGGGGACCCGCAACCCAGTAGGAAATTCTCACAAGTTCTAAGTCACTCTTCTCTAATCTGCTGCTCTCCAGATATGCTGTACTACAAGTCCCATCATACAAATTCAGCCTGACCAAAGATGTTGCCTGGGGATACTGGGAGTTGATATCCAATACATCTGGAAGACACCAGGCTGAGGAAGTCTGGGATGAGCAGGTTGCTTAGCTGTAACTGATGTTCTTCAAGTGGCCATCTGTGCAGTCACACATATGGGTTCTGTGCCTGCGCAGTGCCTTTGGCTGGAAGATTAACAGCTAACGGCTTTTGGCGGGAACTCCGCTCCCCTCCCCCCTAGCCTTATATAAGGAGTGGAGTGTCCGCCATTTTCCAGTCTTTGAAAGACCGACGTTTGCTCCCTTAATAAAGTTATTGTCATTATGACAAGAAACCAAAACTTTAGTGGTACGACAAAATATTTAAAGAGATCCTAGCATCGAAGAGAAGGAAGTCGGACCACCCATGACACCAAGCGGGATCGGAGGGTGGGTTGTGTGACTGCACAGATGGCCACTCGAAGAACATCAGTTACAGGTAAGCAACCTGCTCTTCTTCGTCGTGGCCTCTGTGCATCACACATATGGGTAGAGTAACAAGCTTACCCAAACTGGAGGAGGGAGGTGTCATCAACAAAGAACAGAAGAAAGAACAGCCCTGCCAAAAGAGCAATCTTGTCTGGCACGGACATCAAGTCTATAGTGTCTGGCAAAGGTACACGGGGTAGCCCAAGTGGCAGCTCTGCAGACGTTTTCTATCGGGACCCCCGATGCAAAGGCCAAAGAAGCAGCAACAGCCCTTGTAGAATGACCTCTTGGAGTAGATGGTAAGTCCAATTTAGCCAACTGGTAAGACAGAACAATTGTCTTCACTATCCATTTGGAAAGTCATTGGGAAGTGACCGGGTAACCTTGGTTGTGTTCCGAGTATTTCACAAAAAGTCTATTTGAGTGTCGAACAGACTCAGTCCTAGACCTATAAAAGGCTAAGCAACGATGAACATCCAGCATATGCAGAGATCTCTCTATCGGATTCGAAGGAGTTGGAAAGAAGGCTGGTAAAACGATCTCTTGCTGCATGTGAAACGAGGTAGCGACTTTTGGAAGAAAGGACGGATCCAGCCGTAGAACTACCTTTTCCTTATGAAAATTCAGAAAAGGGGGGTCTACCCTAAGGGCACAAAGCTCGGAAGATCTACGGGCTGAAGTAACTGCAACGAGGAAAGCAGTCTTCCATGAGACAAGGCGTATATCAGTTGTTGCCATGGGTTCGAAAGGTGGCCGAATCAGTGCTTGTACAACTACTGAAAGACTCCAAGTGGGCATCAGGGGCCTTATTGTTGGTTGGAGGTTACCCAATCCTCTCAAAAATCTTTTAATCAAAGGTTGAGAAAAAATGGAGAAACTGTGTACAGTTCCACAGTAGGAAGAAATCGCCGTTGTATATACTTTTATGGAAGTAGGTTTAAGTCCAGACTGATGCAATTCGAAGAGAATTGGAAGAATCTGCTGAACAGAAGCCGAGGACACTGGAAACGAGTGAGATTCGGCAAAGCTGGAGAATCTACACCATTTCGCTGCATACGATTTTCTAGTGGATGGTCTTAATGCAGATTCGAGAATATATCGCAGATCTGGCTGTAAGGTTTGTGAGGCAGAGGTAGTAGGGATTGCCGGTGGCGTCGACACCGGTGCAGCGCATACAGTCATCGGATCCTCCAGGCAGTCAGTTTCAGCGACAACAGGTCTGGGTGTTGGATCGTGCCCTCCCTCTGGGTAATGAGATAAGGAAGAAGAGGGAGTTGGAGAAAATCCTTCCGAGAGATGTGAAGGAGAGTTGAGAACCATGGCTGGCGTGGCCACCAGGGGGTAATTGTATCCCTGTGGCCCCTTCGTGAATGATCTTTGCCAGCACTCTCATGATGAGGGGAATCAGTGGGAAAGCGTAAAAAGCCATGTCATTCCAGGGGATCATGAAGGCATCCCCGGACGACCCCTGTCCTATCCCCGCTCTGGAACAATAGTTCGTGCACACCCTGTTCTGTTGTGTGGCAAACAGGTCTATGTCTGTCTGGCCCCAGCGGTGAAACAGTCTGTCGCGAACTCGACGGTCTAGTTCCCATTCGTGCAACTGCGACATATGTCTGCTCAAGAGATCTGCGTCTACATTGTCCATGCCCACAAGATGTACTGCTAGAAGAGTGATATCTCTCGGTATGCACCAGTCCCAAATTTGCATGGATAGGCAGGCTAATTTCGGGGACCGGGTTCCACCTTGTTTGTTCAAATAAAAGACCGTAGCCATGTTGTCCGAGGTCAGCTGGACAACCTGGTGAAGAAGTATGTCCTCGAATGATTGCAGGGCTTTGAAAACAGCAAGAAGTTCCAGGAAGTTGATGTGGTTCCTGGAATCCCGGGGACTCTACACCCCTTGGGTATGTAGGTCGGAGCAAATGGCTCCCCATTCGAGAAGAGACGTGTCGGTACCGAGAGTCACTGTAGGGTACTGAGGTCGAAATGGGACACCAACATTTAAATTGGCTGGTTCTATCCACCATAACAGGGACTGAAGAACGGAGACTGGGAGCCGAATCCATTTGGCAGGTGGATCTATCTGTGGTCAGAACATCCCGTTGAAGAACAGCTGGAGAGGGCGTAACCTGAGTTTGGCATGCGGAACCACGGCGATGGATGCGGACATGTGTCCCAACAGGCTCTAGATAGATCAGGCAGGAACAGTCCTTTCTTGTAGAATCCGAGAGATGCACCGAGCAATAGCATGCTGTCTGTCTTGAGGAAGAAAAGCTCTTGCCAACGTCGAATCCAGCCAGGCTCCGATAAAGTTGATCGTCTGTGTAGGGAGAAGAGAAGACTTTTGTTGATTAATACAGAGTCCAAGGTCTTGTAATAGAGCACAAGTAGTTTCAACAGCAGACGAAAGTCCTGCTTTTGTGTCGGAAACCAACAACCAATCATCGAGGTACGGGTATATCCGAATTCCAAGTAAACGAAGGTGTGTGCAGACAGGGGCCATACACTTCGTAAAAACTCTCGGTGCAGTGGCCAATCCAAATGGTAACACCTTGAATTCGTAGATTTCAGAGTCTACCGTAAAACGAAGGAAGCGCCTATGACATGGATGTATTGAAATATGAAAATAGGTATCCTTCAAATCCAGCGACGCGAACCAATCCCCTCTTCCCAGCAATGGAAGTATATTTTGGAGCGTGGTCATCCGAAACTTCTTTGGTGTTATGAATCTATTGAGAGCTCTCAAGTCCAATATGGGTCGGAGACCCCCATCTCGTTTCGGTACCGTAAAATATCTGGAATAAAATCCGTGGAGTCCTTCCGATGACGATAAACGACAAACAGCTCCTTTAGTAAGAAGTTGATGAATCTCGTCCAACAGTACCGACGAGTTCAGTGTAAAATGGATAGGATTCGGTGATGGAACAATGTCAAATTCAATTCCATAGCCATGCTGGATGATGGATAACACCCATCCATCAGATGTGATGGACTCCCAAGTGGGGAGCCGACTTTTCAGCTGGTCCTCAAATGAGAGAGGGGAAGGTGAAGTTGGGAGGAGAGGAGAGGCTTGCTCGTTGCATCAGCACTGTTGCCTGTCCATCTCAAAGTGGTGGCAGCCCTGCTGGAAGCACTGGGATGGTTGCTGTCTGCAGCATTGCTGGCGTTGATGTGGTTGTTGTTGCTGAGGTTGAAATTGTTGGCGGTATTGCGGGCGTGACCATGACCACTTACGTCGAGGCAGGGATTGCAGTTCCATACGACGGGTCGTCATTCTGGATTCATGGATCTTCTTCAGTTTGCTATCCGTCTTCGCATTGAAGAGACTGGATCCATCGAACAGCATCTCCTCAATTCTCTGCTTCATTTCGTCTGGAAAATTGCAATTATGCAACCAGGCGTGTCTGCGGAGGGAAATGGCACCGACAAGCGACCTCGAATCAGAATCAACGTGGTGCCTCGCTGTGGAGAGCTGTTGCACCGCCACCTGCATAGCTTCCTAAACAAAGGTTTTTGCAAGTTTGCCCTGGTTTCCTGGGAAGGTGTCAATGATGGCGTCTAGGCATTGTATAAGAAAATACTGATAGTGTGCCAGGGTCGCCTCATAATTGGAAATTCGTAATCCAAGGCCCGAAGCTGCGTATACCCGGCGGGCGAGGGAGTCAACTTTTCTTCCCTCTTTATCACGAGATGAGGTGTGTCCACGTGCTTCCTGGCCTTGAGAAGATTCCACAACAACCGAGTTCAGCTTGGGGTGATGGAGGAGGAACGGGATGTCTTCCTCCCGAACCCGATACATAGATTTGTATTTACGTGAAGTTGGTTGTGGGTGAGCCGGGAGGTCCCATGGTTGAGTCAATGCTTGCCGTAGGGTCGTAATGAACAGCAAGGCAATAGATGTGGATCGTTCGCCCCTGACCACATCATAAAAACGGTCAGTGCTTGGTCCTGGTTGTTGGTGGGCTTCGATGTCCAGCGACTTCACCAGCCTGGCCATCAATTCATTGAAAGAGATGTACGGTTCTTCAGGTGACCCCGGGCCCTGTGAAGTAACTGCTGCATCTGGCGAGGTCGAGTCAGTCTCAGACTCATCAGATTCCATCCAGTAAGGGGGTGGTGCACTGGAAGAAGAATCTCCTGGCGATTTCGATCTGCCGCTTTCTCTAGATGGAGCCCTCGGGGCGTCTCTGGGCGTTGAATGGAAATGATCCCGAGGAGCTGGCGGCAAGGATCGTCCCCTGGAAACCGGATAATAGGCCACGGATTAGAACTCTTCCCGTCTCGGAGCTGAGAAGTATCTGGAATGGTACCAGTCATCGGATCTAGCATCCGAGGAACGACTCCTGCGGCTTCTCGGGGGAGAGATGGCGATGTCGGTATCCAGAGGGACAGGCGGCATTGGCATTGGCGACCGAGCTCTCGGTGGAGAATCTCTTATTTCCTCATCTGAAATGGAGCCATGCCATGGATCCAGAAGAGGTTCGGCTGCTGGTCGGCGTGGTGAGCCTGGCGGAGTAACTCTCATAGCCGCCTGGATGGTCGGGACCGAGGGGGTCGGTTCCATGGCTGGAGTCGGGATTGAGGAAGTCGCCGAACCCAAGTGGCGATGCTTTGTGTGCTCGGGATTCCTCGGCTTTTTAACCGGCTTGCCCACCTTATCTTTTTTGGCCTTCTTATGCACAGGATGTTTGTCCGGATCGCTGCGCTTTCTCTTCTCCTTTTGTTTCCTTGGTAGGGAAACGGGCTGATTGGCCATGGTAGGAGCACCTTCTTCAGAAGGGTGTGAGGGCGGAGCAATGGAGGAAGAGGCTGGGCGTTGCAGCCGGTTGGCCAAAGTTGGACAGCCTTCTGGTGGAGCCACAGTTGTGGAAGGCTTAGCCACCAGCCGGTCAGATTGGAGGAGAGCCTGGTCCCACAAGAGCTTGCGGAGGCGGTTCTCCCGATTCTTCCTCGCCTGTTTGGAGAAGGCCAAGCAGTGGCCGCATTTATCTGTCCTGTGCCCTTCCCCCAGGCAAAGGAGGCACAGGTCATGCGGGTCCGCGGTGGGCATTTTGGAGCTGCACTTACCGCACTTGCGGAACGCCACCCATTGCACCATTGTAGAAAAAGAAGAGAAGGAGATAGTAAAGCGGGAAAGTAATATTTTTGGGGTTTTTTTTTTTTTTTTAGGAACAAGAGAGAAAAAAAGTGAAAAGCGAACAAGTGAGTGAAATACTAACAGCAACAGGAACGAGGGAATACTAACATGGTAAGAAAAAGGGAAGTTTTTCAACAAGCGAAAGGTAAGTAATGATCTAAGCGAGAGCGAAGCGGCACGAGGCACAATGAACGGCGCTCGCAAAGACTGGAAAATGGCGGACAGTCTGCTCCTTATATAATGCTAGCGGGGAGGGGGAGCGGAGTTCCCACCAAAAACCATTAGCTGTTAATCTTCCGGCCAAAGGCACTGCACAGGCACAGAACCCATATGTGTGATGCACAGAGGCCACGACGAAGAAAAGCTAATAACCCCCAATCAAAGTTGCTACTTGTGCTGTTTTTAACAAGGGAGCACTGAAAAAATGCAGTGAAAATGCAAAAAAATGAACAGAGAACATCCTATAAGCTATAATAGAAGAGTCCTATAAGCTACCAATGGCACTTACTGTTATTCCTGTGCATTTCATTTTTTCACTTCTTTCATTTTTGATTTTACTAATTTTCAATTGAAAATACAACCGAAGGAACACTACATCAAATTTAAAAAACATACAATTAAACATACAATTAAAATAATTCTTTAAAACACTGTGCTCCCCCACTATCACCAAAGGATGCACGTTTAAGATTTTAAAAACTTCTTTAAGCACTCCTTCAGAACATTTCCCCCTTCCAAAACTGCAATGATTCTTCTGATGGTTCAAATCCTTTCTCTTTTTTAAAGACATAATAAATACACCCCAAATCTCATTAAACTTATTTTTCTTTATATGCCCCTTTCTCACTTTAATATAACAATTTATCATTGATAGCTATATTCCTATGGATTTCAGTCTTCCAAGAGCAGCAAGTTGTTGTTGTTTAAATTGGCTGCATTTGCCCTTCTCCAATTTATCTTGAGCACTAAACTGTGTCATGAAATAGCTGAAATTTCATGAAATAGCACATCACTGGATCCAGTCAAGGGAAAGTTACTGTCAACATAAAGCAGCTGGCCAGAAGCACCGGCAAGGACTCCCAACAGAAACATCCCAGGCAAAAATCAAGAGGACAACAGGTGGTTTGCAAAACTTGACAAGCCATTCTTCCTAAAATGTGTCCATCAGCTGATCAGGTACATCATGTGTAGATCTTGTCCTTCTTGGTGCCACCACAGCCAAGGAGGATGCAGGTGAATGGAGGTCCTACAAGGTACCACAGGACCAGAAGCAAAGGCAAAGGCAAGGATATGCAAGGAGCTGAGACCAGCAAGGCACATAAGCAAAGCCCAGCGCATGCAAAGGGCAGCTCCTGAGAAGGCAGGGCAGAACGAGAAGAAAAGGCAAGGTCAAGAACAGGAAAGGAGTAGAAACCTG
Source organism: Varanus komodoensis (assembly GCF_004798865.1). Lineage (NCBI taxonomy): Eukaryota > Metazoa > Chordata > Lepidosauria > Squamata > Varanidae > Varanus > Varanus komodoensis. The sequence continues at coordinate 1,535,548 of NW_025336664.1, read as the reverse complement.
GCAAAGGCAGCCTGAGACCAGAGGCAAAGGCAGTGCTAGGGCACAAGTGAAGGTGCAGTAGAACTGGAGACAGGATCAAGAACATGAAGCCACTGCCAGCAATATTCATGTCGCTGTGGTGAACCCAGGCAGGCCCAAGCAGCCTTTTATGGCACCTCCCGTGGCTTGGCGCTGGTTCCCCTGATTGCAGAGGTTCTAAGCCCTGCAAGCAACTATGTTCCTGATGCCAGTCCTTCAAGTACTTGCAAAGTGCACCAGACTGCCTATCAAGTCAGCAAAAGGAGCTGCATGGCTTTGCAGATGCTGACAGTGCTTTTGCAAGTAACCAGGGGGCCTGCAAGGATGTTTTGCAAAGTGATATGAAGTAGCTTCTTGGCATGTTGGCACTGGCATGTCTATTTGCTGGGAATCAGCCAATGTACACGCCAAAAAGAGACTCTGTACCCCTTTGTAAAACCCTGTTTTTAAAGATTTTCAAGGGGACAGAGTAAGGCCTCAAGAGGTTCCTATGCAGCAGAATTTTCAGGGTTCCTTGATGTGCTTGTGCATCCATGGGCTGCCCTCACTTCTGCAAGTGAGGATGATTCATGGAATACCAGCCTCCCAACCTCCCCAAGGGACTGGCAGAAAAGGGTGTCTCAGGACTTCAATTTCATCCCCTTCTATCAGGAACTTTGGGGTTTCTTGGGGTGTTCCTGAGTTGAGAGTACCTGAGTCACTGTTTCCTAAATTGACAGCAGCTCTGGGACCTGCAAAAATTGTGTGTGTGTGTGTGTGGGGGGGGGGGGGATTCACATTGACAGAAGTAAATGTGATTTGGCAGAGCACCTGATCTGTCAAGCCACAAACTTTCATCACTGAAGTGAGACTTAGAAGTGACTAAATATTTCTGCTTTTTCAGCAAAGGATATAATCCATATACCTGCACACTGTCCTGGCAAAACAAGTCATGTTTAGGCCCTTCCATATCTCAGTTTAGATACAAAACACCAACATCTGTCAAAGTCTGGGCTCCCATCACTGGGAATCTTGTCTAGTTTTGAATGTTCTGTCAATGCTAGCATGCCAGGGGTGCTGGTCGGGGGAGGCTCAAGCAAAACAGAGGGGATGCTAGGGACACTGCCCCCACAACCAAGGATTCTGCTGACAAAGGGGGAATCCCTTTTACACATATAAGGATCACTCGGGTGCTTGGAAGCTTCTGAAAATACTTATATGCAGCCTGGAATCAGCACTATGCAGAATGGGTACCTGTTAGATTTGGCCAGAAACTCCCTCCAACTCACACACATCCTTCAGCACCCACCTCACATCTACATGGCCTGGCCTGCTCAAATCTGAGACATAGGTTAAAATAAATACAATTCTTTTTGCACATTATTGGGAAATAATTTTAAAGGATGGGCAATCAGGCATTATATTGCTCTAACATCTTACATGGGTAGCTTGTAGCTTCTGAAGCAAGGACTGAAATAGCTGACAGAATACCTGGCTTTGCAGTCTCTTTCCCATTTTTAAAAAAACTAAGTCAAGCTATGGAAGCCCAAAATAGCTTGTAGAGTTGGTGGGAAATGAAAGAATCCTTTGCCATCAGCCCAAATGCTACTTGGACACGTTTGGGAAGACTGGCAAAGATGACTACCAGCTAGCCATTTGGCAAGTGAGGCAATGGATTTTTGCCACTCTTGCCAAGCAACTCTGTAGCAGTTTGGCTTTAGCCATGGTGGGTCACATTGTATGGGTTCAGACAGCACAACAAACCACCATAGCTAAAAGAACCCCTGCAACAAATCATGGTTTGTCAGGATGGGTTACAAGTGGAAACCATGCCAAGTTCAAAGAACACACTAAGCCAGGATGGTTTAAAATGTATGGGGATCTTTGCTCAAAATAATCAACAAGATGAAGGGCAGAACAGAGCAGGATGGGAAAGGCAGGTTTCAAAAGGTAGACTCCATGCACAGCAAGAGGTTATTGGACTCTTTAAGAGTGCATTTTGACCCTTCATAGATTTGCCTGGAAAGCATGATTTTTACTTACTTCAGCTTCTCTGCACTAAAAGATTAATTAAAGTACTCTCTCTATTACCTTTTCTTTTAAGACTTCAGCTTTCAGAAACCCATTTCACTGTTTATGCACAAGATGCAAGATTAAGGAAAGAAAACTGTGCTGGCCCATAAGGAAAAAATATCCAAAATCCAGTGTTAGGCAATGTCTTTATTGTTGTTGTAGTTAGTCGTGAAGTATGCCCTGCTTAATTCCTCATCTTGAACCATGCATATACAATGTGTGACAGTGTTTTAATTACCTTGCAGACCAATTATCTATAGGGTGTTTCCAGACAGGGTTACGTGGACTACCAATCAAAAGGCATCATGTAGCAATTTCATTTTTTTTCCTAATGGATTTTTATGGTAAGAAAAAAAAAGGAAGTGATGGGAAAACATGGGAGCCTTACAGCAGAAAACAACACTATCCCCCTGAAATTAATGAATAAGGCAGAGTGGTAGCAAATAGAAGACACTTCTGGAAGCATCCTAAAGTTGCTGTTGTTGTTAGTCGCGAAGTGGTGTCCGACCCATCGCGACCCCATGGACAACATTCCTCCAGGCCTTCCTGTCCTTCCACCATCCCCCAGAGTCCATCTAAGCTCACACCAACTGCTTCAGTGACTCCATCCAGCCACCTCATCCTCTGCCATCCCCTTCTTCTTTTGCCATCTATTGTTCCCAGCATTAGGCTCTTCTCCAGGGAGTCCTTCCTTCTCATTAGGTGGCCAAAGTATTTGAGTTTCTTCTTCAGTATCTGGCCTTCTACAGAGCAGTCAGGATTGATCTCCTCTTGGACTGACCGGTTTGATCGCC